>NC_044303.2:101305308-101617058 GCF_007474595.2 Lynx canadensis | reverse complement strand
CCCCATGATGGGTGCAGAGATTATTTAAAAAGAAAATTAAAAAAAAAATTTTTTAACATTTATTTATTTTTGAGACAGAGAGAGACAGAGCATGAACGGGGGAGGGGCAGAGAGAGAGGGAGACACAGAATCGGAAGCAGGCTCTAGGCTCTGAGCCATCAGCCCAGAGCCTGACGCGGGGCTCAAACTCACGGACCGTGAGATCGTGACCTGAGCCGAAGTCGGACGCTTAACTGACTGAGCCACCCAGGCGCCCCAAAAAATAAAATTTTAAAAATCAGGAATAACTTCATACAAATGGTACCATAACTTAAAGCCAAAGTTATTTTTTATACAGTGATTTCTGAATTCCAAAGTGGCTTATGTTTTTCTAGTTGGTCATGGGTTCATAAAGACCTTTAAGTCCCAACAACTTAACATTTGATAACTTCAAATGCATTATGTATAATTCTATATTTCTGTGATGTGGTTTTATGTTTTGTTAACATGTTTTCATTGAACGTTTTCAACCTGCAGTTGACAGTAGCAAGTAGGCCAAAATAAAAATAAAGGAACCGTTTATTGAAATTTCATTACACGAATAAGGAAAGACATTACCAACTTCTAAACCTGACATAAATGGCAAAGGACAAAAACTTTTTTTCAACATAGCCATAATTGATACCTTATATAGTCAGTGAGTCCATACCTCACTGTTTACTGTCAGTAAACAAAAGAGACCCCAATTCTTGCCATCATGGAATTTATGCTATGGTTATCTCTGACTTCTTTCCTCCCTGTATTTCCAGTATTTATTAGCTATCAAGACTTGTCATACTGATTACTGCATGATTTCTTAAGTTTATTCTTTTTTTCCTGCTTCCCTAACCAATGGATTGATTGAGACTTTCATTACTATTTTTTTTTAATTTTTTTTTTAACGTTTATTTATTTTTGGGACAGAGAGAGACAGAGCATGAATGGGGGAGGGACAGAGAGAGAGGGAGACACAGAATCGGAAGCAGGCTCCAGGCTCTGAGCCAACAGCCCAGAGCCCGATGCGGGGCTTGAACTCAACGGACCGCGAGATCGTGACCTGAGCTGAAGTCGGACGCTCAACCGACTGAGCCACCCAGGCGCCCCCTTTCATTACTATTTTTAATGTTTATTTATTTATGACCAGGTAATCCATGCACATTCATTATTTTAAAATATTATTAAATACTAAATATGAAAAAGTATTCAAGCAGTGAAAACTATCTCTCCCACACCTGTCTCTCTTCCCAAAAGGCAAGCTCCCTTTCCAGTTTTTTGTGTCTCTGGACAGATTTTTCAACACCTAGGTAAGTGTTTATTTGTATTTTATGTACATAACATAATATATACTCTATTTTATAGAATAAATGTATACTCCATATATATTTTGTTGTATGTTAGTTTTTGAAATTAATATATTTGGAAGATCTTTCTGTATTAACACATACTAGCCTCATTTTTTTAGTTGCATGATAAAAATGGATGTATACCAACCCACAATTTGCTTAAATGGTCCACTATCATATTAGGCAGGACAGCCTGGGTTATATTACAGAAGCAAATAGTCCTACAAATCTCAGTTGTTTATTTCTTGCTTACAAAATGTCTGTTGAGGTTCTGGGCAACCGTCCAGGGCAAATGCCTTTCCATATGGCTACTCAGTGATCATTTGTTAGCGGTCCCACCATCCTATAGCTGTACCATCTGGCACAAGTGGCCTCCTTACTGGATGCAGCAGAAGAAGAAAGTTTTGGCCCAGAAGTAAACCTACATTGCTTCAGCCTAGGAGAGATGCACACACCCTTGATGTGACCAATTTGCCAGAACTCGTCCCATGGCCTCTCATAACTGCAGTGAGAGTAGGGAAGTAAAATCCTCCCATGTACCCAAAGGAGAGGAGAGCTGACCATGCAATTAACCAGAAGTCCTCTGAAAAGCTATATTTGACAGCCATGTTATTGGTCTGAACTCTCTCAAGGAGGTGCCTCACATACCTTCCATGTTTAATAAATATATGGTAGGTAGCCAGCTTTAATGGCGTCTTCATAACCATTGATGGCATAGCCAGTCAGTGAACTGCATTTTGCAAGTATAAGATGGGTTGGTCAAACAGCACCATCACAAGGTAGATCTGAATTATCGCTACATTTTCAGGAAAGGCAATGTTTGAGGATGGCAAATGTTTGAGGAATTATGTTCATACTCATTTGGTTCATAAATGAGTACATTATATAACCTTCTGGAGATTCACAGCAACAAGAAAGATAAATGAGTATACCTATGTTTGTAACAGCATCATTCACAATAGGCAAAGAGTGGAAGCAACGTAAGTGTCCACCCACAGATGAATGGATAAACAAGACATGGTCTATACCCTACCATAGGGTATTATTCAGCCTTAAAAGGGGAGGAAATTCTGACCCGCGTTACAACATGGAAGAACCTTGGATAGACTCAGGGATGAACACGGATAGGACATTATGCTAACTGAAATAAGCCAGTCCCGTAAAGGGAACTCCTGTATGATCTAGGAAGCACCTCGAGTAGTCAAATTCAAACAGACAGAAAGTGAGCTAGTGACTGCCAGGGGCTGGGGAGAGGGGGTGGGGACAGGTCAAGGGAACTGGGAGTTCGTGTTTAATAGGTCCAGAGATGCAGTTTTGCAAGATGAAAAGAGTTTTGGAAGTGGACCGTTGTGCAACGGTGTGAACGTACCTAAAGCCACTGAATCGCACCCTTTAAAATGGTCAAGATGGTAAATGCTATGTTATGTTATCCTGACAAAAAAAAAAAAAAAAGACAGACAAATGAGAAAACATCTTTAAAAACTGGCTGCAGGGGCGCCTGGGTCGCGCAGTCGGTTAAGTGTCTGACTTCAGCCAGGTCACGATCTCGCGGTCCGTGGGTTCGAGCCCCGCGTCGGGCTCTGGGCTGATGGCTCAGAGCCTGGAGCCTGTTTCCGATTCTGTGTCTCCCTCTCTCTCTGTCCCTCCCCCGTTCATGCTCTGTCTCTCTCTGTCCCAAAAATAAATAAAAAACGTTGGAAAAAAAAAATTTAAAAACTGGCTGCAAAAATTTGGGAGCAAACTCTAAATAGCTCTGGTTCCTTAGAGAAACTTAGGAAGCCGTTGACACGAGAGCAGTGAATGAGCCAGCTGGAAAGACATTGTGGTCAGAGAAGAAGAAATACGAGTTGATGATTTGGAACGTAAAAGAGTCTCAGGTGGGGGCGGGGGCGTCTAGGAACTGGCCATAGGAGCAGGTGGGTGAGGTGGAGTAAAGGAAAAACGAATGGAACATTTGCATGTCAAAGAACAAAGAAGCCAGAATGTTAGACAGGATATCTATACGGATGTTGAAATCACCCATGACGATGGCAGTCTGAAATAAAGAGGAAGGCTGTGAACAAGGGGTCAAATTCCATGAATGAGCAAATAGTTAAGAGAGGTTCTCTTATTTGATCAACATTCCTAGACTATATTTAATCTCTGGATATCCAGCTTACACCCAGTGAGCTCATAGAAGGTGGCTTGTATAAATGAGAATGACAGTTGGCTAGCTGAGAGGAAAAATGCAGGCATTCCACGGACTTCCCCAGTCTGCAAGAACAGCACATTCCTGCCCTTTACAAAATCCGTACGGGAAAGCACATTACAAACAGAAGCTATTTCGTGAACACAGAATGAGAGACACACAGAGAGAGAGCAGTGGTAGTTGAGAGGGGTGGAGGGACAAGTGTAACGTCTAAATGTTTTAGACCCTATGATAACCTGACTTATCAGCCTCTGAGCTCTGGTCACCTGCCACAAGGATTGGGTCGAGCAGTTACAGGGCCTGAGGATCCCCTCCCCACTGGATGTGCTGAGCGGGTATTGCTAAGTTTTTTTTCTCCGACCTCTCCCTTTTTCTAAGGAGTCAGCATGAACTTTTGTTGACTCGTTTCTTCCTTTAGAAAACCAATTGCATTGGGGCGCCTGGGTGGCTGAGTTGGTTGAGCATCCGACTTTGACTCAGGTCACTTCGGGTTTGTGGGTTCCATACCGGCATCAGACTCTGTGCTGACAGCTCAGAGCCTGGAGCCTGCTTCGGATTCGGTGTCTCCCTCTCTCTCTCTGGCCCTCCTCCGCTCGTGCTCTGTCTCTCTCTGTCTCTCAAAAAATCAAACCTTAAAAAAAGTTAAAAAAGAAAGCAGAAAAAAAACAATTGCAGTATGATTAAGGAGACATTCTGTCTCTGGCAGTAAGGTGGGCATTTGCTATGGACTGAATTGTGTCTCCCCCCAAAAGTATATGCTGTAGTCCTAAGCTGCTTTGTGATGGTATTCAGAGGGGTGTCTCCAGGATGTGATTTATACCCTTAGGCAAGGAGAAAGGCACAGGAGATCTTTCTCTGAGTGCGCACACCCAGGAAAGGCCATATGAGGACAAAAGTAGGAAGAGAGCCCTCATCAAGAATTCGACTGCTTTCAGACTTCTGTCCTCAGAACTGGGAGAAAGAAATGTTTGTTGTTTAAGCACCTAGTCTGTGGTATTTGTTGTGGCCGCCGGAATTATCTGACACAGGATTTTTCTGATATCATTCATTGGTCTTGGTTTTAGTAAACTCTAAGAACAACGTCTTTGCCTTACTTTACAGCAGCATTATTATTTTGTCACGTTCAGCTTCTTAAAGTTTCTGATGTTCAGACTGTCTTGTTGGTCCTATAATTATTTATCTTAATTATTCTTTCATTAATCCATTCATTTCATTGAGCGGTCCAAGTAGAAAGCACTTTCATCATCACTTTCTGCATTAAGATTCCAAGAATCTGAACGTGAGCTGTGTCCATCGTGGAGAGACCCGAATCCCTAAAAGAATGGTCTCTGATCTGGACCCAGGTCCACTCTGCGGGAAATGGGTTCTTAGGCTTTACTCTGGGGGAGGGTGCCGCCAATTAGATTTTATGTGGGTATTCGTCCAATTTTGAAAGGCCATTTTTACTTACTGCATCTTACTCTTTGTTGAGAGGTGATTTAACACTTTCAAGTCTCTAGAGAACCATTCAAGAGGTTATCACATTAAGAAGAAAGTAGTCCGTAGTATCCCAAGTATGAAATGGCTTTTCATTTACCTATCTCAGCTCCAATGTTTCAATTTATTTTCCCTTTTAAAATGGATAGCCCTTGGGGCGCCTGGGTGGCTCAGTCGGTTAAGCGGCGACTTCGGCTCAGGTCATGATCTCTCGGTCCAGCCCCGAGTCGGGCTCTGGGCTGACAGCTCAGAGCCTGGAGCCTGTTTCCGATTCTGTGTCTCCCTCTCTCTCTGCCCCTCCCCCGTTCATGCTCTGTCTCTCTCTGTCCCAAAAATAAGTAAAAAACGTTGAAAAAATAAATAAATAAATAAATAAAATGGATAGCCCATTAAACACGTAGATGGGTGGCAATGTTGATATGTATGTATTATGCCAAATTGCTTAGATTTGGATTTTTAAGCTTAAAAGCAACATTTTCCTTGTAAGAACAATCTCTATCAGTTACCAAATCGTTAGAAAATACAAGAGAGTAGAAACCAGCAAAATAAACCAGGCAACGGTCATAATCCCATGCTTAGTCACATTTAACATTTGCTTGCATATCTTTCCAAAATAATTTTTTATCTTTCTCTGGTTGTGTCTCTTTTCAGACATTTATTTGGTGTCGTAAATGCAATCATACACACCATATTTGGTAACTTGTTTTCTGCCTGTATTGTGAACACCTTTCTATGTTGATACATAAAGATCCATATCTCTGGGTAACAGCTCTATGGCATCTCCTTGTACACATATGCCACACTTTAATTATTATTCAGAAAATTGACATGTAGGTGGTTTCCAAATTTTTCACTCTTATAAATAACTCTACTGTGAACATCTTCCTACCTATACTTTTTGCAATCCACCTTTTTTTAAGTTTATTTTCATTTATTTTTGAGAGAGAGAGAGAGCAAGCAGGGGGAGGGATAGAGAAAGAGGACGACAGAATCCCAAGCAGGATCCACAGTGCCAGCACAGAGCCCAACACGGGGCTTGAATTCACCAACCTTGAGATCATGACCTGAGCTGAAATCAAGAGTTGGATTTTTAATCGACTGAGCCACCCAGGCACCCCTGCAATTCATTCTTTGGGGTAAATTTGGAGAAACGGAATTTTTCCCAAGAAAATAGTTTCTCTGCTTATTGTCATCTGTACAAAGTTCGTTCTGTTTCACTATCTGACTCCAAGTATGTGAGAGTGCAGAATTTTCCGTACCGTCACCAATGTGAGGCATTGTTACCCTCTTTGTTCCCCCCTGCCAATTGACAGACAAAAATGGGTAATAACTTTGAACTTCTACTTGAATGTAGATTTGCCATTCTTGGAAACCTTACGAAAAAATAAGCCACGAAATGGAGACTGAGTTTAGTCGCCTCTGGATATTGGTCAGTTTCGCCATTTTATTCCTTGCCCTGCATGTCCCTATTTTTGTTCCCTGCTTCATTAAGGGAGAAAAAAAATATCATCTCTAAGATGGAAACAGAGCAACAGCCCTTTTATTTCCAAAGTTAGTACCACCAACTCACACCTAAGTTTGAAACCTTGGAGTTTCCCTCAGACACAGTGTCTCACTCCGTAAAATAGACCTTCCTCTTGAAATGTGTCTTCGTCTAAACTTCCATCACCATAGCTGATGACATCTTTATTTTACCCATTTCCCCAGGCCAAGTTGACATACCGCACTGTCTCTAACTCCTTACCCAATCTTTTCCTCATACTAAACTATGTAAGTTATTACATGTGCCATATTGTGACATGTGTCCTTCCTGGTATAAGGAGGGATCTTTTCGGGGCGCCTGGGTGGCACAGTCGGTTAAGTGTCCGACTTCAGCCAGGTCACGATCTCGCGGTCCGTGAGTTCGAGCCCCGCGTCAGGCTCTGGGCTGATGGCTCGGAGCCTGGAGCCTGTTCCCAATTCTGTGTCTCCCTCTCTCTCTGCCCCTCCCCCGTTCATGCTCTGTCTCTCTCTGTCCCAAAAATAAATAAACGTTGAAAAAAAAATTTTTAAAGGAGGGATCTTTTCAAGTGTATATATACTTACAGGGTAAGCTCCTTACCTCCACTCTTGCCCTTTCTACAATATCCATCCCCAAATGTGTTCCATGTGGAAGCAAACCGCCCTATAGTTTCACATTTTCTCCTCATTACAATCCAGTCAGGCTCCACCTACCCCCACCCCCCAATTTTGAGCAATCTCTTTCAAAGGCCAGAATTATGTGTTTCATTTGTTAAAAATAAGACTAAATTCAATTATATACTCCCCCTGACCAAAACGCCCCTCTGTTGTTAGAAAAATGGCCAAAATCTTTAGCGTGATTGACAAGGACCTATCTGTCCTCAATCTCACCTTATACTTATTTCTCTGTATTCCTGATACATCAACCGTTTCTTATTTCCTTGGACATAGCATGCTCCTATCCATTCTCTTGACTGAAAGTCCCTCTCTCTCTCTCTCTCTCTCTCTCTCTCTCTCTATATATATATATATATATACCTTAGCCTGTACAACTCCTACTTCTCATGAAGTCTTATTTTAAATATAGTTCAGGTCCTCCTGATATATGACCCTGTTTTCACAACAACACCTGTCACAAATGTATTTAATTAATTATTAGGATAGTTGTTTAATGGATCTCTTCTCCACCAAACTATAAGGTCCAGGAGGTAAGAGAGTGCATCTATCTTCTTCGCCTTTGTATTCCCAGCACCTAGCACAGTGACTGGCCCATAGAAGACATTCAATAAATGTGTGTGAAAAGGACGACAGTAAGATGGAAGGAAGAAAGGGTGGAGGTAGATGTCTTAAAGTGACATCTGAAAATGACAAGTTGAGGAAATTGCTTTTGTGATTATGCTCTTCTCTGTGAAGTAGGAAATGAAAACATCTGCAGGTAACTGAGAATTTGGAAGTGGGGTACCTGGGTGGCTCACTCTGTTAAGTGTCTGTCTCTTGATCCCAGCCCAGGTCTTGATCTCAGGATCGTGAGTTCAAGCCCCACATTGGGTTCTGTGCTAGGTGTGGAGCCTACTTAAAGTGAAAGAATTTAGAAGTAGACGAGAGGGTGTCAGAGCTTTAAGGATAATGAGAAATATTTTGGAATAACATGGTGAAGAACTGGAGAGTTGGCTAAGTAACATAAATATCTTTCCAGGCCTTGGGAGATTTGAAGTTCACAGTCATGACTTTGGGCAATATTAACCTGTCTAGTGTACCATTTTCTCCACCATCGTGTTGGAGCCTGAATGAGCTTGGCGAGGAGGCAGAAGAGAAGAACAATCGAGTAAAGGAAGTTTGGGGTGTTGGGAGGAGAATGCTGAAGTGTTGAATTATAGTAACTACACTTGATAAGAAAGAAAGTAAAGTCAAACGGTTGATTGTCAAAGAAAGATAAAAGGTCAAAGGACTGGAGATCTAATAAGGCTTTAGAAAAATTGTGGTAGGAATATAGTTCAAGAAGAAACTGGAGAAAGAGGAAGTTTTGGACCTAGCACAGAATACTTAAATTAGTCATTCCGATGGTGGAGTGTTTTCAGTTCATTAAAAGTTGCAAGGAATGACCACAGAAGTGGGTGGCGAAGGTGCTGTGAATAAGTCATAGAAGATGTGGGAGGCAGGTGACGGGCCATCCAGGATACTGAGTCACCTATGATGAAAACGTAGCTCACAGTGGAGAGTAAGAGTGAACTAAGTGCCAAACATTTCACAGGATGGAGGGGAAAGGACCAGGATGTTGGAAATACGGTTCTGGAGCTTCCTAAAATTGAATCTATGAAAGCATACGAAATTGCCTGAGGGGAGTTCAGAGAGTCAGAAAATGAAATATCAATACTTACAAAGCAAGGGAAGGAAGCCCAGTACATCGAAAGGATGGAACATCATGGTCAGAGAGGGAAGACGAAAACCAATACAAAGTGTTGAAGGTAAAGGAAGTCACAGCAATTGGGATGTGCCTTGCATATATTAAAAATGAAAAAAAAAAAGACGTCAATGAAATCAATGGTTGAAAAGAGATAACGATTATATTTGGTGATTAATGAGTTGTTGGTACTCATGGGGAGGTATACAGTGAGTACAGGCATCAAATCCAATATTTTCATTTTAGATACTGTTTCCGATTTTCAGAGAAATATCATTATTAGGCATCCGATGAGAGGTTCTATCAGGTTTTTTTCTACATTAAAACACCTGTCACCATTATAATTATACATTGGTTTTACAGTTTCTTGGAAAACTCCATCTGCTCTGGATAGGCTAGTGATTTTTTCTGTCCCAGTCCTCCTACCCTCCTTTTTGTTATAGCCTAGCCTAGTCTCATGAGAGCACTGTAATTCAACTGCTTTCCTTTGAGAAATTGTCACAAATTAAAAAGATGCGGTCCTATAAATTTGGAAAAGCCACTGTAGCATTATTAATATTTAGATAAATGTCTTTTGCTGGGTATCTATGCTTGGCTCTATTGATTTCTTGCCGTGTGAGTGTGATCTGGCTTAGAACATGGACTATGTGGTGAAGTATTTACTCGAAGATTTATGAAGTATATATATATTTTTTATACTAGAAGCAGAGGAAGGTACCAACCATTGTATCACCTGAGATCATCTTTTAAATAGTGTATTAAGGATTTTTACTTGAAAACGCATGCCATCTGGACTATTTAGTACTATGTTTTTGGAGGCAAAAATACATACATAAGAGCACATAGAAGACAGTCATATTTCAACAGCCAATATCTATTGGGCACCTGCTATGAGCACGCCCTGTACTAGGTGCTCTGGCTGGGACAGGGCCTAGGGCAGAGACAATGCTGCTTCCAGAAGATTGCAGCCTTCAGGGAAAAGCAAACATTAAACAAATACAAACGTGATGACACAATCCACCATGTTAGTAGAGGTTTTTTTTCTGAAAATCAAGAAAGATTAGAAACGATGATATATTTGTTCCCTTTTTTTTTCTTTCAAATTTTGTATTTAGAACAAGACTTTCATTACCGGAAAAGATACAAAGTTCACTGAGTGAAAAAAAGGCAAAGAAAGAAACATTTGGGTTCTGCTTCATCTCTTATCAACAACGCCAGAAATCTAAAGCTTATTTTAAAACACATTAAAATCTAAACTAAGACACACTGCATGTTTTTTTTTTTCCTGGATTAGTCAATGACAGATGCTGATTTTTTTTTTCTAATCCTGAATATATATATTTTCTTTAATTTTGGAGAGAGAGAGAGAGCGAGCATGAGCAGGGGAGAGGGGCAGAGAGAGAGAGAGAATCTTAGGCAGGCTTCACACTCTGCTCAGAGCCCAACACGGGGCTTGATCCCACAACCCTGGGATCACGACCTGAGTAGAAATCGAGAGTCGAATGCTCAACCAACTGAGCCACCCAGGCATCCCCACCCCCCCGCCTTTTTTCTAATCCTAAATATTCTAAGAGCACTTGGGTTAAAGAAAAGATTCATGGTCGGCCATGAAAAAAGAAAAGCATTCAAAGCCAAGTTTCATGCTCTGCTTATGTAGAATTATGAACACTTTGTACCTCAGTTTCTCCAAAAGAAGAAGGCAGAGACTGGGAATGACCGCAGAGCCATATACAAGTAGATCAGGAATCTGTTTCAAATTACTGCAAGCTGTGCTCACATGTTTTGCCAGTAAACGACACCATTAAATGGCAGTTGGTGAAAAATTCAGTATCACTCTCTTTCTGTTGATAACTGTAGATAAATAACTTTCATAACTATGTATTATACATTTTTCTCTCTGAATTTTGAAATGAGCCACTTAACATTCCCATACAGAAAACAAAAGCATCTAAATGAGAACCAGGAAAATACCTGGAATGTTTAACAACTTTGTGCATGCAGGGCCCTCTAGTAAGCAAAAGAAACTAAGGACAGTTAGTGGTTAAAAATATGCCCATCTAGATTACCTATATCACACGCACATTACATTTCAAAAGGATTAAAGTTTAAATGTACTCAACACTAAAAATATGCCGCCCATAATTTAATATTCCTGACCTTGTAGGCTCTTCAAGTCCATCATTATGAACATCATTTACTGTAGATATTTGAAAGTGTCCGGTGATAGAAAGCTGGGTAGATACACTACTGTGATAAATATAAATCAGGGTGATTCCTCATTTTTCAAAAGAAGATGAGTTATCACTTTGGCCTAGTAACTGGTATACTATGTGCACTAGTTGGTTTTTATAGCTATAAAAGGAATTCTTAGGGATGTGTGCATAAGAATATATAATGTTACATTTGAGCTTCCTTTAAGCCGAATTGCAAAATTAAAATATGCTGAATCAAAATGCTGCTAAAAATAAAGCTTAGTAGACAGCATATTTATTTGGTTTTTAGAAAGATATCAGCGATGAATGAAGTTTGGGGAAAACAGCAAGTGTTTCGACGGAAAAATGCGACAGGGATTATGGCCGTCACGGTTCTGGCAACCTGTTAATGTCAACGATGCACTTAAGAAACGCTGTGCAAGAAGGCTAATAAATCAGAGCCAGCCATCATTAATAATCCATGACAGACAGGGAAAGGGAAAGAAAAGAAAGAGAGGGAAACGTAGGAGCAAACATTCAGTAACAAGATACTCAGTAAAGCACAAAATGTACTATAATTAGGGGGCACCTGGGTGGTTCAGTCGGTTGGGTGTCCGACTTCAGCTCAGGTCATGATGTCATGGCTCACGGGTTCGAGCCCCGCATCAGGCTCTGTGCAGAGCCTGGAGCCTGCTTCGGATTCTGTGTCTCCCTCTCTCTCTCTCTCTCTCCCCTCCTCCACTCATGCTCTGTCTCTCTCTGTCGCAAAAATAAAAAAACATTTAAAAAAAAGTACTATAATTAGAATTATTTATATTACCAGAAGACCCAGGAAAGGCTTTCTAGTCAATACTTCAACAAATAATTGGGGGAGTTAATAAGCATATTGTCAGATTATGAGTTTTTCACTTGTCCTATTACATTTTAAGTGTGTGTGTGTGTGTGTGTGTGTGTGCATGTGTGTTTACATGTGCCATTTAAAAGTACATGGTATCTTGGGGCACCTGGGTGGCTCAATGGGTTAAGTGTCTGACTCTTGATCTCTGCTTGGGTCATGATCTCCTGGTTCATGAGTTCAAGCCCCGCATCAGGCTCTGTGCATACTGCACGGGTTCTGCCCATCCCCTGCTCACCTGTGCACATGCACTCTCTCTTGCACTCTCTCTCTCAAAATAAATAAATAGACTTAAAAAAAAATTTTTTTTAATGAAGGCACGTAGTATCCGACTGAGGATATACCATGTGGTCAAGTTTTTCTTTCCTTCAGGTTCCTAAATAGATTAGAATTCCACACAAAAAGCAGCTAATATATTGCCATCTGGGCTGTATTGGAAATTCATCAAAAAACCATTTCTCCCTAGTGACATATGATAATAACCATACTTTCAGGTTACTCATATACAAAGAACTGAAAACTTCTCCAATATCCATGGGATGTTTCCAGTCAATGTTATTATCCTTATCTTATCAATGATACAGAGTTCATAGTGAGAAGTGCACCCTCCTAAGTTTTAAGCACTGAACAGGCTATTAATCTGGCCATTACAATATGGTGTGCTAAGTGGAATGATAAGAAAAGTAGACGTGGTATCAGCAAGGCAATGACTTTGGAGGTCAAGGAAAGCCTCCTGCAGGAAATATGTAATATGAGGCATAAAGAATAAGAGGTAGACAGACAAAGATAGAGGAGGAGTAGAGTAGAGAGTAGAATTCAAGGGGAAGGAATGTCCCATGCAAACCCTAAAACTGAGAGAGAACATGGTCATCCGGAATATGGGAAGCAATTTCATTTACATTGAGTGTAGATTTTGAGGTGTGAAATGATGATAGATAAGCCTGAAGACCCAATTAATCATAGAGGTATGAGGTCCATGGAGGGCCAGGATCTCTAGCAAGGGAATATGGCATGACGAAGTCCGTGGCAAGTGTAGTGATCCACACAAGGGTTGATGAAGATTTTCAGCAGTGGTTGTACCTGCATTAGATGACGGTGGGATAGACTTGTTGAAGGGGATGGAAAGCTGTAGGAGGCAAAATTAACAATTTCTACTGTTGAATTACAAGTTCCTGAAGGAATTTCTGGTTTTCACTTGACCCCATACCGTGTAGCACCGAATAAATAAATATGCAGCAAAAATTTGTTGAGTAGATGAATGAATGAAACAAATTCAGATTTCTTTTCCTTTGCAACCTAACTTGGTAGAAGAATTCTTACCTTTATTATATTGAATTTTAACCATTGGCCCTGCCTGAAGTGTTTTGGTTAATTCAAGCTCTCTCCACTTGTGGAAGAGAAATTACTATTATCCAAATTTTAACGTGAAAAATTTCAAAAATGTAGAAAAGTAGAAAGAATGCTACAATGAATAACTACTCAATACCTTGTTAACGATTTCATGATTTCTTGGGTTTGTGTGTGTGTGTGCACGCTTGTGGGTGTAGCACTTGAAAGTTGCAGATGTCACACTTCACGTCTAAATATTTCAGCTGTAACTTCTAAAATAAGGATGTTTTCATGTAAAACTATGATAGCATATTGCCCCTAAGAAAATTAACACTAATTCCCTAATATAACCATTTTCAAATTTCTCCAATCACCCTAAATATATCTTTTATCTATTTTGTTCAAATCAGGATCCAATCCAAGTTCACAGCTAAAGTGTGAACTACTTGGTTGTTAAGTATCTGGAAATGAGACTTTTCTGAGCAAAGAACGAAAGTGATTGAATTACTTAACCTGAGGCAAAAGTGCTGAGAATAACTTAATACTCAACAGAAAACATTGGGCAACCAGGTTTGTTTCCTAATATGACGTACTTTCCTTTTTCTTAACCAGTGACTTCAGTTGGCAAGTGCATTGTGCTTATGAGTCCTGGGTCAAGGGCTCACTCTCTATATGGGTCTTCTCTCACTCCACGGAGAATGACCTCTGTCTATGTGATCATACATTGTGCTCCATGCCCTCGGTAATCACTTGATAAAAGACTGGACTTTGTCACCAGCAGGAACTGAATGAGTGTATGTAGACGGTCAGGTGAAAATCTATTACTCCTTTAGGGGGAGAAAAACCACTCAAAAGTAATAAATTATTCATTTGGTGGGTCGTCTTCATAGACGAAAGAGCCCATTGGTTTAAGGGGTTGCTTTCATGGTGCGCTGTGCGTGGTGCATCCAGATGAGTTTGGGTCTGGAGACAAAGGGTACACTGAGATAAATGCCAGGTGAATTTGGACATTAGTCTCTACCATTGCACCTGCCAAATCATCAAAGCTTAGAATATATTAACTGCAGATATGTGAGCCGACTTTCAAGGACTAAGATTTTTGTCTTCCTTTCACATTCCTTTTGCCCTCCCTTCCCTTCCTTTTTGATGGAAATACCAGTAGGAATTTGACAGTGATGGGCAGCCCAGGGGCACCATAACAAAATTCGCAGGCCTGGTGCAGTGTCTCTGTCTCTCTGTCTCTGTGATCAAAGTAATCACAATTTGTATCCTTTACACATATTCAGAGGAACGACGGCGTTCCAGGGTGGTGGCTGTCTCTTCTAAAATTATGAAACTTCAGACAGCTCAGTCATTTGCCGGAGTCTAAGTGGATGTTGGCTTAGAAAGTCCCGGCGAGTTGTACTAGAGGATGAAGGAACAACAGTGGTTTCTGAATGACTGGGGTAGCTCCTTGACGGGCGTTCTTCCCTTTACAACTTATAAATAATATATTCTTGACTCCATCATAAAATCTCATTTTACGTTAAGACAAACACCCTGACTTTTCCATGCAGGCTTTTTTTGAAATATAAATGTTCGCAAGGTGATGTTAGTGGGGAAGTCCCTGATGGTGATGGGGCCCTAGTAGCGATTTGAAAAGCTTGCGCGAGAATGATAGTCCTTTTCGATTGTACATGTCAATTTGGGGCTTGAGGCTTCCACTGCTACTTGTACAGCCTGGCCTTGCTGGTAAGCAGGTGTCTCTACTCTTTAATATCTTCCCCTAGCCTTTATTTCGGGCAAGCTGCCTTGTTTCCAATTTCTCCGTGCCAAGCTAATCCATCCCCTTAGCTGACACTACACTTGAAAGGCAGAGTTAGAGGCTTAGGGAATCTCTCGGCAGATATTAGGGCAATGCTATATAAAGCTTTCTTTCAACATTCCCCAGATCACCGGGGGAATGCACGTTATTGAAATGCACGTTATTGAAAATGCACGTTATTGAAATACAGCGGTAAATGGAGTTCCGGACCCCGGTTATTAGTAATGCTTCAGGACACTGCCATTTTCTATGAAAGCTGAGTCAGATAAAACTCACAAAACTGGAAACACCACCCGGGGGGGTGGGGACAGCAACTGAAGGTTAGATACGCTTCAGGATACATTAGCAACTGCAATCATAAATTGTATGGCAGTGTGTTCATGGTGGAAAGGATTAATGGTGGGAGCAGGAATTCCTAATCACCAGTGTGTGGCCGATGAGTGAGGGATGAAGAGAAGGTAGCCTTCGGGTTACTGTGTACAACCCACAGTCAAGTGGGCCCCTCACTAAGCTTGTCCATCAGGAATGCTCTGCGGAAAAATATAGTTTGCCACTCTCTACTACCGTGAAAGCCTTCGTATTTTTTCCCAGAGCTTTATACATAACAAAATTCCCTTTCGGTCTGCCATTTTGAATCTCAAAGAGAAACCGGTCCTCAAAACATGAAATCAGTTGATTGTTTCAAACGATATAACGTTGAACTGAGAACATTATTAATGGTTGCTATTATGGAGAAATTTAGTACTTTTGATGGAAAGTTATTCAAGGAAGCAGACACGTGACACTGTCTCTGGCACTGTATTACCCACGCCGCACACATTTCAGGCTTTTACTGTACCCAGTTAGCAACGTGCTAAAAATCACCGAAGCATATGGAAAGCTTCACTTTGTTTAGAAAATGTAGTTACTGAAAGTAATGCGGGAACTGCCCAAAAGGGAGCATTAAAAGCAAACTCTGTCTGCTGTTGGCTCAAAGAGGGTGTCAGGATTTCATTAGTATCTTTATGTAATTGTGCAGGGGGTGGGGGGGAATCAGAGTCCTGGATTCAGCCCAAGGTAAGATTCAAGCTCACCAAGCTCATTTGAGGAACTGTTGGGTGGGACTTCTAGGAGTCCCTTTGCAGAAGAGTTTTTAATTGAAGAGGAAGGAAGGTGTGGAGAAGACAAGGAGATTTTGGCCTCAGTTATCATTGTTCTTCCAGCCAGGGCCCCAGATGTGGAGCTTATGCAGAGAAAGAGGCAGAAGGCATGAGGCAAAGGAGCAAATTCCCTGAGACATACCCCTGGAAGGTAGAATATGACATCGAGAGGCAGGAAAGATATTCCTTTCTTTCCCAGGAGGAACAGACTTTGGCTTTGGTGCAGTGGGAATCCAGTATTGGAAGTGTCTAGAAATGGCACCCTCGCCATGGCTGATCACCAGCTTACCACAGGGCCAAAAGCACAGAGCCAAAAGATGCCCTTGAGTGGCTTAGGCCAAAGTGGAAGAATATGAGTTTTTCGTGAGCTCATGGGAACCATTATTGGAAAATCCCAGAAATCAACTGGTGAGACTTTAAGGGGTGCCAGAAGTCTTGCAACAACAGGTAAGGGAATAAGCCAATGTCCTCACATGAATACTAGCTCATGTGCCACCGTGACCTAAGACGACATTTCTTCTGAACACCTCATGGGTCCTAAAGCATCAATCTTATGAGATAGATACTTTCGTTATCCATGATTTCTTTTAGATGAGCAAAATGAGTCATTGAGAAGTTGAATAACTAAGATCACACAGTGAATGAGTGGGGAAGTCCCCGATCAGGCACACCTAGGCAGTTTGACTCCAGACCCCACTCGTTAGCCTTATAAATCAAAGTAAAAATTAGAGACTGCTTACATTACTGTAAGTTAATTAGTGTTGGAAGATTTCTAACTATAGTTTGCTTTGAAAGACAAATAGTTCTTTAACTTAGGGATGGCTAATCAGTATATAAAAACTCTGGAATTTTTTATTCCTTAATTTGGGCAGTTTTACTTAAGTACTCATGAATAACCCTCAAATGACTGAAGCAAAATTAAAAATATAAAGAGGTTCGGAGATAGGGCTTGATGTATGGGATGAACCTGAAGTAAGACAAAAGTAGTCCCGTACTGATTCTTTGGCCACACTTTTTTTTTCTTACCCCTAGTCACTTGAATTTCCTCTCTGAGGGGTTCTAGTTGATGACAAGAAAAGAAAGAAGTCCAAAAAAACCCCCCAAATCACCGGAAGCACGTAAACAGTGTTGACAGTGGTAAGCTAGCCAGGAAATGATGGAAAGAGTGTAGAATAATAGCGAACTCAGGGGACTGGGAAGGCCAACCTTTCTCCCTTTGACTCATTCTGCCTTTGGAAAGTAGAAACTTTACACACTGAAGATGGGATGTGTATCTGATGAGAGAAAGTTCTACTTGACCATTAGGAATGCTAAGGACGTCTTTTGGATGTAGTTGCTTGTTTGGTTGGTTTGGAGTTCTGGTCTTTGACAGTTTAGCCTGTGACGGGTTAAGACCATTTTTTTTTTTTAACCTTTTAATCTAGGCTACAATGTGTGTGTGTGTGTGTGTGTGTGTGTGTGTGTGTTGAGAACACTTAAGGTGAGATCAGCTCTCTTCACAAATCTTGAAGTACACAATACATGTTGTTAAGCACAGGCACTATGTTTCACAGCTGGTCTCAGGAACTTATTCATTTACCTTAACTGAAACTTTATATCCCTTGAACAATAGCTCCTCCTTCCCCCTGCCCTCCTGCCTGTAGCCACCACTTTTAAGGTTTCTGCTTCTATGAGTTTGACTATTTCAGATACCTCCTGTAAGTGAAATCAGACAGTGTTTGTCCTTCTGTGACTGCCTCATTTCATTTCACATAAGGTCCTCCAGGCTTGTCTACGCTGTCACAAATAGCAAGATTTCCTCCTTTTTTTAAGGCTGAATAATATTCCATTGTATGTATATATCACATTTCTTTGTCTATTCATCTGTCGAAAACAGTATGGTATTGGCATAAAGACAGTCCAGTGAACAGAGAACCCAGAAATAAACCCACACATGTACAGGCAGCTGATCTTTGGCAAGGGTTCCAAGAACATACAATGGGCTACTTTCTGTTGAAGTTTTACTCCAGGCTTCAGTGGCTGAGGCAAAAGTGAATTTACGTTTCTTTCTGGCTTCCCATGGTAGGCAAAAGAGGAATTGATTCAGGGGGCCAGAAAAATGGCCTGGGGTTAGAATCTGCGTTAAGTGTGAGCCCCAGCTTAGAGGACCTTGATCAGGGGCAAGGATCAGAGATACGTATCAGTAAGTTCACAGTGTATTAACCCATTACAATATGCTCGATGCCAAATTTCTGAGTCCAAGTGCCTCACCTGTAAAATGATGAGAGCATTATATCCTACTTTCCAGAGTTGTTTTTTTTTTAATGTTTGTTTATTTTTATTTATTTTTTTTTAATTTTTTTTTCAACCTTTATTTATTTTTGGGACAGAGAGAGACAGAACATGAACGGGGGAGGGGCTGAAAGAGAGGGAGACACAGAATCGGAAACAGGCTCCAGGCTCTGAGCCATCAGCCCAGAGCCTGACGCGGGGCTCGAACTCCCGGACCGCGAGATCGTGACCTGGCTGAAGTCGGACGCTTAACCGACTGCGCCACCCAGGCGCCCCATGTTTATTTGTTTATTTTAAGAGAGACAGACACAATGCGATTGGGGGATGGGCAGAGAGAGGGGGACAGAGAGAATCCCAAGCAGGCTCTGCACTGTCAGCACTGAGCCCGATGTGGGGCTGGAACCCATGGAGCCTCCAGATCATGACCTGAGCAGAAACCAAGAGTCAGACACATAACTGACAGTCACCCAGGCACCACCCCCCCCACCCCCCGCAGAGTTGTTTCGAAATGAAGTAAGACTATGTACATGTAAGTTCCTAGAAAAATATAAAAATCTTTTGTTTTTAATAAGCAGTATTGAAATATATTTTACATTTATATGCTCTAGTTTTCCATTAATATTATTAACTAATGGTCTTGATTATCTGAGTAAAATAAGATTCTATATTAGTAGCAAAAGCAGAGATTTTCAAATATATTTTAGAAAGTGAAGGTCTTTCAACATTACGACTCCCTGCACTCCTGTTCAAGCCAGGTGACTTTCTATTTATGTATTTTTTATTCTTTCTTAAATCGTGAGAGACATGAGTCCAGGGAGTATTGGATTTATCTTTATTGTCAAGTTTCTGTCACTGAATAAAAGTATGTGACACAGGTAAATCACTATGCAACCACTCAGGGATTCATTAATAGACACCAAGGTGAATATGTGACGAGAATACGATAGAATATTCATCAAATGAAAAGTGTACATACTTTTTTAAATGTTTATTTTATTTTTGAGAGAGAGAGAGAAGGCGCACATGCAGGGGAGGGGCAGAGAGTAGAAGACAGAGGATTTGAAGGGGCTCTGGGCTGACAGCACAGAGCCCGATGCAGGGCTCGAACTCATGAACTGTGAGATCATGACATGAGCCGAAGTTGATCACTCAACCAACTGAGCCACCCAGGTGCCCGGAAAAGTATACATTCTTAAATAATTTGGGGGAGGACGAAAGTTTTGGATTATTAAATTAGTCAATTCAATTAAAATGTTCAATTTTGGTTTAAGGTACTTTGAGGAATATAAATTTTTTTTCAGTTTATTTATGTTTGAGAGAGACAGAGACAGTGTGACCAGGGGAGGAGCAGAGAGAGAAAGGGACAGAGAGAATCCCAAGCAGGCTCTGCCCTGTCAGTGCAAAGCCCGATGCGGGGCTTGAACTCATGAGACAGTGAAACCATGACCTGAGCTGAAACTAAGAGTCGGGTCCTTAACCAACTGAGGTGCCCCGAACATCAATTCTTTTAAGTTACTAGCATGCCTTTAGTTACACTAAAAGTCTCATTTGCTAATGGCACCCTAGTAATCTTTAAGCATTAATGAAAACTGCCTAATTTATGCCTGAGCTAATTCATCCGACACAGTACTGCCCAGAGTCCAGGCACGAGGAGAAGGGTAGATAGCATCTGCCCAGTGCCCGAGGAGGCAGGATAGCGAAAAACACCTCTGACAGGGAAGGGCGGTGGGTTTTACTCCTGACTCTGCCACCAGCCAGCTGTGTGACCTTGGCCCATCAAGGCTTATTCCCTAACCTTGAAACCAGCGTTGGCTATCAACCAAGAAAAACAAAGGCGTAGTATACATGGATGGCCTGCCCGCGTCTTCTGAACAAATTCTAAGATTTTATCACGCCAGCCGAAAAGTACAAAACCTCCCCCAGAAAATGCATTTTGCTTTTGTTTCTGTCGTTCCTGTGATGGTGGGACCCTGGAGCTTGCCCATTTAGTCTGCCTAGAGTGTGGAGAATTCCCAGAACTCCCTAATGCGTCTTCCACACTACAGGTCTGTGATCCAAGGCAACCGCTGGATGTTTGTGTGGAAGGAGACAAAGCTGGCCATGAGCCAGAACTGGTTCCAGTTATCAAGCCAGAGCCTGCCCCTCAAAATAACGAGCTTTTGAAGAGGCTAAAACTGTTTTTATTCTTCCAGGGAGCAGCCTGCTTATAATGAAAGAATAACTGACTCCAAGGGAGGAGTGTTCTATTGCCTTCAAAGTTAATATCCACATCAAATGAATCTGCCGTAGACAATTACAGTTACAAAAATTAGAAAGGATTGTCATCATTTTCCCCTTAGAGTTTAACCACAAGCGACAGGGAATTTCCTCAAGGTTACCCACTGTATTTTAATTTTATTTTTTAACGTTTATTTATTTTTGAGACAGAGAGAGACAGAGCATGAACAGGGGAGGGGCAGAGAGAGAGAGGGAGACACATAATCTGAAACAGGCTCCAGGCTCTGAGCTGTCAGCACAGAGCCCGACGCGGGGCTCCAACTCACGGGCCGTGAGTTCATGACCTGAGCCGAAGTCGGCCGCTTAACCGACCAAGCCACCCAGGCGCCCCATACCCACTGTATTTTAAAGATTTACACTCGCTCTGTGTAAAATGCTAAGTGCTTTTTTAAAAAGAAAAGTACACAAAATTCAACAAATGAAAATGATCATTTTCACCATCTCATCAGAAAGAGAGAACAAGACGGTATGTTCCAGTTAGTATAAACACACAATAAGATTTTCTTTTCCACTGCCCTCTCATCTCTGATAGGAGACTTTATGTCTGGAATGAGTTATCAAGGGAGCATCACAAGTATTTTGTAGCATCACATAAACAAAAGCAGAAGGGAGAAGAAAAGTGTAACCACAGTAGTAATAATGAAACAGTGTAACATTTTACTAACCTTTCAAAATGCCCAAGATTCGGGACTGGCTCTAAACTAGTGAGTCGTCTTGCTGGGTAAGGTCAGAACTGGCCTATTTCCTAACAATTCTAAACGCAAGAAAAACAGAATCCAAATAATCATTATGAAAGCTTACAATGATGGGAATATTAGAAATATCAAGGTTTTTCCCTTGATATTTGAAAGGGCATGTATTTGAAAGGGCATGACTGGAAAAAATATACGTATATATTCTGCCATTTTATATTATGTATTATAACAAATCTGTCTTTATCTGAAAGTAGACTAGCCTGGGTCGTAAGTTTTACCTAGTTCTAATTTATATGAATAGCATCAGGGACGGACAGGATTTCTCGAAGAAAACCATTAAGATTAGCTAATGCTTTCAGGACTCAGAATTTTGTTAAATATACTTGATAGGAGGCAATCCTCTGTGGGTCTTTCACATTTCCGCACATCTTATAAGCCAGGTACTGACTGCCTTTTGTTCTGGACACTTTCAAAGATGTTTGTATAGTGAGCACACTTGGAGAATGAACTGCTGCCCTTTAGAGCAAAAGTTAGGTTTGCTTGCAGCCCAGAAAATAGGGATAGTATCAGCCTCTGGAACGATGGGCGGGCATGCGTAATATCCAGTATAACAAAGATAACCCCTCCCACTAGAGCATGCTTACTGCCCATTATAAAAGATCCTGGCTCTCTCGTCTCAGGGTTTTTCTCCTGTAACACAGCCACCTGTGTGTTACTGCGGTCACCTGGCCCTCTTCATGTTGTCACGCGAGTAATGGGGGTCAGCGAACCAGCACAGCAATGCTGACACCCTGGCTACTCCTATCGCTGTCCCTCATCTTTGATCCAGGGCTCTCGTGTTTTCTAGCAGCATCCATGAGACTGTGATAGGCTAAGTTGTGAGGTAGCAGGCAGAGTAAAAATCTCAGTCTTCACAGCTCTTGACAATCCTCACATTGGAAATGTAGTGGTCTCTTCTCTGGAGTGTTTGTAGGTGATGAAAAAATTTCATGCACTTAAAGTGGATGATTTTTCAGGACGTGTAGTGTAGAGATGAGATACAGGTGTATGTGTAAATTCGGACTGACCAAGGCAATACACTCTCACAGATATCAGTACCTGCAGTTCCAGAAATTCTCTGCAATCTGAGTTTATAGAGTTGATGCAACTTAGGGAGCAACAAAACTCCTGTGAGCCTGAGATATAGTCCATAATGCTGATTTATTCGTTTATGTAGGGAATATTTCCAAGCAGATGAGAAGTTTTCCGGGAAAGAAAGGCAAATGCCATTTTTCTCCTATAGGCGTGTCAAGTGTAAACATGGAAGCAATAATTAAGTCTTCTCGGGGGTTAGTGCGGGGGAGTGGGAGGGGTCTGAAACATACATGACCACATCAGGTCCTGTTCCAGGTTGACCGTTCACACCGGTTAGTCAATGCCTTTCTCTTCTGGATAATGCTGAATCACTTACAGAGGTTACTTTGAAGCCTTTTTTTTTTTGGCATCTCTCCAAACCATTTCATCTCTGTGGGTGGCTTTTTGCTTTGGACAGATGGCAACTCGACTAATCAGGTTTTGACTTTTTATGCCACTGTCACTCATTAGTAACTTAATTTCATTGAAAAGACAACCTTCGGACGTTGGCCGGGCTTCACTGTTTCTCCATCTTCTCCATCACACATTCACAGGGAACAAAACAACTAGTTCCATGAGGGGCGATTTCACTCTCAGAGAGTTTGGAGTTGCTCCCCCTGCCTCTCTGAACACACGGAATTAGCTGTAGTTTCCCCACGGTTTTCATCCTTTGGTTCACAGACGAGATGCCTCGGCCACCATCGCTGGCGTCGGCAGGAAATTTATCAGAACTGCAGCTTTTGGGACTCTCACCTAAATCTAGTGAATTTGAGAAAAGCCCAGGGGTCTCTGTGTAAACATGCTCCCAAGGTGATTCTGGTGCATGCTACAGAGGCACCACATGAACTAAATCCCATGGGAGAGCTAGAGTGAATTCCAGAAGGTTGTTAAAATGGTTGAAGGATATCAATTTTGTTTAATTAAAAATAAATTGAGGGGCACCTGGGGGCTCAGTCGGTTGGGCATCTAACTTCAGCCCAGGTCATGATCTCATGGTTCGTGGGTTGAGAGCTCAGAGCCTGGAGCCTGCTTTGGATGCTGTGTCTCCCTATCTCTCTGCCCCTCCCCGACTGGTTCTCTCTCTCTCTCTCTCTCTCTCTCTCTCTCTCTCTCTCCTTCTGAGAAATAAACATTAAAAAATATTAAAAAAAAATAAAATAGGGGCACCTGGGTGGCTCAGTCAGTTAAGTGTCTGACTTTGGGTCAGGTCATGATCGTGTGATTCATGAGTTCGAGCCCCGCATCAGGCTCTGTGCTGACAGCTCAGAGCCTGGAGCCTGTTTCAGATTCTGTGTCTCCCTCTCTCTCTGACCCTCCCCCGTTCATGCTCTGTCTCTCTCTGTCTCAAAAGTAAATAAAGGTTAAAAAAAAAATTAAAAAAAAAATCTTTGACAAGGTATGCTTTTTAAAATGAAGAGAATTTTGCTTTTATATGGAAAGAATCCGATGGCACATAACTTAGCAAACAACGACGCTTACCAAGCAACTTGTGTTATACTGAAATCTCTCTCTCTTGTTCTTCATACCCATGAGAGAAAGAGAGAAACACATGAGTTCTAGAGATACGATGTCTCCTTGGGAACTGCATGACAAACCACATGCAATTAAATTGACATTCCTCTAATTTAAAACATTACATGGAATATGTGATTATGGTAACTAAGAATTTTGTGATTTCTGGCTATCAGCATTTCATTCATAAACGTTGGGTTTATAGATTTTCGCTGATATGATTATGCTTCAGAAGATTAAAATGACCATGTGTTAGAGATCGGCCTTTGTGTTAGTTCAGGTCTTCTGAGAAGCAGATGCCAAGATAGAATTAGACAAGCAAGAAATTTATTTGTGGAAGATAAAGGGAAGGAAGTAGGAGGAGGCTGAAGGAGACATCAGACCATAATGTAGGTCTAACCCTGTGAAGCGTGAAGGAAAGTAAAAAGGATAGAAAAGAAATCTCAGACTGTAGGGGTCTAAGTGAGTTTTGGCCATCCCAAGAGTGAGTCCTTTTTTTTTTTTTAATTTTTTTTAATGTTTATTTATTTTTTGAGAGTGAGACAGAATGAGAGCGGGGGAGGGGCAGAGATAGAGGGAGACACAGAGTCCAAAGCAGGCTCCAGGCTCTGAGCTGTCAGCACACAGCCCGACGTGGGGCTTGAACTCATGAACTGTGAGGTCGTGACCTGAGCCGACGTTGGACACTCAGCCTACTGAGCCACCCAGGCGCCCCCCAAGGGTGAGTCCTTGAGTGGAAAGAGCCTTGTACAAGAGCCCTGTGTCCGTGTTGGGCAGCAAGAGGTCCGTGTTGTGCCCTGCTAAGCCCTCTGTGCTTAGTCACCGGCTGGGAACAGCCCAGGGGAAATGTGTCCTCGGGTCATACACTGATGTGGATCCCGAAAGCTGGACCGCCCATCAACTGTGCACTCTGCAGCAGGAGACGT
The DNA here is from genome assembly GCF_007474595.2 of Lynx canadensis. Taxonomy (NCBI): domain Eukaryota; kingdom Metazoa; phylum Chordata; class Mammalia; order Carnivora; family Felidae; genus Lynx; species Lynx canadensis. Next base: position 101,591,979 of record NC_044303.2, on the reverse strand, counting down.
GAACGGTGCGTTTTCATGGCTACTGGAGGTTCTCGCCAAGTCGTTTCAAAAACATAAAATGCAGGGTTGCAAAAGCAGTATATGCTCTGCCTGTTCAAACTACATAGCTATCTAGACTTAATGGTGACACACTACAGACCCCTCCGGGTCACCTCTGTCATGCTTGGAAACCTCTGAGATGAGTACAACAGATGGTGCCTAAGGTATTGTTAAAGCAATTCAGGGCTGAAGTTTTTCTTTTTTTTTTTTTTTAAATGTTTATTTTTGAGAGAGAGAAAGAGAGAGAGAGGGAGACACAGAATCCAAAGACACAAGATCCAGGCTGTGAGCGGTCAGCACAGAACCTGACACGGGCCTCGAACTCACACACCACACGATCATGCCCTGAGCTGAAGTCAGTCTCTTAACCGACTGAGCCACCCAGGCGCTCCTTAATTGTCTCTTTAGGCAGTGGTCGGAAACGAGAAAGCAGGGAAAACAAAGAGAGATTTTCTCTGCTTGACTCAAGAGACCCCCAGACTTTTCTAGTACAAGACAAAACTTTAATCACAAGTGGGACTTTCTGAAAAGAACTTCGTCATTTATGGCTCTTTTCATCTTAACCTCAGCTATTAATTAACATCCTTTGGCAAGTAAACTTTGACACTCTGGCCTGAGTCAAAGCCTTCTTTTGCAAAACTTTGTGACCAGTGTTTGTTGGTTGTTTTTGAATACATGTTCCCTGAAAAAAAAAAAAAAAAACAACAGATGGTAATGCTGGATTGTAGGAAAGGTATTAATTGTCTTCTTCTAGCTTTTCAGCCAATGAGGATATATTTTAAATCCTTTCCATCCTCTTAAAAAAAAATCTCTATGAAGAGAAACAGATGGTCTACTCCACCTAGCACACCTGTTTTACTGGTTACTCTTAGACAAAGCCTCAGACATAAAAGATTCACGCTGATTTACTGAAAATACTGTGTAATTATAAAACGCATGTGCCTCTACAGAGTGTAAGGGACTTGGGTGTTTCCCACGTTTTAAAAGCAACCATTGTCATTAATAAAAAAAGATTTGACCTGAAAATGAGGAGAGGTCACCTGCTTTTTTTGTTCGAAATATACAAGTAAAGCATGTTCAGTGCCATAGTTTTAAGAATGCAGAAGAATGTTTAGAATACGACAAAAACCATGCCGGATTTCAGCACCTAAAGATAATCTCTATTCATAGATTGAGTAACATACTTCCAGATGTGTCTCAATACATGGGATTCTTAGGACAATACTCTATAGGTTGTGGGGCAATCCGTTTTTTAAAATAGGCTTTTATGTTCTGTGCACTTTTCCATGATAAATGCAGGTGGAATTAATCACCATCATTTTTGACAGATGCATAGTGTTCTGATATGTGACAACATCATAATTTGTTCTATAAATCTTTTTTATTCTTTAGGAAAAATTTTTAACATTTATTTTTCAGAGAGAGACAGAGACATGAATGCATGAGGGGCAGAGAGGGAGGGAAACGCAGAATCTGAAGCAGGTTCCAGGCTCTGAGTTGTCAGCACAGAGTCTGTTGCGGGGCTGGAACTCGCAAACCATGAGATCATGACCTCAGCTGCAGTCGGCTACTTAACTGAGCCACATAGGCACTCCAGGTTTTTGTTTGTTTGTTTGTTTGTTTTTAGAGAGGGCATGCACAAGCAGGGAGAGGGGCAGAGGAAGAGAGAGAGAGAGAGAGAGAGAGAGAGAGAGAGAGAGAATCTTAAGGAGGCTCCACACACAGCATGGAGCCCTCCCGATCTGGGGCTTGATGTCAGGATCATGAGATCATGACCTGAGCTGAAATGAAGAGTCCGACGCTTAACTGACTGAGCCACCCAGGTGCCCTGAGTTTAGCTAAAGGAGCTGCTTTTCCTACATTTCTGTTTGAAAGCTTCATATGTAAAACGTTGTCCCTAAATGTCCAGGCAAACTGCTAGAATTCCGCCAAGAAAAAAAAAAAAAGAAAAAAGCACGTTGCTAGGACAAAATGCTTTGAAAGGCTTTGTTTTCTACTCTCAAGAGAGAGTCCACATGACAATTGTGAAAAATAATTTTTTTTTTAATTTTTTTTAACGTTTATTTTTGAGACAGAGAAAGACAGAACATGAACGAGGGAGGGGCAGAGAGAGAGGGAGACACAGAATCTGAAACAGGCTCCAGCCTCTGAGCTGTCAGCACAGAGCCCGACACGGGGCTCGAACTCACGGACCACAAGATCATGACCTGAGCTGAAGTCGGACCCTTAACCGACTGAGCCACCCAGGCGCCCCGTGAAAAATAATTTCTGATAGTCATTATCTAAAGAACTCGGTTAGTCACTGGCACATCAGTGAAAGTCAAAGCACACCAGAGACCACAGAACTAATCTAGGTCTGCATCAGCATGCTTCGGCCTACAGTCCCTGTGAATTCTTGTATTGCGCTCTCTAAAACGATACTATGCAACGTGTATTCTCTGTCTCATTGGCACAAAAGACCCTGAAACTCACGAAGTGAATGAGGACAACAGCACACTGCCTTTGTGAAAATCATGTAGCCACCTGTGTCCCCACTTATCCTTTAATTGGGGGCAATCACATGCTCGGGAGAGCAAGCCACCCTCTGTTAGTGCTTTTCCACGGTTTCCTGAGGAACACGGTAAATTCAGACACCTGCTCAACAAAGTCTTGAGGTTCTGTGTTATTCCAGGGGCTCTAAAGGGTATAGAGAAACCCCCCTTCCAGGCCTGCAGACAAGACAAAAAGTAGAAAGAAGTATAACATATGTGGTCTCTAATACAACGTATGCAGATTTCCTATATAGAAACAGTGACGAGGGACTCAGGCTTAAATTACAGGTCATCAAGAAAGAGATCTACAGCAGAATTTCTCAGACCATAACTTGAGGAGAGAGGAGGCATGTCTGCTTTCTCCCCTTCCAGTGAGAAGAATGAGTTCTTTACTCAGTGTGTCTGACTTTGACACAATACACATTCCAAGAATGATCCTTGAAAGGCATAGGATCATTTACGTGGTCAAGACACAAGTAATGCAAGATAAAAAATACAAACATGATTTTCTTCTTCCTTAACTTGGTCTTTTAAAACAGAAAAGATGGGGAAAGCTGCCAAATGTTTGTATAAAATCAGAATAAAATGCAATTCGCATATATGTGCAAAATCCTGTCTTGATCGTATGGTCACTACTGATTTTACAAGGATATCTTATTTCCTTTCGGGTGGGGATTTATGTCATAATTTTCCTGTATTCTCTCACAGCATATATGAATATTTATAGATGGCTTTTGCAAGGCTTTGGGTAAATGAGCTAAAAGTGTCTACAGTTTTATGACACAATTTATTTATAATTGTGCCTTGAAGATATTATAAACTCCATTAAAGAATTCCTTAAGACAGGGTCTGTTTCAAAATAATTGAATAAAGACACGTATAATAGTTTTCATAGAGTATAGTGAATCTCCCCTAAAAATAGGCCGGTATGTATTCTGTGTGTATTATGTATGTGTGTGTGTGTGTGTGTGCGTGTGTGTGTGTGCGCACATGCATGTATGTGTACATATGCTTTCCCTACTATGGTGGAAAATCAGATTTAGTCCCAGACCTGATAAATAATCAAGCATATAAACACAATATTTTATAACAGTTTGATTCCCAGGTAAGAATACATGATTAAAAAGCCTTTATTTTTCCTGCAAAAATAACCATCAAAATGGAAAATTCACTGTTAGCTATTTGTTCTTCCATGAAAGGCTGTCAGTAGACATATCTCTAAAGCTAAACTGGAATTTCCAGTTTTGTAAGACTCCCTTTTTAACTACAACCCTTTATATTGAGAGGACCCAAGAGTGTCTTATGTTCCTGAAATATACACCCACACGCCCACACTCGCTTCTAGATAACAGGCAATTGAAAGACGTTGACTGCATGTATTTCTTTTTTGTTACAAAAGTGTTTCATTTAGATGCTAACATAAACCAGTTATAATCTGAATTTTTCATAGTGATTTATGTTAACATCATTATTCTTTATGGACATTTAATAGTGGGTAAATATGTGGAATGCTCCATTAAATACAGAAAAATCTTAAAAATATTTAAAGTCGTTTTATGCTATAATAGACTATTTTCAATAAATATATGCAACAGTCTACATATACTGAATTATGCATTAATTACAAATAAAATAAAATATGTTGACTAGATTTGAATACCAAAATTCTAAAATAAACAAATAGGCTGATTCCTATACTGGAGTATAATATTGTGAGTATTTTCAAACATGTTTTGGTTGTCAGGATTTTTCTTTAATTTCTTTTTGTTTTAACATTTATTTATTTTTGAGAGAGAGGGACAGAGAGCGAGAGAGAGAGCGCGCGCGCGTGCGCGCGAGTGCACAAGTGGGGGAGGGGCAGGGAGAGAACGGGGTAAGGGGGAGAGGGGTGGAAACAGAGGATCCCAAATGGGCTTCGTGCTGACAGCAGAAAGTCCAATGTGGGGCTCGAACTCCATGACGTGAACCCAAGTCAGACGCTTAACTAGCTGACCCATCCAGGCACGGCAGGATTTTTTTTTTTTTCTTTCTTTCTTTTTTTTAAATAAGACTCTTGGGGCGCCTGGGTGGCGCAGTCGGTTAAGCGTCCGACTTCAGCCAGGTCACGATCTCGCGGTCCGTGAGTTCGAGCCCCGCGTCGGGCTCTGGGCTGATGGCTCGGAGCCTGGAGCCTGTTTCCGATTCTGTGTCTCCCTCTCTCTCTGCCCCTCCCCCGTTCATGCTCTGTCTCTCTCTGTCCCGAAAATAAATAAACGTTGAAAAAAAAAAATTTTAAATAAGACTCTACAGGGGCTCCTGGGTGGCTCAGTAGGTTGAGCGTCCCACTTCGGCTCAGGTCATGATCTCGCGGTCGGTGAGCTCGAGCCCCGCGTCCGGCTCTGTGCTGACAGCTCAGAACCTGGAGCCTGCTTCGGATTCTGTGTCTTTCTCTCTGCCCCTCCCCCGCTCATGCTCTGCCAAAAATAAATAAACGTTAAAAAAAAAAAAAAAGACTCTACAGGGCACACAGAAAAAAAAAGTAATAAAGCCAATAATTTGTATGATCTACTTTTGTCCATACGGTCCATTCTCTGTCAATTAAACAAACAGATTTGGTTCTTCTATTATCTTAGAATATTTATCATGACACTACTATTTATTAGGCGCTTATGTGCCAGGTGCTATGCTAATCTGAATCCTTAAAACAACACTACGAAGTTGGTATGGTTGCAGCCATTTTAGGGATGAAGGGACTGTGGCTTCAGAAGATTAAGTAAACTTGCCCAAGGGCACCGGACTACTTAATGACCTGGCTGAGATTTCAGTCTAGCTGTTCTAGCTTCATAGTCTATGTCCTTGGGCTCTTATTCATTACTTTAAAAAGTACCTATGGAGCCCATACTACGTGTGAAGCACTCTGATAGATGCTGAGGATATAGTGATCAACTAAAAAATTCCTGATCTGGGTGGGGATTAGCAGGAGGGACAAAAACAAAATATTAAAAGGACAACTGGCTCAAATAACCACATTTCTGTGAAGCGTGGTCGTGCAGGTGTATATACCTCTTGGGGCTGTGGCATTACTGGGTCATCAAGTTCATGCAGAAGCATCTCAGGGATATTCTACTATCCTGCCCTGTTTCCATTCTCAAGCAGGTTGCAGGAACAGATTACAGAAAAATCTTTCATTTGTGTTACTGGCAAAGCTATCATCTGGCTCCTCCCTTGAGTCATAAAAAAAAAGCTAGACGGAAACACGCCTGGAGGGATGATCCACATTCCATGTCAGAAGCTTGCCGCCAGCCTCAGGAGTGAAGCTTTTCCCCCAAAGTGGCCACACTGGGTCCCAGACACCGGGTGGACAGTCAGGCTTTTCAAATTTGTACACCAGAACAGATGGCTATCAGTTGATGGAGACAATCACTATCTCATTAATGGATCATTTTATGATTTTATGGGGGCCATATTTTGGGGTGAGTTCCAATTGCCTCTTGGGGCAAGGGCCACACCTCTGAGAACACCATCCATCAGACTTACACTCTATTTTAAGCTAAGACTCTTTCTTCCTTTGAATACATACCTCGTGACATCAACGATACCCAGGATTGCTTTTAATCACTTGACTTGAACAGACACCTTGTGTCTGCATTATTGGACATGTCTCAATATGTAATTAGCATTCGTAGCCTTCAAAATCCCCATTACCATCCAGAGAACCAAATCCATACGGGCTCCACATGTGTGCTAGGCATTAGTACCTTTGTGATATTTCAGGAAACAAATCAAAGCAGTTGTACAAAATCTCTTTTAAGCTTTGTTCCACTTGGGGGCGCTTGGGTGGCTCAGTCAGCTAAGCATCTGACTCTCGATTTTTGCTCAGGTCATGATCTCACGGTTTCGTGAGTTCAAGCCCCACATTGGGCTCCGTGCTCATGGCACAGAGCCTGTTCGGGATTCTCTCTCTCTCCTCTCTCTCTGCCCTTCCTTCCCGTCACCCCCTGTCAAAATAAATAAATAAGCTTAAAAACAAACAAACAAACTTTGTCCCTCTTAGGAGTGGTATTAGTCAGCTAGGGACGCTGTAACAAAGTACCATAGACTAGGTGCTTGAACAACACTTTATTTTCTCAAGGTCCTGCAGGCGAGAGGTCTAAGATACAGGTGTCGACACGGTTGGTTTCTCCTGAGGCCTCTTTCCTGGCTGGTAAGAGGCTGTTGTCTCTGTGTCCTCACACGGTCTTCCATTACGTGTGCCTGTGTGTCCATGTCTGTGTGTGTGTCCTAATTTTGTCTTCTTATAAGGACACCAGTCATATTGGATCAGGGGCCACTGTAATGACCTCATTTTAACTCAGTTACCTCTTTCTAAGCCCTGTCTCCAAATACGGTCACGTTCTGAGGTCCTGGGAGTTGGGGCTTCAAGACAGGAATGTGGGGGTGGGCGGGGTGATGGCAAATCACAGGCAATAATAGGAGCGTTCGCCAGAGATGAGAGCATTCCCTACCCAACCCATCACTGCATTACAGAGTATATAGGGTTTTACGGGAACGCCTCAAATCCTAACACCTCCCAAGGTTGGCCTACAGGTGCCATTGGGACGTTCTCCCTAGCCCTTTTCAGAGGAGGGTCGCTTCCTCCAGCACAGTGTTTCTAGGCAGGGACGTACCCCACAGGACACCTAACGTTGAATGACGTAGTGAGAGTGATTGAATTCCCTTGCAGATCCGAGGAAGTCATCTGGCAGTCTGAGTTTGCTAGTAATGTTTTTAACACCTGCTACTTCCTCTCTACCCATAGCTATCCCCCCCTCCCCAGCTTTTCCTAAACAAACAGAAATCAGGCCTCAGGCTCAAGAGCTTTTGGCAAGCAACAGCATCCACCCCTCACTAGACACTATTTTTGTTGTGTGTTTATTTTCATTGAATTCGTGAGGTCACCTACCATTCCATTTGTGGTGATTCTGTTTTCCGATTAAATTCAGGATGTATATTTTTTTTTCACTTCACATAAAGTATTTAAGCTTAAAACAAGCGAGTCCGTGGAAAGAAAAATATTAACGATCGTACTCGTGACAGGCACATATGGAAAAATCGTGAAGGCGGTTTACAAAGGATCTTAGAAATGCGGCTTTCCCATGTAAGGGAAGAGGAAATATTGGTCTTCTAGTATTTGAGTTGTCCAGGAAGGGATACTCCTCAGGACAAGGACACTTCTAGATCCATCCTGAGCCACCACTGTCAGTATTGGGGTCAGTACATGTTTCCAGGGTCCGACATCCCTCCTCTGAGTGCACACTTTGTCCACCGCAAGCTGGGAGGAGACAGAGCTGCTTTCTCTGCGTGTTCTCTGGAAAATACCATATCCAGGATCTAAACAGACCTCTGAGCATAGGGCGGGGCCTCCACCTCTGGGTCCTTTCCCTTTTCCTTCATCTCCAACCTTGACATCAGTAAGACCCTCATCTTGGCAAAGGAGCAGCTCATCATAGAAGTTTAGGGCAGACACAGGTAGACAAAGCAACATTTCTGGCCTGGATCTGAAATTTCCAGGAAATTCCAGTGTACATTTGATTCATAGTTTTTTTCCAACCTTGTTCCCTCTCTTTGCCACACGTTTGTTTTACAATGTGTGGTTTCATTCCTCGCTTGCTTACTGGTTTTCTGATTTAGCACTAATTTGGACTCAGGTAGCTCAAAAAGGAGCTTGGTTTATGTCTGTTTGAGATGTTCTAGCTTCATAATATGTCTTATTTTCAAGACTAAGATATTTTTCCCAACTGGGATTGGTTAAATACCGCTATTTATATGACGGTTTTAGAAGAATTACTAATCCATGGGGGAAATGTATATTAAACAAAGCGAACAGTTTACAAAACAGCATTTCTGGTAAAGTGTTGCTTATTTTTTTTATTTTTTTATTTCAGAGAGAGAGAGAGAGAGAGAGAGAGAGAGAGAGAGCAAGCAGGGGAGAAGGCAGAGGAATAGAGAGAAAATCTTATGCATGCTCCAAGCTCCACGCAGAGCTCGATCCTACGACCCTGAGATCAACACCTGAGCTGAAATCCAGGGTCGGGTGCTCAACGGACTGAGCACCCAGGCTCCCCTAAAGTACTACTTTTTAAAAGCACTATATGGGGGCGCTGGGTGACTCAGTCAGTGAAGTGTCTGACCTCGGCTCAGGACATGATGTCGAGGGTCGTGATTTAGACCCCCCACATCGGGCTATGTGTTATCAGCACAGAGCCCACTTTAGATCCTCTGTCCCCCTCTCTCTCTGCCCCTCCCCTGCTAGTGTTCTCTCTCGCTCTCTGTCTCTAAAAAAATAAATATTTTTTTAAAAAAGGAGAAAAGGGTTTATTTGAAATGAAGTAAATAAAAAGACTATATGTGTCTGTGTGTATATATCTCTATACATCTATGTATAGATATATAGATATTATGCAAACAATTGATTCATATGTAATTGAATGTTATTAATGGTTCTTTAACCAAAGAGATTAAAAGCATTTTTAATTTTATTCTTTATATGTTTCTACACGTTTTCAATTTTCTACATTTAATTTTTATTTAGCTTAAAATTATAAAAATAGTAAATTTACAACGGACCTCATGTGAAAACAAAACAAAACAGTTCTATTCAAATGTTTCCAAGAGGAAGTCTCTACCATCTCAAGGTGACCAGGGCTGCTGGCCAGGACTCTTCTAGAAATTTCTTTTGCTCTTTGCTGAGAAAGGTATAGAAAGGCTATAGTTAGTCCTGAGCCATATTCTACCAAGAGACATGGTCTTCGGTGAAATACAGGGTCAACAAAACAAAACAAGTTTGGCTAAAATTTCTTAGCACTAGGTTAGAGGAAATCTGTTTTTTTTTTTTTTCTTGAAGAGTGAAACCTAAATAGCACGTGAAAAGAGGCAGTCACCAAGATAGAGAATATCAATAACCAGGTACATTATTTTATTTCTTATGGACCATTTATTTTGATCTCTCACATTATAAAGCTTTTTCCATGGCAATGGTTCTCAATCTCTTTAACCCCCATCATCCATCGGATCCAACATGGCTCCTAAGTGTGACTAATTTTCCACCAGGCAAGCAAGAGAGCCTCTTAAGGTGCAAATCAGAATGGGAAGTAATTTTACTTGGATAAAATTATTTCTAGTTGCTTCTGATATCCCCCCACTTTGATGATTACTGCTCTATAGTATTTTATTGCCTTTTATTGAATATTTAGATCCACATCACATAGGGGAAAAAAGCGCTTTACAATATTTTGCTAAACATTGTGAGAATTCTCCCTTCACCCTACCTCAGTGTGCCCTAACTTTCTCCAAAACCCACGTGCTTCAGAGAAAAGTGATTTCGTCTCCAGTCCCAGAACTAGGCCTGGGTGGTGTAAGGGTAATTTCAAACACTTGCAACGGTGATTGGTTTAGGAATAGAGCCCAGGGAATTGGCTGTGGCATTCCCCCAGCCACAGAATTGTTCAGAAACGACCAATGTCCAATGTGAGCCAATGGACTTCAGCTGGCTGGAAAGAAATTTCCTTACTGTTAGGAGAAAAGCCCCCAGAAGAGACAAGTTCTTTCTCTGAAAGCCATTTTGTGCTGATGTGAAGTATGAGACTATTTTAGTCTCTCTCCAGCAAAGGAAGCTGACTTTGAAAATGGAACGATTCTAGTTGAAGAGAGCACGGAGAAGGAATTCACAGGGACTACATCTACCCCAAACCCCTGTCCTGCTTCTAAAGCACTGTTTGCAACCATTCCTTTATTCTGTAAACCAACTGGGGTAAAGTTTTCCATTTCTCATAGCTGAAAGCATCCGAACGCTGATACCATGTGTATAATATTGAAGAATTCCTCAAAATATAGGTTTGTGATTCTAGTGTGAACTTAATTTCACCTTATAGATTGGAGTGAATAGGGCAAGGGAAGCTGACTTAGTCTCTTTAACTCTCAATTTAAGTTAATTCCCTTACATAGCATCTTAAATATTAATACCAAAAGTTTCCATTAAATACAGCATAATAATATGGTTGGTTATAAGAGAGGAGGGCTTTTAGCAATCACAAAATGCCAATGATCTTGAAGCAAATCTCAATAATAGGATTTGTGCTTAAACTGTGTTTTACCTATAATGTCCTTGAGATCTACTCTTAAAATATAAGTGCTGATAAGTGATTAAGATACATTTCTTTGTGAATAATTCATGTATCAGTTCATCAAGTTGAAGAATTATTACAGTGAAGAGAGATTTCAAAAACTATTTATAGTATCACAAAAATAATCCTCATGTTTTTGAAAAGTGATGCCTTTTCAAATAATTCATTTCTTTACATTTATTGAAATATTTTTAAATAATAAATTAAAACTATAAAAATAAAAGCAGGGACACTTGGGAAAAAAAAAACATCTTTCCCCTCTTTGGTGAAATCATTTTATTTATTTATTTATTTTTTGAGAGAGAGAGACAGAGGAGGAGGGGTAGAGAGTGAGGGAGACACAGAACCCAAAACAGGCTCCAGGCTCTGAGCTAGCGGCACAGAGCTGGACGCAGGGCTCGAACCCAGGAGCCGTGAGATCATGACCTGAGCCGAAGTCTGACGCTTAACTGACTGAGCCACCCAGGTACCCCTCATTTCATATTTTGTTCTATAACTTGTGTGTATAAGAAATCAGTACCTTTAAATGTGTGGGAAGGAGAGGTAATTAAAAAGCAAACAAACAACAAAAAAAAAAACCCCAAATCCCAGGTAATCTACATGATTCTTTTCTACGTAGCTACGTTGAAAGTGTATGTTTTTGAATATTACTTAGGTGCCAAAATAATGGTGGAAACGCTGTGTTCCATTTTGATGGGAAATCTTCTGCCCTTCAAACATGTTTATTTTGAGGTTTCTACTTTTTCTCCATTAAACTCAGCAGTATCTATGACGTATACTATAAATTTTTTTTAATGTTTATTTCTGAGACAGAGCATGAGTGGGGGAGGGGCGGGGGGGGGGGGGACACAGAATCCGAAGCAGGCTCCAGGCTCTGAGCTGTCAGCACACAGCCCCACACGGGGCTCGAACCCACAAACTGTGAGATCATGACCGGAGCCGAAGCCGGACACTCAATCAACTGAGCCACCCAGGCGCCCCCATGCTGTACGTTATAGAGCACAGGCACTTTGCCACCCATCCCCCATTATTTACTTATGTTTAATTTGCTAGATTCCTACATTCCTGCACATCATAATCGCATGTGGCCGCAGAGGCTAGCTGAATATTGAAATTGATTGAAATTGATTTCCACTTTGCTGACACAAGAAAGTGGGAAAAAGAAATAGTGACACTGAAAGAGAGTTCTTAAATTAAGGGAAAATGTATTAAATTAACTCCTTTTTTTGTTTGTTTGTTTGCGTGTGGAGGTTCATATTTCACATTTTAAAATGGAAAGCAGTCTCCGAAGAGGTCCAAAGAGCGAATCTGAGCCTATTTGGGGGTTCTGTTTCCAAAAATACAGAATATTTTAACACATGAAGACTTTCTTTAGGGGGTAGCACTTGTGAACAAAATATCTCAATAAGTGAAATTTTAACCAAAATAAATAACATACCTGGAAACGTTATTATCTTTGAATATAGCCAATGTGAATTTGAGAGGAGTGGGAGAAAAAAATGTATAGAATCATTTTGTCTCACTATCAGTATCAGATTGAAGTATGTAGTTTGTTTTAAATGGATTCTGTCAAAATGATAACATTAGGGCACCCATACTCATGAGAACCAAGCTGGGTAGGGCGAAAGCTAATTGATCTAGGCAGAAACGCTTCAGGGAAAGGACAAGAAGAAAAAGAAACCCAACTGTGTGTGTAAGATGAGCTCTCCCTAGGCACTAGTCTCAGAAGTGGTTAAGTTAACTATTTGGATAGGATGATAACTGGGTTCATTGCAATGTGTTTGTTATACCATTTGGTGCTTTTCAAATGGAAAGAAAGTGGAATATCTGATCACTTTTCCTGAAACTTGAAAGCTTACTTTAATTAAAAAAAAAAAATCACCAGTGAATTTGACAGAATGTAGATATATGATAAATTTATTCAATCCCCCTGATTGAGTTCAGCAGTATATTTTCCAAGTGAGACAGCAGTGTGAACTTGGATATTTGAAATTTAAAGAAACCCCTGGGAATCTGATGGTGCCTTATGGTTCTATTTTGGCCCAATTAAGACATAGGAGAAAGTCCTTGAAAACTTTTGATCTCTACATTTAAACAATTGAGGTTTAAGAGTTTGACAAAAGTGGAAAACTGCTGGCTAAATACAAAAAAAAATAATGTAGCATTTTCTTTTGAAGAAATGAATATTGCAAGAAAATGTTTAACATTTTTATACATTCATGGTAGAGGACATTAGTCAAATATATCACACAAGCCTACGTTTAGAGCCCATCTACTGGCTAAAATCCATCATAGTGTTGCCCATTTGTGCAACAAATATTCATTGAATGCCTATATTGTGTGCCAAGCACTGTTCTAGACCCTGGGGATAGGGAGCGAAACAAACAAGGTCCCGGTCTTGTGGAACTTAATTAATAGATTGTACTTCATTGGCACTTGTGCTCTTGACAAAATGAGTTGTTAATTTCAACAAGGATTTGGGATGCAATGTATCAAAATAGTATTAACATTCCCAACAAGAAAATAATAACGAACAAGTAATCCATTGTCTTTTTATCCTTAACCTGCTGAATAGACATCATTTTGGTGTGTTCCTATCCCTTGACGGAGATAACAGAACCTGGTTTGTTGGTCCACACTGCCTGGATGGTAGACAAAACTATAATATCCCATGCCTTGGTTTAATACAAATGTTATTTAGGTAAGAATTGTTAGAGACAGCTGACAAACACATACTTTTGAAAACATATTTGGAAGATACTCCTCTTTGTATCTGTGAGCATCAGTTTCAATTCTGCAAAAGTCTGTAAAAGTCTATGGGGCACCTGGGTGGCTCAGTCAGTTGAGTGTCTGACTCTTGGTTTCGGCTCAGTTCATGATCTTGCGGTTTGTGAGTTCGAGCCCTACGTCAGGCTCCGTGCTGGTAGCCTGGAGCCTGCTTGGGATTCTCTCTCTCTCTCTCTCTCTCTCTGCGCCTCCCCTGTTCTATCTCTGTCTCTCTCAAATAAATAAAAACTTTAAAAAGTTCTTTAAATTCTGTAAACGTCTAGATTTTTAATTATTTCTCTTTGTTATTTTAAGTATCCTTCTCTCTCCCTAACAAAGCAATCATCTGTGTTTATCAGACTTCTGTGGTACTGCTAATTAGAACACTAATGAAACATACAAGTCCAATATTTTATTTCTCTTTTTTCCTTCAATTTTTCCTCTTTTTCTTCTTGACACTAATATAATAATCATATTTCTCTAAATTAACCTACCCACTCTCATCCCTGACATCCTTACAAAATCATCTGTTTATCTTAACCTTCAAGTTTTTCCCAAAGTATCACTGTAGATTGTTCTCTTCTCCTCTAGCCCAAGAAATCACTTCTTCTCCTTTTGTTAGAAAGCTTGTGAAATCAAATAGACTGCAAAGTGTTTCTTAATGCATCACAGAATGACTAGTGCGATCTGAGCAAGAGAGTTTCGTAGCTACATTTCTTAATCTGCATCGAATTACGAATTCACCTTTGTCCTCCATGTATCTAAGTCTCATCTCTAATACCGTCTATCACTTGGTGCAGATACAGTTCTAACATCATTGTAAATTTCACTTTATTTATTTAACAAGAATTTATGGAGCATCTGCTACAAATTCACTCAAGACACTCTTCTAGGCACCAGGAGTATGGTAATGAACAAATTAAACGTGTTCTCCAATCTACTGGAATTTGCTATCTTGATTTTTGGTAGATTCCATACTTCCGGCTAATGCTAGGATAATCCAGTCAATGTTCACATTGCAGATTTTTAGCCAAAAGTTAAAAAAAAAAAATCACCGTAATCAACTCTTACCTTATAATCAACTCTTTTCTGGGACATGAATCATTTTATGATGAAAAAGCAGTTCACGTATGTAACAATTCATAGAGCACACTAACATTCTGTTATCACACTCAATGAACCCGAGAGGACCTCACAACTGAACATCCAACCATTTAAATCTGGAGGAATTAGAATGTCCAAGTCAGCCTTCCTAAGAACTTGATTCACCATATTGAAATAACAATGACTTCAACGTATAATTAGGAAAATAAATTTAATCTTCTCCAAACCCTGGGAGCACTATGTGGAAGTAAGACATTCCTTCCCCTTAGATATTATCTTTCTCCCTTTCACCCCTGAGAATAGTGAAGTAGATGTGGCTGAAGAATGCAAGTGATGAGCTTTTCAAAAAACTCCAACCAGTGATCCCTCAGCTGGAGAGCGGGGTCGATATTGATGGGGCGCGTGGGGACGTTAAAGGCTGATGACGTAGTACAAACAAATTTCCTTGAAGTATTAAGTTTTTTTCAATTAAAGTCATGCAAAAGGTCTTTTGTGTCCATATAGCTTCATGTTTTAATTTCTTAACCATTGGCTAACATGGTTGCTTTACAATAGGGCATACAAATTGGTATAATCCAGTTTCCTGCCACAGCTCCATTGACTCCTATGTGTATCCCAGTTTGAAATCACTGGAGTAGCTTAACACAAGCTGTCAAAAGAACTGATCTTTCACAATTATCCAGTTTCAAGTTATCCAACTTCATGTTTTCTCCTGTGCTCAATTTTAATGAAATACCTGCTTTTCTCTCCACATGGTTGTTGGGAAGCTCAGAAGGGTTGATAGGATTTGATTATTATTACAATTACTACTTTTATTATTATTAAATTACTGTTTTGTTCAACAGTCTGAACTCGGGTCTGGGTCAAGGAACAAAGATGAAATGGTTCCATTTTTCTCCAGTTACTCCTTCCAACTGTGCTCCGTTAAGTCTCCTTCTCCCACCCCTTAACGACAGCTTGATTATACCTTTCTGATCACTTCCAGCTATAAAAATATTAGTTCAGACCAATTTAACCCTTTTTTAAATTTATTTATTTTTATTTTATTTTATTTTATTTTGAGAGAGAGTGAACGGGGGGGGGGGGTGGGGGGAGGAGAGGCAGAGGGGAGAGAGAGAGAGAGAGACAGATTCCCAAGTAGACTCCATGCTCAGCACAGGGCCTAATGCAGGGCTCAGTTCCATGAGCCTGGGATCATGACCTGAGCCAAAATCAGAAGTTGGAAGCTCAACCAAGTGAGCCACCCAGGCATCCCCAATTTAACCCATTTTATTTATTTATTATTTAAAAAAATTTTTATTTTCAAGTTAGCTAACATACAGTGTGCTCTTGGCTTCAGGAGTAGATTCCTGTGATTCATCACTTACATACAACACCCAGGACTCATCCCAACAAGTGGCCTCCTCAATGTCCATCATACATTTTTCCCACCCCCTCATCCCCACCCCCATCAACTCTGAATTTGTTCTCTGTCTATAAGAGTCTCCTTTGGTTTGCCTTCCTCTCTGTTTGTATCTCATTTTTTCTTCCCTTCCCATATGGTCATCTGTTAAGTTTCTCGAATTCCACATATGAGTGAAACCATATGATATATGTCTTTCTCTGACTGACTTATTTCACTTAGCATAATGCCTCCAGTTCCATCCATGTTGCTGCAATTTTTTTCAAGTTTATTTTTATTTATTTTGAGAGACATAGAGAACAAGCGGGTGAGGGGCAGCGAGAGAGGGAGAGAGAGAATCCCAAGCAGGCTCCTCACTGTCAGTGCAGAACCCGATGTGGGGCTTGACCTCACAAACCAGTGAGATCAAGACCTGAGCCAAAGTCAGGAGTCGGACCCTTAACTGACCGAGCCACCCAGGTTCCCCTTAACCCATTTAAAAATGTTAACTCACATCTGTTTGAATTCTCATCTCCTCCCATTTTCCCTGTTCAGCAAAGTTTCCACCTATGGGATTTGAATGGGGAGAGAAGTGGGATCCACTTTTTCACCTCTCTCCTCCCTTTCTTTTGAGATCCTTACTCCTCCAAAGAGTCGGGATCCAAGATGGAGAATGGCTGCAAATATCCCTAACTTAGCAGCTGCAGGTGTGGTCCTGTCTTGTCCGTTGCTCTTTCTCCGTTCAAGACTTGTCAGTCTCTGCTGCCATGTGAGAGGCTCCCAGCTAACTGCTGCTTCTCCTGGGACTTAGGTGCAAATCCTTTCTAGAGGCATTTGGTCAAGGTGGTGTGGGGAGCTTCCCAAAACACTGCGTCGTGCTCTGGAAGACCTGCCTTAACTCAGCCATTTTTGATTCCTCCTGCTCAACTGCTTCTGGAACCGGATCAGTTCCCCTCTTGGAGTCTATGCCCCAGCTTCTCAAGGTTGCAGTCTCCTTACCTGGTGGCCTGGTCTCTTGGACGCCAGAATGGCTCGGCAGAAATGACCTTCTGCCATATTCTTTTCATCTATGGGGATCTCATGCATTTTGGCCACAACGAAACATGATGTCGGCTGCTAATGCTAATCTTTCTCTCTCTCTCTGACACACCCATGCGCACACATACACGAGTAGCCTCTCTCTCTCACACTCCTTCCTACTTAACTACTTGAGTAGCCACAGTGAGCTGCTGATGAGAAAGACCATCCATGTCTGTGGGAAGTTCCTTTTGACTTACTCCTCTTTACTCGGCCTGGGCTGAGGAGGGGGGCACGTTCGCTCTCCCCAATGGGAAGACCCTCAGGCCTGTCACTGGCCACACCTCAGCCCATCATGTTTGAGCACAGCGTTAGGTGACTGCTCAACTGATGGTCATGCTGAGCCAGTGTGGTCACCTCCTCCAAAGGCCAGGAGAGGCGTCTGGGCCTCTGTTGTCCCAGGTGCTCTTCAGAACAAAGAAGGCACGACACCTCTTCGTCATCCTGTGAGTCACGGGTGACGACTCCAAGGCAACAAAGTCCCCATTCGACACCCCGTTACCTGCTACACTTGCTGGATAGAGTCTCTCTGGAAGTGTTCACGTTCTGGCAAATGAAAAGTTCTGGGCTGGCGGCAAAAACACATACAGTAACTTGGGAAGGACAGTTTTGTGATTTATGCAGCTGCCAAGGGATATCGGCTCCGTTAGACCACTCGTGAAATGACATGACTAAGCTTGCTTAGCTGCTGGCTGTGGGGGCCGCTTGGGCTAGCGCTCAGGGATGTGGGTGAGAAGTTGAGAGAGCCTTCTGTCTCCCTGAATCCAGGCCATATGTTTAGAGCTTTTTTTTGTCTGAATCCACAGGGTGGGGGGCAGGGATGTTGGGCAATTATTGTCTGTTGTAATTTCTGGTGGTTGATGGTGACCATAAGGCAGAGAGGCAGCAAATAGTTTTATACCCTTCAGATGCACTTGTAACATCGGCATTAAATAGAACTCCTGTGCCAGAGATATTTTATAGTACGGAAGACTGGGTTTACGGTTTGGCGGGGTCAGACTTCTGTGGGCCAAAACACCCAGAAGCCTGGGGAATCTCTCCTCCGGACAGCTCAGTAGGCCCGCACCAGTTCTTCCTCTACTCTTGGCTTCGGTGTTTCAAAAGGAAGCTTTTTCGAGGAGGGAGAAATTGACACCCATCAGAGATTACATAACAGGTGAGTCAAAGTCCCCGAGGGTCACGTAGTGTCTCTCACTGACACAGGGTCACAGTGGTGGGGGTTTCATCCCAGCACATACCATCTGTTGTGTCCTTTACTCCCTCGGATGAAGTCCCCTCAAAGTTGGCTGCCTCTGGAAAGCGGGCGCTCTACTGATGGCCTCGTCTTTTCAAAGCAAACCTGAGCAGCACCGTCTGTTGGCCTGCAGCCCTTTCCCACAGTTCCAGAAGGGTCTCTATGGAGTAGGACGTGGTCTCCCACTCTCTGCTATCTACCCTGCTTCCAGGAGAGAGCCACTGTGACAAACACCATGACTGGGTGCCTCAAAGCTCATCCCAGCCCAAAAGTAACCCCATGAAGCTTACTCCACAAAGGAGGGAGAGCAAGAAATGTGGGTTTTCTTCAGACTCTTCAATTCTACTTCAAGTTTCCCCAGCCAGGCAGAAGTTCAATCTCAGTCATCACAGGGGCTCCCACTGCACACACAAAATGTGGTGCAAAGGTGCTGGGGTTCTTACCCAGGGCAAATTTTGGGACGGCGGGGGGCTGTTTGCAAGGTTTTGCTCCTCTGGGTTATTGATAAGCTAACCATCATCCAAGACTTCGTGGCCTCTTCTAGTGACTTTGCTGATTGATTCTGTGTCAAATTAGGGGCATAAGATGGGGCGCCTGGGTGGCTGTCGGTTGGGTGTCCAACTTCAGCTCAGGTCATGATCTTGCTCGTGGTTTCGAACGCTGCGTCAGGCTCTGTGCTGCCAGCTCAGACCTGGAGCCTGCTTCGGATTCTGCGTCTCCCTCTCTCTCTGCCCCTCCCCTGCTCATGCTCTGTCTCTCTCTCTAAAAAATAAATCAACATTGAAAAAAAAATAGGGGCATAAAAACTTGTGCCAAGTATGACAAACGGGGGTCTACAGTCTCTGTTCCCTGGGGATCCATCAGCTCTAGTCCCTGTTGCTAATCCCTTCCTGAAAGTTCTGTCAAGGGTTGGAATGCGGGTCCCCACCACACTGTCCTTCACCCCTCTCCTTCCCACTTTAAGATAATCTCTTCTCTTTTCCTTTCTACTATCCTTTCTCTGCCCTTCAGGAATGCCTATTAGAACCACCTTACGGAATGTAGGTCAGAGGTAACTAAAGTGTGGCTGGAAAAAGTTTTGGTTGGCTTGTATCGTGTTGTTACGGGTTTTTTTTTTGGGGGGGGGTTATGTCTTTAATTTGAATGAGAATATATTTATAGCATCTGAGGAGACCAAAGCGTGTGAGGTCCACCACATTGTGTATATCCAAGGGCCGCCATTTGTTGTTTTGGTTTTTAACTGAAATTAGTAACCAGCATTTAAAAATCAAATGCGTGCACATTAAAATCTATAATTCTAGCTTCTTAAGGAATTTTGGAAAATCTGGCTTTTGCTGCATGGCAATAACCAGCTGGGGAGAGAAGGGCTGTCCCTTTAGACAACCACAGTGCTCTGCTTCTGTCCTGGTGCAGCCCAGCATTCGTCACTAGTTAATAGCACCGCCTGACCTGAAGGAGTGTTGGACTTTGGAACTCTCTCTTCTGGTCTTTCACAAGAGCCAGGGAGACAAACATTTTTTTTTGGGGGGGGGGGCAGATATCACCCTTAGAACCCTTAGAACATAAATATAGGCCAAGGTGAGGGGATATAAAAAAAACATGGTTGTCTTTGTAGAACCAAAAAAGAAACAAATGACGAAGACTGGAATAAATTATCCGTCCACGTGAACAATAAAAATGGCTACCACATTCAGAGATTTCATTATGGCCCAAGTTCTTCACAGAAACAATGCCAATTAATCCTCACAAATACATCCTGTCTCACGGAGGGGAAAACTGAGGCTCAGAAGAAAGTGACTTGGCTAAGTCACAAAGCTAATAACATGGTGGAAACTTGGAACGCTGGTATGCATGGGTCTTCCCTCTGGGGCTCCCCTGCCTCTCTCATCATGGGTGTTAGTGGCCCTTCTTCAGGGGAGTAAGGACACCTGAATTCATCGCCAAGTTTAACGATATCAGAGGCTGAGTTGGAAGTGAAGTCACCTTGACACTGAGTACCAGTTAGTACCTCCACTCTCACTCCCTCTGCCAGAAGGAAACTATTTTCTAAGACTCTCTGGAGGGTCAGGGTCTGGCCCTATGCTCTGACAAATAGCACTTATTCAATAAATGTGTTCACGTTGTTACTCCTGTTAGCTTGTCTGGAATTGCACTAAGCGCATGTATGTGTGAGTGCGTGTGTGTAGGGTGACAAGGGGAAAAGACAAGGGAAAGGACTGAGGAAGGGGAACATAGTTCCTGATCCTTCCTGTCTTGGGCCAGAAATATTGCTGAAAAGGTAAAAACTATAGAGACATACTATAAAGAGAGTGTTTTTCCAAAATGTACAATAGCTTCAGAAAAAGACCTAACATGAATCAAAATACTTTGCTTTCTTGGGGTTTGTTTTTTTGACAGAAATTCATAGAAAGAGAAAGCTACCTAATATGATAAGCTTTTAGGTTGACAATTTGAATTTGCATGTTTAAAATGAATCTCACGTTGTCGACTAGACAACATTTTTCTATCCTCTTAGCATTTACCTAAGTGAAATTTAAGCTGACATAGGGTTTATGCCAGAACTGAAGTTACCACTGTTGAATATCGCATATGAAAAAATTAGATGATAGAATAACAGGTGAAGAGGCTATCGCTGCGGATTCGCATTATAATTTCATTTCTGGATGGGATATATGGGGAATTTTCTGTCGTTAGTTTTGTACAGTATGTAAAAAGAGAACCAGCTACGTCAATGACTTCAGAAGCTCTGATGTCATGATTTTGAGAGTAATCGTGTTGTTCAGGGGAGGGGGAAAGTCCAGTTAAAGGGAACTATATGAAAATTGTACTATGTGAAAGTTTCTGAGTTAATTCTAATGATTTGTCAGATTTTTCTTTTCTGATTTGAGATTATTCTCTGGCATCCAGTGATGGCTTACAATGTAGCTTTTCAGCCCTGCTGGATGGAGATCCTAAAACAAAAACAACGAGGCCATGTTGATGGCAATTCCTAGTTCTCTACAGCTGCTAACTTAAGGTCTGTTACTGCTCATATCAAAAGATGATAACCAAACGGCCTTTAATACATTTAGGTCCTGAACTAAGAAATTATGTATACTACTATTGTAGAGCTAAAACGGGGGCTCAGAGAGGTGAAGGGACTTGTCTAAGGTCACCTAGCAGGTAAGTCGTAGAAGTAGGTCCCAGATTCTGATTTCCAGGAGTATTCTCTCCTTTGGAGACACTGGTTTCATTGCTTTGGCTTCCTTTTGCCTAAGGCTTAAACTAAAGAGTGTTTCACACCATAATAAGCTTGTATTTTGCTTGCTGTTGTTGATCTGTTTGATGATCTTTGAGTATTGTCGGTGTAGACATATTTATTAGACTGCTCCATAGAGGGTGTGTAAAATAATGACATTTGTATTGTATCCACAAAATTGAGACTGTGGCAAACTCCGCAGGATACATGACTGACTGATTTCATAGTTTCAAGGGGAAAAAAAAAAAATTGGGAGCGACCTATCCATTAAATGAGGCAAAAGACAGGTCAACCAAGTACATTGTGTTTTGGAACCTCTTTGGATCCTGATTTGAAGAAAACAACTGGAAAGCAATTATTAGACAATCAGGGAAATTTCAACGGTGTATACTTAAAGGTTTTAGAGAATTATTTTTATTTATTTATTTTTTAGGTAAAATAATGCAATTAAGTAAGATTTTAAGAATCTTTAAGATCTTTTAAGATTCTTAAAATCTTACTTAAAAAATCTTTCTCGGGGCGCCTGGGTGGCTCAGTGTTAAGCATCCGACTTCGGCTCAGGTCACGATCTCACGGTCCGTGAGTTCGAGCCCCGCGTCGGGCTCTGGGCTGATGGCTCAGAGCCTGGAGCCTGCTTCTGATTCTGTGTCTCCTTCTCTCTCTGCCCCTCCCCCATTCATGCTCTGTCTCTCTCTGTCTCAAAAATAAATAAAAACGTTAAAAAAAATTAAAAAAAAATCTTTCTCTTTCACAGGTAGATATCGAAGAGATAACTTGATACGATATTAGGGGCTTCCTGCAAGTTAACAGAGCAGATGAAGATTGGTCTTTAAATGATAATTGTTGAAGCTGGGTTCTGGGTACTTGATGGTTTACTATATTATGGTATCTACTTTGGATTCTGTATGTACATCTTACACAAAACAATGCATTGTTCAGTGATGAACCCAAAGTAGATGATTTGGTTTTATATTGCATAATGCCTCATTTCAAGGAGCTCTGAAGGGAACGGAAAAGGGTCTTAGAAGTCGTCTAGCCCGATCTCCACATCCTTCTCCTTTCCTTTTGGGCACAAATGGGGGTGGGGTGGGGATTGTTTTTTCCTCCTTGTTCTCTCCCTCTACCCCGCCCGAGGTCCATTTTCAAGGTAGATAACCCCCAAAAGATTTCTCATCTTTCCTAAAATAAAGCCCGAAGGTTGGGAGGAATGCCTTCTTTAATTGGGGTCTTGATTGTGCTAATTAGTTACTCGGTTGTCAGGGGGCCCGAAGAACCTATACTTTTAATTCCCCTACCCACGTGACAGTGTTTTTGTTTCTAAAGCACAGGAAATTCTCGGAGAGTTTACGTCACCTCCAGCAGTTACAGTAATTACCGTATTGACGCGACTTGTTTCCAAAACGTGAACACTCGCGGTGTGGCGCGAGTCCTACTTAGAGATTTTTTTCAGTCCAGACTTAAGTCTGAATTTCGTCTAGTAGATGATGTGAGATTCATTAGATCACTCTGTGATCTAATTTTTAAGCAGTAGTGACACCGGGGATCGGAACGGAGCTGGTTTTGTGTGTGCGTGTGCGTGTTTTCAGTGTCCTTCCTGGATTTCCCAGGTGTGTCTGGGGGGGAAAAGCAGAGACTACACCACACTGACACTCCACGCAGGGGCACTGCAGGCAGCGTTTGCTGCAGTAGTGCGCCTGCGCAGTCGGTCCCCGCCAACTCGCCCGCCTTCCCCCATCCGGCTAGCAGGGGGCGCTGTGAGGTGATGGCCTAGTCTTTCCCCAGGGCTCTGGAACATAGCATAAAAGGGCAGGAGGCGAAGCGGGCTGAGGGGCGTTCTATCCTCGACTGCCCTGGTCTCTATCACCCTTTGTCCTCCAGCTTTCGCCCTCCCTGCACTGGGCCTGCGGGCCTGGTTGCTAGGCGGAAGCGGGGCGCGGCGGCTGCCGCTGCGGCTGCCCGGGCGTTTGAAAAGCGGCCACACAGGCGGCAAAAGGTCCTCCGGTGGCGGGTTCGCTTCTCCCTGCAGACAGTCCGGGGGACCGAGCGGCCTTTGCCTTTCCGTGGAGTCGGGGCAGGGCTAGGGTCGGGCTGGCGGTCCGGGGCAGGGGAGCCGGGCGCGCTGCAGGCGGCGGCGGGCCCGGGCCGAGGAGCGGGGTCTCGGCGTCGGGGGCCGCGGGAGGGCGGTGGGAGCCCCGGAGGGAGCCCTCCTCCTGGTGGTCGCGGGCCTCCACCATCTCACCCGGGTCCCTCTTCCCCCAAGCAGACCCCGCCTGTGGGCCGCCCACCGCGACCATGGTCTCCAAGTCCGACCAACTGCTCATCGTCGTATCCATCCTAGAAGGTGAGCGGCCAAGGGGCTTGCATTTGCACCTGCAGCCTCCTTACTTAACCGAGTGGCGTGCGACTGAGACTTTGTTAACCTTACGAACCCTGTCATCTTTCCTTTTGCAGTCCCGCAAGACTTGTTCAAAGTTGTACTTCCTGAGGCCTGTTAGGCGATTGATTTAGAAACCTCTCAAGGGAGCGTGAGAGCTATTAGGGATAGGTGATATTTAGCGTGAATAGCCGGAGCCCCAGAGAACGTAGGAAAAACGATTTCCATCAGAAGCAGCATGTCGATGACTTTTACTCGTGAGCTAAGGTGCCTGGAAAGCACGTTCTGTTCAGGGGCCTCCCCGTGATCCCATTTGTGAGAGCTTTGCTTTCGACTCGAATCCCTATTTCCTGCAGTCTGAAGTGTTACGGGGGCGTTCCCTTTACTAAGTCTTGATGGGGGACTTAGGAGGAGTAGTTGTCAAGACGGTCTGTTATATACGTTCCTAGAAGTTTGGTGTGTTGAAGGAGTGACCTTTGTTTATTGCAGGCCCATGGAGTGTCAGGCACTGTGCTGGGAATGTAGGGGTAAAACAGCCCGGGTCCTAAAACCTAAGTAAACAGTATAGCCTGGAGAATGTGTATAGTTCATCAGGCTGTGGGAGAAGGAAAGACCAGCTCTGGGGAAAATTTCCCGGAGGAGGTGACATTTATTTGGGTCCTAAAGGATGAGTAGGAATGTGTCAGGGGAAAAGGGGAAGGGTGGGCTTTCCAGGCAAAGGGAAGAGGAAAGAACCCTTAAGGTGTGGAAAGGCCAGGCACATTCTGCTCTTGCTTAAATTCAGTGTGGTTGGAGAGAAGCTGCAGGCAAGTGGAGGGAGTAGGAATTGCTAGGTAAGTTGAAGATGGGTTTTGAGGGGCGCCTGGGTGGCTTGGTCGGTTAAGCGTCCAACTTCGGCTCACGTCATGATCGCACGCTCCGTGAGTTTGAGCCCCGCGTCAGGCTCTGTGCTGACAGCTCAGAGCCTGTTTCAGATTCTGTGTCTCCCTCTCTCTCTGCCCCTCCCCCATTCATGCTCTGTCTCTCTCTGTCTCAAAAATAAATAAACGTTAAAAAAAAAATTAAAAAAAGAAGATGGGTTTTGAATAATCTGATCACAGCAATCCTCTTGAGTTGGGCCTGAGGAATGGCTGCCTTCCGCCCCCCTCCCCCACCATTGGAGATATTTTGTGGAGGCCTGGTACTATTTGGGGGGGGGAGTGGGTGGTAAGAGGAAATGAGTGGTAATGGCTTTTGGCACAGAAAACTGACCAGAACCCCTAAATTGTTGGGGCAGCATTTTTAGCTGTTCTCTTACTGATTGTTTAAAGATGGAGGGCTGAAATCCCCTTGTAATTGGTCAACAAAAGCTTCTGGACTTGGTACTTGCTCCCTCCTATGAGGAAACCCAAATAAAAGGCACGTTCTTTCCCTTCAAGGATGTAGGATTCTGTCTTCTTCAGCAGATCAAATTCACAGGCAGGACACAGTATGTTGGAGTGCAGTATAATATTAAAAATATGGGATGTGGGCTGTAAACATCGGTTTTGGGGGTGGGTGGGGATGATGGCTTAAGGGCTTTGAGTAGTTAGGTAATGATGGGAGGAAGTCCTTGCTGGCCATTAGATCAACCCAGGCCAGGGGTGCCTGGGTAGCTTAGTCCATTAACTGCCTGCCTCTTGCTTTCTGCTCAGCTCATGATCTCTCATTTCATGAGTTCAAACCACGTCTCGGGCTCCGCGCTGACAGTACGGAGCCTGCTTGGAATTCTCTCTCCCTCTCCCTCTGCTTCTCTTCTCTCTCACAATAAATAAATAAACTTAAGAAAAACGGAAAATAAAAAACAAACCCCAGGCCAATGATGGAGTAATTTTGGTGGATGGAATGATGAAGAGGTCCCGCAAGATGACCAGGATCAAGGGAGGTGAACATTGAGGAGTATTCTGGTCAAATAAGCTTGTGTAGCTGGAGTGAGCAGACCTTGGAGGATTTTGAAAGCCAAGGAGTTCAATGTTCTAAAAAATAGGGAGGCAGCCTATATCTGTAAGTAGGAGAGCATTATCTGCAAGTTTAGTATCGGTGTGCAGAGAAGAGAACCTCGATTCAGGGCTGTTGGTTAGGTGTTGCCCTAAACATACCTAAAACCGGACCATGGACCTCCGTTCAAACTGTCTCCTTTTGTGTTTCCATTCATCATAACCGTGTTGTTGCCTCAAGCCCAGAACCTGGGACTCTTCATCTTCCTGGTTCCTTCTCCATCCCCTTCTTCCAGATGGTCACCAAGCTTTGTTGCTAAAATCATACGAGATGCTTCACGTAAACTTTTAAATGAGGAAGTTTCGGGGCGCCTGGGTGGCGCAGTCGGTTAAGCGTCCGACTTCAGCCAGGTCACGATCTCGCGGTCCGTGAGTTCGAGCCCCGCGTCAGGCTCTGGGCTCATGGCTCAGAGCCTGGAGCCTGTTTCCGATTCTGTGTCTCCCTCTCTCTCTGCCCCTCCCCCGTTCATGCTCTGTCTCTCTCTGTCCCAAAAATAAATAAACGTTGAAAAAAAAAAAAATTTTTAAATGAGGAAGTTTCCACTGTGAGTGCCCCGCTTTGAGCCCCTCATGATGCGCTTGATCTCTTGTAGTAATCTTTTCAGTGGTCTGTTTCATCAATTTTTCCCCCCCTTTCCAGAGAATGTCTATTGTTCACATTACCATCTAGGAGTAATCTTTCTGAAATGCGAATTTAATTGTCTTAAAAATCCTACAGTTTCCTAGAGGATAAGGTCTGTACTTTCTAGAACAGCATTCATGGCCCTTCACGGTATGCCTCTTGCCTGCCTTTTCAGCCTCTTCTCCTCTCTTGCCATCTGTCCCTACGTCCCCATCTCTTCAGTTATTTTGAGCTACGTGCAGTTTCTTGACTACACTTCTAGAAATACCCATTATTCAAAAGAAAATGATGAGGTTTCTACCATGAGCCAAATTTGGGCTATGTGCCGGAATCCATGGATGAAAAAGACAAGGTTTCTGTTCTCAAGGTATTGTCTGTGGAATGAGGGAGGCAGCCCTTCGTTCCAGTACGTATCCTCTGTTCTCAGGCTAACTGGATGGTATGGTTATGATGGTGTGACTGAGAATACAGGCTTTCTGACAGACATGAAATGCATTTGGGGAACCCCATGATCTTTTAGAGCAGCTCAAAATGATGTCCAGAGAGAGGCCCCTGTAAGTGCTAATTGGGAGACCCCTGCTAAGACACTTGTACTAAGACTCCCAAATGGGGAGTTTGAAGCGAGAGCTTCAGGTTGAAAGTCAGAGGATTGCAATCAAGAATCTCTCTGACCCCTTTACTTCCTACTGAGAAGAGTGTAGCAGGGTGAGTAGCAGCTGGAATGTATTTATTTAATATTGGTCAAAACGTGTTGAGACACGTGTCTCAACACCATGCCCTGCGCCAGACCTACAAACAGGTTGACTGTGAGATTCTTCCCTAGTTTTTAGCTTCCTGTTGGCACTGTTTTCAGTTTGCTTCTTTCCACTAGACCCTCAATTCCTTGAGGCGATGTACTCTGTTTTACTCTTGTTTGTACCCCATCGTTTGACATAGAGAATACCTGACTCTGATAATGCCTTTAGTAAATGGTGAAAGAAGGGGGTCAGGCAGTACCAGGGAAAAGTGATAGGTAGACAGAATATTTTTAAAATGATTGACAACATTGTCCTTGTGATTTGAATGAATGAATACGTGTGTCTGTTTTTCTTGGGCTGATTTGCTGAGTGTTCCTAACTGTGTTAACAGGAAAATTATGATGCATGTTGGTTGGCTTTTGCTTATTGGGTTATTTCCCAGCTCTCCAGAAGACTTGACTATTCCATTTTAACTTCTGATACAGTAATATCTAAAATTAGTGGAATCACATTTTTCTTCTAAACGTCACTGAGATCGTTGCTGCTCAAAGTGTGAATCAAGGACAATAGCATTGACATCATGTGGGGGTTTGTTAGAAATGTGCCTCTCAGAGGGCACCTGGGTGGCTGAGTCAGTTGGGCTTCTGACTTCAGCTCAGGTCCTGCTCTCATGGTCTGTGAGTTTGAGCCCCAAATCGGGCTCTGTGCTGACAGCTTGGAGTCTGGAGCCTGCTTCCGATTCTGTGTCTTCCTCTCTGCCCCTCCCCCACTCACACTGTGTCTCTCAAAAATGAATAAATGTTTTAAAAAAAGGCCTCTCAGCCTCGACTAGTGAACCATAATCTACATTTTAACAGAGTCCCTAGGTGATTCATGTGCACGTTAATGTTTTGGAATCACTAATTTACAAATTGTAGCTTTTAGTTTGATTCTTTCTTATGAATCATGAATTTGTACGTGAGAGTACACATTAGTAGGTAGTTAGTGGACTATATAAGTCAACAACTCCTAATGTGTATTTTTAAAAAGTGCTAAAAGATCATAGTTGATTTTTGTACAGTTCTGATTAACCTGTATGGTCTTTTTTTTCCAGGTCGTCATTTCCCCAAGCGTCCAAAACATATGCTTATAGTAGAAGCAAAGTTTGACGGAGAACAGTTGGCTACTGACCCTGTGAACCACACCGACCAGCCAGAATTTGCTACCGAGTTAGCCTGGGAGATCGACAGGAAAGCACTCCATCAGCACAGGTGACTGTTGTTTTCCATTTGTTTTGCTCTAGGTTTTAGGCTGCTAGAGATGAATAAATCTCTATCTTTCTAGATTATAGTAACAATGATAATAATTGTTTAGTGGTTTTCTCATGTGCTAGGAAGTTTTCAAAGTACTTTGCAATAGTAATTCATTTGAACATCAAGACAATCCTATGAAGTGGGTGTTAGGATTTCCCCCAATTACAGATGAAAAAACTGAGGCCTAAGAAGGTAAGTAACCTGTTACAAGGGAGTCAGCTGGATAATGGTAGAGCACAGCCATTTGAGTTCTAGAGCCTAAGTTTTTAACCATTACACGTAGCTTTTTTTTTTTCCCTGATGTCTGAGAGGATACTCTAGAAGTGCTGTAATGATAGCTACCCAATATTAAACATGGGTTGGAATTCACTGTAATTTCTGTTACTTCCTTTATCATAACTTTATCTGGCTTGCTAAGGATATGTAGAGATATGTGTATAGTAATTATGTAAGGGTCTCTAATAAATTTTATACTTCATTTTAGCCCTTTAAACACTTCATATCAGTACATAAAACAGGCTTAAAGCTACAGCCTCTTATTTATTTCATGAGCTCAGATGACTCGAAACAAGCAAGACTGTGGCTACTTCTGTTTTAAAAAGGATTGGAAAAACATTTTTCTGAAAAGCACAGAATCACTTCATTCATTGGTGTGTCTTAGGACTAAAGCAAATAAAATTACGAAGTTAAAAAGTCAATGTAAGGAGAAATTTATTTTCTTATGTGGCCAAATCGGTCCATGGATTTGTTTGGGGGATTTGCAAGGGCATTAAATTCTTAGAAGATCAAAATTTTGTGTTCAGTGACTTCCGGAATATCTGCACAGAGTCCTGATAGGAGGTATTAGTGCCCGCAGTGTTCACAGTTGTGTTAATGCCAAGTGGTACCACTCTGCGTGTTGGAAGCTGAGAAAAGAACACAGATAAATTGCATGTATATAAATGATGACTGTATGCCAAGTGCAAGTTTTATAGTCATTCCATTAGGTAACAGTGATGGTCGAATCTAATGAGCTTATGTATGAGCCAGTATAGAGGTTTCAGACTCTCAAGAACCCCTGCTATACCAGCCAAGGTCATGCTTACAGAACATTGTTGTGTATTACAATGAATTATTACTTTCAATAGTCTGTGATTTTATGGTATTTAATTCTGAAGTTGATTTCATCATTTTAGTGACAAAAAGAGCTTTAAGCATATATGTGTATTGGTAGTTTTATGTGTGTCTGACAGTGTAAAGATAATTTAAAATCAATCTTGAAGATTCATGTTCAATTTTAATTTAGTAACTTTTAAAGAGTTCTGTATGTTAGAGAAGCTTGAAAAGCACTGACCTACAGCATAGCTCCTCAGATGAGAGAGACCAAGATTTTTGATGTGGTTGTAGTATTACTTGGTGTAAAGATAAATAGGCATGATGAATAGTTCATGTCAGTTGAAGTTCTGCAGAAAATAGAGATTATCCGAAAGAATTATAGTTGTCTTGCTAGTAGCAGGCAGCTTTTCAAAACTAGCAGAACATCAGCTCAATATTAAGCAGAAGCTAGTTCGTCTATAACATAAACTGTTACATTACAGGCTGCAACGCACGCCTATCAAACTGCAGTGTTTTGCCTTGGATCCCGTATCTTCAGCCAAGGAAACTATAGGCTACATTGTGCTAGACTTGAGGACTGCTCAAGAAACAAAGCAGGTATTGCCCTTTTGATGTGTTGTTACCGATGACGTTAGGTGCGGATTTTTCGTAGATAACCCATTGATGGAAAGAACCTGTGGTACTGGACCTGAAAGGGCTAGGGTCTGAGCCGGTGTGGCGATTCTGAGGTTTCACTTTAGGAATTTGATTTAGAAAGTCCCAATATTTTGGTCATTTCTTTGACCTAGAACGACCTTTCTCAAAGAAAATTCTCTCTGAGCTCAGACGTTCGGCCGCACTGCTGTGACCTGGAGCTCAGCATGTTCAGCTGCCAAGCTTTGCTTTCAGAGGTAGTGCTTTCGTCTCGTGCCCTGCTCTGGTGAACGGCACCCCTCTTCCAGGTACGCAGGTCAGACGGCCTCCATTTCCGGCCTCCGTAGCCATCCTTTTCCAGTTGGTTTCAGGCCTGCGGCGACCCCTTCCTGATCCAGCTCCTGTTGTACATTTTCACCGTTGCGATCCCAGCCTAAGGCACCGTCCTTTCTTAACCTTGGCTGTGCTAGTAGCCTTCTGATTCCTTCCCCTGCTTCCCATTCCTTCCGTGTGTAGCAGTCAGAACACGTGAGCTCAGTGAAATACACTTATGGGACATAAACAGCAGCCTTGCCAGGAGCACACACATAAGGAAGGAAAAATAATTCAGGGTCTCAATTCCTATGTCAGTGCTTTTTGTTACCGAAAATGTTTCTTTTCTCTTTTAAAATATCTACCAATCTTTTTTTTTTCCTTCAAGTTTATATATTTATATTGAGAGAGAGAGAGAGAGAGGGAGAGAGAGAATCCCAGCAGTCTCCGTGCTCATCACCAGACCTGAAATCAACAGACGCCTAACCAGCTGAGTCACCCACGCACGCCTTTTCTCACCTTTTTTTATGTTACTGACTTTGGAAATACTTTGAATGGTTCATAATAACTTTGTTTTGTCACTTAAACAAAAACAAACAAATAAACTTACTTTTGAAGTCTTTGATTCTTGATTTGAATCCTAAATTAGGATTCTCTGAAGAAAAATTGATCTCTTAGCAACATGTTCGCTACTGATAGCCACGGTATTTACAAAGGAGCCAGTTAGCTTAGCCCACATTTGGAATCCTTCAAAAGAAATGGGAATTTAAAAAGTTCTCTAAAAGGGAATCTGTTTCTCCTCCCTCCTTGGGTACTCCTCACGTCTCTGTCCCTAGGTTCTGAAGAGGTTTTCTTTCTGAAGTCTTAGCCCCTCAACCAGGAGCCACGATCATGCCCCTGATGTATCTCTTCCCTAGCTGTGCTACAACCTGCACAGGATCCTTTTGCGGTTGCTTTGGTTACACAGAAGGTAATCCTTTTAGGAGGAGGATAGCTGTAAATGCACGTGGCATTCCTTTCTGCCCCTGTCCCACCTGCCCTGTCTGGTCCTGTAGGACGCTTTTGTCATTACATTTGCTTCTTATCATTAACAGAGTTCAGGGGAAATGTTTCAGAATTAAGAGTTTTAAGAAAGCCAGATGTTGTCTTAATCACTCCTGTTTATTAGCAGAACTATCTGAAGTTGGTGCGTAGAATATTTGAAGTTCAGAATAAATTGATTATCTGAAAATGAAAAGAAACACAAAAAAATAAGCTGTTTTTCCAAGTTCTAAAACAGAAAAACATAGCATAAATTCCCTGAGTAGCTAAAACTCTTTTTCAGGCTTATTCTTAAAATTGTAATATATCCATCATAAAAAAAATACACAACAGATTATGAGTTTTTCTTTTAAAAACCTTGGGTGTGGATTTAAAAAAAACAAAAAAAAACCCCAAAAATGATGGCTTAGGCTTATTTTACTTACCAGAAGTTTTTGGTTTTGATATTCTTAAAGACCAGTTTCTTTAAAAAAATTTTTTTTAACATTTATTTATTATTGAGAGACAGAGAGACACAGAGTGTGAGCAGGGGAGGGGGAGACATAGAATCTGAAGCAGGCTTCAGGCTCTGAGCTGTCAGCACAGAGCCTGACTCAGGGCTCGAACTCACAAACTGCGAGATCATGACCTGAGCTGAAGTCGGTCGCTTAACCAACTGAGCCACCCAGGCGCCCCTATAAAGATCAGTTTCTATGTCTTTATATAATAGTGGTTAGAGTAAGAACGCTGTTTCTATGAATTTAAATGGTGTCCCTGCATTAATGCAACATGCAGTTCTGGGCCATGAGGTTGTGCAGGCTGGTTTGAGTATTAGAATTTCTGAGTATTAGAATATCCTCTGGCCAGGATATTGAGGTAATTTATACTTCATCCTGTGTGAAAGCCTTTATATTTCACCCAAGTATGTGGTGCATAACCCAGAGCTCTACCTTGGGTCTTTCCTTCAGTATTTTGTTAGTGTCTTTTTGTTAACAATAGCTCTCTGCACATTTGGTATATGTAGGACAAAGCAGAAATGTGGTAGGCAGCAAAGGTATATACCAGAAAAAGTGACAAATTAGGGGTTAGGGAAAGGGAAAATTGGTAGTCTAAACTTTTTATATTCATTTTATGTTTTTAATATTATTTTCGAGAGAGAGAGAGACAGAGTGCACGTGGGGGAGAGGCAGAGAGAGAGGGAGACACAGAATCCGAAGCAGGCTCCAGGCTCTGAGCTGTCAGCACAGAGCCCGACATAGGACACAAACTCATGAATGGTGAGATCATGACCTGAGCCGAAGTCAGACGCTTAACCAACTGAGCCACCTAGGTCCCCCTAAACTTCTTATTTTTTTTTTTAAGAGGAAATACAGTTAGGGGCGCCTGGGTGGCGCAGTCGGTTAAGCATCCGACTTCAGCCAGGTCACGATCTTGCGGTCCGTGAGTTCGAGCCCCGCGTCAGGCTCTGGGCTGATGGCTCGGAGCCTGGAGCCTGTTTCCGATTCTGTGTCTCCCTCTCTCTCTGCCCCTCCCCCGTTCATGCTCTGTCTCTCTCTGTCCCAAAAATAAATAAACGTTGGGAAAAAAAAATTTAAAAAAAAAAAAAAAAGAGGAAATACAGTTAGCTTCCTAAGCAGGATTAGATTCTTTTGAGGAAAATGTGAAAAATACTTTAAAAGAGGAGAAAGTGCTAAGGAACTACAGGAAATATATTTGGAAGCTTATAGGACATTTCCCACTATTGTTTGTTTCCTATTAATTATTAACGTGTTTTTGTTCTGTTGTTACTTACTCTCCAGGCGCCAAAATGGTACCAGCTGTTGAGTAATAAATACACCAAGTTCAAGTCGGAGATACAGATAAGCATTGGTTTGGAAACAGACACCAAGGCGCCAGTGGATAGTTTTAAAGCAAAAGGAGCCCCCCCTCGAGATGGAAAAGGTTTGTGCGTCATTTCTAAGGACGTCATCTGAAAAGTTGCTTCTGTGGACTAGAGCTTCAGGAGCGGTGGGTGGTGTGATAGGAAAATACACGCAGGAGTGTAAACACATTTTACTCTGGTGCCTCTGACAGATGTTGTCGTATTGTTAAATGTGCAGCACTGCTCTAACTCTTCCTAGAGAAGAGCTAGAAATAGACAAAATTTTCCTTTCTTTATTTGGTATATGACAAAGCACAATTGTGTATTCTTAAAGATGGCTATTTAGGAAAATTTTCTTCCTAGGATGAGTACAAGAAAGCCAAACAGTTACACTGTTCTCTCTTCACTCACTTGTTAACCACACCTTCATATTTTTCTTTCCTTGTTTTTTCTTTTTTTTTTTTTTTGTTATTAATAAACTTTATTTTCGAGCGGTTTTAGCTTCCCAGCAAAATTGAGTGTCAAGTGCAGAGTGTTGCTGTGGACCTCGGTCTCCTCAGCCACACAGCCGCCCCACTATCCACCTCCCCGGCCAGAGGGGCCACATGTTAAAAGTGATGAGCCTACATGAGCCAATCACTTATCACCCGGAGTCCACAGTTGACATTAGCACTTATTTTTGGCGTTTTATGTTCTGTAAGTTTTGACAAACGAGTAATCACCTACGTCTATGACTGTAGTTTCCCACAGTGTCACTGCCCTGAAATCCGTTTGTGCCGTTTCTCCCTCCTTTCTGCCTAACTCTGACAAACACTTGTTTTTTTTTTTTTTTCACCGAAGTACGGTTGACGTAAAATGTCCTAATGGTTTCAAGTGTACAACATAGTGATTTGACCAGTCTGTTCGTGAACCTGCGCTCAGCACAAGTGTAGAGACCCCGTGTCACCGTACGGCTGTCATAATAACATCGCTGTGTTCCTGTGATGTGACTTGCATCCTTGTGACTTACTCCTTCCGTAACCGGAAGCCTGTACCTCCCATTCCCCTTCATTCGTTGTGGCCACCGCCCCCCTTCCCTCTGGCAGCCACCAGTTTGTTCCTTGTGTATTTATAGGTCTGATTCTGCTGGGAATAGACTTTGCATCATTTGCAGACAAAGACCATATCATGTCTTTATTCCCAGTCGGCATGCCTTTGTTTCCTTTGCGTATCTTCCTGCGTTTGTCAGGACGTGTAGTCTGGCACCACAAAGCTGTGATGAAAGGGGATCTCCTTGCCTTGTTTCTGGAGGATTTTTATGGATGTTCTTTATCAAGTCGAGGAAGTTACTCTCTAGTTGTCTGCTGAGGGTGTTTCATCATTACCGAGTGTGGGATTTTGTCAGATGCTTTTTCTGCGTATTTGATACCATCTTGTGGTTCTTCTTTAGTTTGTGATGTGATGGATTATATTAGCAGATTTTTGAATGTTGAACTAGTCTCGCGTACCTGAAAAAAATCGCATTTGGTTGTGGTGTATGGTTCTTTTTATACGTTGTTGGATTCACGTGGCCAATAGGTTGTTGAGAATCTGTGCATGTATGTTAATGAGAGCTAGTGGTCTCTTGTGTTCTTGTTGGGTAATGTCTGGGTCTGGTTTTGACATCAGGGTTTTAAATGCTGGCATCATAGAATGAGTTAGGGATTATTTCTTCTGCTTCCGTTGTCTGAAAAAGATGGTGGAGAATTGGTCTTTCTTCCTTGAATGTTGGGTAGAATTCACCAGTGAAGTCATCAGGGTCTGGTACTTTCTGTTGTGTAAAGTTGTTATTGATTCAATTTCACCAAATGATATAGGTCTGTCTGGATTGTGTGTTTCTTCCTGTGTGACTTTTGGCAGACTGTGTCTTTCAAGGGAGTTGGCCCATTTCTTACAGGCAATCGAATCTGTGGATAAAAAGTCGCTTGTGTAACATTCCTTCAGTATCCTTTTAATGTCTATGGACTGTACAGTGATTCTCTTTTTATTTCAGATATTAGGAATTTGTATTTTCTCTCTTTTTCTCTTAGTAACTTGGCTAAATGTTTACTGATTTTATTGATGTTTTCAGAGAGCCAGCTTTCGGTTTTTATTAGGTCTCTTTCTCTGCTGACTGAATTTGATCTGCAAAAATGTGCTGCTCTTATTTTATTTTCCTGAAAGAGAAGCTTGGGTTGTTTTGTTTTTTTGTTTTGCTTTTTAGTGTGCCTTGTACTGTTTTGTTGAAAAGTGGACGTGATACCCTGGGTAAGAAGAAAACAGGTCTTAGGTAATTTAGAGGTGAAGGAGAGGGAGGGGTTTTGTAGTCCTGTGATGAAGTCTCAGTCTTTGGTGAGCCTGCCCCCCCTGTACTGTTGGGGTTCATCTGGTATTAGATTTAGGTTCTAGATCTTTGGCAGGAGGATCAGAGAAGTGATGCTTTTGTTCTTTTTCACTGCATCCTATCAGCACACAACTTTGATTTGTTCCATTACTGGTGATGTCCACTTTGGTTATGATTCAGGTAGCACATGCCTGTTACTTTTTCTTTCCTTCACTTATAATTAATATTTTCTGGGACATTATCAAGTGTGGACTTAGAGTTCTTTTTGCTTAATGGGTTACAATATTTATCATTTTTTGTCCCTGATTTGTGCAGCGAGAGCCCCTTCAAACTTCTGTTTCCGTTAGCTTGTCTCCATAATTCTTACTGCTTTGGTAAAATTTATTCCTAGGTATCTTCTGGTTTTTGGTGCAGTTGTAAATGGGATCAATTCCTTGACTTCTCTTTCTGCTCCTTCACTATTGGTGTATAGAAACAGATTTCTGTGCATTGATTTTGGATCCTGCGACTTAGCTGAACCGGTGTATCACTTCTAGCAATTTTTTGGTGGAGTCCTATGGGTTTTCTATATAGAGTATCATGTCGTCTGCAAATTGTGAAAGTTTGACTTCTTCCTTGCCGATTTGGATGCCTTTTATTTATTTACTGATTTTGAGAGAGAGTGAGTTGGGGGGTGGAATCCCAAGCAGGCTCCACACTGACAGTGTGGGGTTCAAATCTGTGAACTATGAGATCGTGACCTGAGTGAAATCAAGAATTGGACACTTAACTGACTGAGCCACCCAGGCACCCCTGGAGACCTTTTAATTCTTTTTGTTGCCTGATTGCTGGGGGTAAGACTTGGACTACTATGTTAAGAGGGTGGACATCCTGGTCTTGTTCCTGACCATAGAGGAAAAGCTCTGTTTTTCCCCAATGAGGGTGATGTTCGCTGTGGGTTTTTCATAGATGGTCTTTATTAAGTTGAGGTATGTTCCGTCTGTCCCTACTTTGTTGAGGGTTTTTATCAAGAATAGATCTGTATTTTGTCAAGTGCTTTTTCTGCATCTATTGAGAGGATCATATGGTCCTTATCTTTTCCTTTGTTAATGTGGTGCATCACATTGATTGACTTGCAAATATTTAGCCACGCTTGCCGCCCGTATTCCACTTGATACGGGTGAATAATTCTTTTAATGTACTGGTTGGATTTGATTTGCTAGTATCTTGAGAATTTTTGCATCTATGTTCATGAGGGATATTGGCCTGTAATTCTCCTTTTTAGTGGGGTCTTTGGTTTTGGAATCAAGCTACGTTTAGCAGCTTTCCTTCCATTTGCATTTTTTCAGAGCAGTTTGAGAAGAATAGCTATTAACTCTTCTTTAAATGGCTGGGAGAATTCCCCTGGGAAGCCATCTGGCCCTGTACTTGAGTTCTTTGAGAGATTTTTGATTGCTGATTCAGTTTCTTTGCTTGTTATTGGTCTGTTTAAGTTATCTGTTTCTTCCTGTTTCAGTGTTGGTGGTTTGTATGTTTCTAGGGATTTATCCATTTCTTCCAGGTTGCCCAACTTGTTAGCATATAATTTTTCATAATATTCTCTTATAGTTGGTATTTCTGCGGTGTTGGTTGTGATCTCTTTCATTTGTGATTTTATTTATTTGGGTCCTATCTCTTTTCTTTTTGATAAGTCTGTCTGGGAGCTTATCATTTTTATTAATTCTTTCAGAGAACCAGCTCCTCGTTTCACTGATCTGTTCTATGGTTTCTATATCATTTACTTCTGCTCTAATCTGTATTATTTCCATTCTTCTGCTAGCTTTAGGCTTTATTTGCTGGTCCTTTTTCTAGCTCCTTTAGGTGTAAGGTTAGGCTGTGTAGTTGAGACCTTTCTTGCCTTTTAAGTAGGCTTGTATTGCAATATGTTTCCCTCTTAGGACCACTTTTGGCGCATCTCAAAAGTTTTGGGTTGTTGTGTTTTCATTTTCTTCTATGTATTAATTTCTTCTTTAATTTCCTGGTTAACCCATTCATTCTTTAGTAGGATGTCCTTTAATCCTCATGTATTTGTGGTCTGTCTAAATTTTTTTTTGTGGCTGACTTCGTTTCATAGTGTTGTGGTATAAAAATAAGCATGGTATGACCTCAGTCTTTTTATACTTCTGGAGGCCTGATTTGTGACCCAGTACGTGATCTATTCTGGAGAATGTTCCATGTGCACTCGACAGGAATGTGTATCCTGCTACTTTAGGATAAAATGTTCTGAATATATCTTAAGTCTGTCCGGTCCAGTGTGTCATTCAAACCCATTGTTTTCTTGTTGATTTTTCTCCTTAGATGATCCGCCCATTGCTGTAAGTGGGTGTTAGAATCCCCTACTATTATTGTATTGTTATCGATGAGTTTCTTTATGCTTGTGATGAACTGATTTATAGATTTGGATGCTTCCATATCAGGAACATAAATATTTACAATTGTTAGGTCTTCCTGGGATAGCCCCCTTAATTATGATATAATGCCCTTCATCTCTTATTACAGTCTTTGGTTTAAAATCTAGTTTGTCTGATAGAAGTATGGCTACTCCGGGCTTTCTTTTGACATCCATTAGCGTGAGAAATGGTTCTCCATCCCCTCAATTTCAATCTGCAGGTGTCTTCAGGTCTAAAATGAGTCTACAGGCAGCATATAGATGAATCTTGTTTTTTTTTGTTTGTTTGTTTATGCATTCTGATACTCTCTATCTTTTGATTGGAGCATTTAGTCCATATACATTCAGAGTGATTATTGACAGATAGCCTGTGTCCGTAATTCTTTGAGCTTTTTCTTGGTTTCTGGCATAAGAAGATGATCCAGGCTTATCTTGTTCTTTGCCTATCTTAGCCCTGGGTTCAGCTGTTTCTTTAAGGAGCCCTGCTTCCTTTTAGTAAAGAAAGATGTTGAGGAGTCAAGTTCCAAGTGCAAGATATGCCAGTTGCTATTGGGGTGTTCCAGTGGAAAAAGGGAATCGGTGCATGTGTGTATACATACACACACATATATACATAAACATGTATATGTATATGTATTTGTATGTGTATATATGTGTGTGTATATATATATATATATACACCCCAGTAACACACACATATACACCTTTATGGCTCTGTTTATTTACACATTTAGTGAACAGCATACATTCACATTGACACCTTCATTCCATCCAGTCTTCTATAAGAGTTTTCCTAGTTGTTCTTCCTTCCCATACCTGTAACTCCCTGACAATGGGAGATCTGTCATAGTTATTCTGCTGACTTCTAAGCTCTGCTGACCTTAATATTTCATGGCTATCGTTATTAAAGTGATTGTCAGATACTGTACTAAATGCATTACTTTGATTTAATCTTCTAAACGACATAAAAGCTTTGCAGAAATAAAAATGGAAGCTAAAAGAGATCATATAGTTACAACATACAGCTAGCAAATGGCAGAACTGGGATTGGAACCTTGGTCTGTGTTACTCGAGTGTCTCTGCTCTAAACCATGATGCTATTTTTATTTATTTATTTTTGAGAGAGAGGGAGAGAGGGAGAGAGAGAGAGAGAGAGAGAGAGAGTGTGTGTGTGTGTGTGTGTGTGTGTGTGTGTACACACACCTGCTCAAGTGAGGAAGAGCCGGAGAGAGAGGGAGACGGAGAATCCTAAGGTGTCTCTCCATGCTGTCAGTACAGAGCCCACTGCGGGGCTCAAACTCATGAACCACGAGATCATGACCTGAGCTGAAATCAAGAGTCATACCCTCAATTCCCTGAACCACTCATGTGCCCCTCTTATATTTTTTTAAAGTTTTATTTATGTATGTATGTATTTATTTATTTTGAGAGAGAGAGAGAGAGATGAGGCAAGAAGAGAAGAGAGTGTGAGTGGAAGAGGGGCAGAGGCATGGGTAGAGAGAGAGAATCTCAAGCAGGCTCCGGGGCAGAGCCCATCGCAAGGTTTGATTTCACAACTGCAAGATCATGACCTGAGCTGAAAGGAAGAGTCAGACACTCAGGATTAACCCTGCATATTACCCCTCCCTCCATCCCCCATCAGAGTGAGAGCTGTCTTTTAGCTAAAGAGTTTTGTTAGAGACTCATTTTCAAGCCAGAGGTGCAATTTGCACCTCAGCCTGGAAAATTGGAATCCGGAGAGGATTACTTACTGATAGGGTATGTATACATATGAGGTGTGAATTCTGCCACTTCTCTTCTCCTAATTGGTTCATAGTTTCCTCTTAGGAAACTATCTCACTGTTTAGCGTGGCATCCAGTAAGCCTCTGCTTAGCCCTCCAGCCCCGTGACATGTGCCTTCCACGTCGGTCATCACCCTGTGATCAGCGCCACGCCTACCTCACTTCTCCAACCACAGACTTTCTCTTCCTTCCCAGTCTCTGCAGTGCGGTTCCTTCTGCCTAGAACACTCATTTCTACTCCCTTATCCTGTGTATGTTCACCTTTCTCTTCTTAGCCACATGGAGTTTATTTTTCAGTTCCCAGTTGAGATTCACTGCCTTCAGGAAACCTATAATGTCTTTTCTTTGTGGTTTATTTATTTTAAAAATATTACCGTATTCCAAAATAAGGCTTTTATGTGCAGAAAGAAAACGGTGCTTAAGTAAGGTTTTTTTTTTTGAGGGTGTTAAAAACAAGAACATCCAAGGAAACCTTATTGAGATACTATATCCATGAAAACTGCAAGCAGGATACAAAGCGTACCCAGCTTTCAAAACCTTCACAGTAGTTTATGGCACACTGTGACATAGTTTAATTGTGTTTTTTCCCCATAAAGTACCTGCCAGCTTGTCTGGCCTCAACCCCAAGGACATTGTGGCAGTGCTGAATGAGGAGGGAGGCTACCATCAGATCGGACCAGCCGAGCATTGCACAGACTCCTTCATTATGTCAGTGACCATAGCATTTGCCACCCAACTGGAGCAGGTAAGAATTTCCTTCTGATTAGTGATTCACAAAGAGCGGAAAACATTGACTTTTTAAAAACTTGCCTTTTGGGTATTAAAAAGATGTGCAAGTGGACTGTTTTTTTACTTAAAAAAAATGTGGAAACATGTTTCCATTCATACCAGAAAATATTTCTGCTTTAAGAATAAATTGGTATGATGTTAGTAGTAAGAGAATGAATTAAATCTCTGGACATTGAGAAGAAAGCCCATCAGTAAACAGTGTTTCCCGTTGTACCATGTGGCATTGTAAAGACTGGTCTGAAAGGATTTTTCTTTCTAAGTATTGAACTATTTATTTTTTGGAGAAATGTTCAATGTTGGGAACACTTGGTCCCAGTCATACTTTACTGGGTATCATGTCTGGAATTAGATTTTACCTTATTTACAAACTGACAAATTAGCCACTTAGAATTTCTTGGATGTTGCCAGATGACAGGAGGTTCCTGGGTCAGAGACAAAGGACTGTATTACTCTCGGCACAGCAGACATCAGCATCTGCATGTTGCCTGCAGTCTTTGTTACCCTATGTCCCAAGGGGTGACATCGAGGGGCCCAGGTTGCTGCTGTACAGAGTGGGTTTCCATCACAGCTGAGGAACAGAACACTTTGATTGTAAGTCGCCTAGTCTCCCCAGGAAGACACTTGACCTAATCCTTCTAGGTTACCAGCTGTATAAGCAACACAGGGAAGTGGCCTGTGTGAGGGTGGTCAGTGCCCCAGCAGGAAGTGCAGGGACTCAAGACCCACGTCAGCATTGCCTCTTCCCCAAAATGGCTTAGCACAACATGAGCTGCTACCTCATTTTCCTTCTCAGGATCTAGCCCAGTTTTCTTGACATTATGTTGGTCGATAGCAGCTGAAGTAAATTAATCTTTTCAAAAATAGAGAATATGGCTCATGACTTAAATTTTTACCATACTAATAGCTTTCTTAGAAGTACAAAGTTCCCACATAGTCTGCATTTACAAGTGAAATATGAGTTAGTGACCACAGATTTATATGACTTGTGAGACTGTCAGGTAAAGATTTTTCTCAGTGAGTATGTATAATTTTGTCGCACTAAATTCGTGTTTTTGCCTTTCTGTATCACTTTCTCTATTTTTCTTCTCTTCATAAAGCCCTGCCTATGGATTGCTCCAAATATGCCATTCTGGTTAGAGGGAAGGTTAGTTACTCAGTTTAGTTTTTTTAAAAAAAAACTCAAAACCAGAATAATTGCCTGTTGGCTCTCGCTGCTAAAAATTAAGCCAAAATGGGTTCCTCAGAAACAGTAAACAGAATTACCATGGAGCCCAGCAGTTCCACTGCTAGGTGTGTATCAAAAGAACTGAGAACAGGTGTTCAAACAAAAACGTGTACAGGAATGTTCATAGCAGTATTCACAGTATCTAAAAGGTGGTAACAACCCACATGTCCATCAGTGGATGAGTGGATAAACCAAGTGTTTGTGTGTATAATGGGATATTACTCAACTCTAAAGGGATGGGGTACTGACATGTGCTGCATCATGGATGAACATCGAAAACCTGCCGAGTGAAAGAAGCCAGACATGCAACGTCACATAATGTGTGATGGCATTTATGTGAAATATCTAGAATAGGTGAATCCATAGAGCTAGAAAGCACATTGGTGGTTTCCTGAGGCTGCAGGAAGGGGGAAATGGGAAGTGAGTGCGTAACAGTTACGGTATTTGTCTTGGGGATGGTGACAGCCTCACAGAGCTAGGTGTGGCGACCCTAAATGTGGGCGCATGAACGATGTGAATGTACTCTGTTACTGAGGTGTGCATGTTCTCGTGGTTATAGTGTTAGATTTTCTGTTGTGTATTTTACAATAATTAAAAAACACAAAAAATTAAGTCCAGTAGTGTATTCATCTTTTGATACTGTTGAATATTTATTGTTTGCTTTTTTCATTTTTTAAAGACAAACCTTTTTTTTTTTTTTTTGGTACCTTTGTTAATTTTTGTTGAGAGAGTGCATGAGCAGGGCAGGGGCAGAGAGGGGAGAGAGAATCCCAAGTGGCTCTGTGCTGTCAGTGCAGAGCCTGATGTGAGGCTCAATCCCATAAGCCATGATATCATGACCTGAGAAGAAATCAAGAATTGGATTGAGCCACCCCACGTGCCCCAAGCCAAGCAATTTATAAATTAGCCATTTAGTTTTTTCTCTTCGAGGCAGTGAAAGGTGGTGTGAGAAAGCATTTGGCAACAAACAAACCAACGAAAAATACCTTTTCAGATGCACATCAGTGACTTAGAACCCACTGCTATCAAGTGGTAGAATGGAGGAGTTAGTTTGGGGCAGCGACCAGGCGGTGATAATCGTGCATTCCTCCTTTTCTTAGATACTGAAAGTTGAGGGTTAAAAAAACAAACAAGGATGATAAAGGATTTTTAAAAGAATCTTTTCTTAGTGGAATTACTTAAAATGAAGTATGCTATGAAATATCTAAGGACCATCTTTACTTCTTAAAATTTTTATTGCTTTGTGATTATGGAAGAAACCAAAGGGGAAAAAAAAGTCTCTTGTAACTGAACTCAAAAATAATCACTGGTGACAAGGTACTGTATTTTTTTCTTCAGACATTTTCTTGTTCACATAATAGCTGACTCTGCTGGGTGGTGATGGTGTCCACTTGAACATGTTTTTTCTCTTGTAATCCTTTTATTGACCCTAAAAGAAATGGAAGTACAGAGTGATAGAGCACTTTGCCCAGAGCTTCACAGTAAGCCATTGATGGAACCAGGATTGGGGGCGTAATCCAGAACTTGCTCTTAGCAACTGTCAGTGTATAAATGCTGCCTCTCTATAAATCTACATGATTAAGATCTACTCAAATACATTTTTTCTCAGATTCATGAATGTATGGGACTAAAGTAAACATTTACATGTAAAAATATACTCTATACGAAACGAAAAATCGCTACTGAGTATTTACTATGTTATTTTACACAAAATAAGTAATTTTATTGAATATTTGCTATATACTGAATACAGAGCTGCTATATTCTAAGCGGTTAATTCTTTTATTTTCTTGAACCATACAAACTGTCCTGTAACTTCTCTTGGCCTAAGAGTATGTCTTAGATAACTTCCATGTCAGTATATCATTATTTAGCAGCCATATTGTATGATAACTAAAATATATTTAAGCCATCCTCTACCGATGAATACGACACTTGTTATTTTTAACAACATCCTAGTGAACACTTAGGGTCTGTTGGATATTTTATATTTTATGGGACAGGAATCTGTGTTTCCGCCATAGGTGGCCCTGAAGCTGCCAGTTTTGAGAAACAGGAAACATCCTTTTGCAACTGTTAACTTGTAGGTTTCCCAATTTTGACAGAGTGTCTAGAAAGCTTTTTTCTCAAAGGCGTGGACTAAGGTGTTACATTAAATAGCCTGCCTGAAGTTTGTTTAAAACCCTCCTCTTATGTATGAAGACAGTGGCCGAGTAAGAAGAAGATGAAATAAGGTATATGGAAGTAAAGAAGACTCGGTTTAAAATATGTGACTGCTTGCTTCTAAAAGAACTTACACGTACTCGTTCATGGATCAGTTGGATGAAAAGTAAACTTTAAAACAAAACATATCTCTAAAAAATATTTTAGTCTCTGGGCTTTTCTAAGGTAAACCTTGAAAAGTTAAACTAGTCATGAGGTCGTAATTTTTCAGAGATTAAGAAATTTTGAGTGATTTTAAGACTTTGAAATAAAATCAACATTTTAGCATAAATTTTAGAGTTCATCAGACATTCATAAGCCTGT
This sequence comes from Lynx canadensis, assembly GCF_007474595.2. Classification (NCBI taxonomy): domain Eukaryota; kingdom Metazoa; phylum Chordata; class Mammalia; order Carnivora; family Felidae; genus Lynx; species Lynx canadensis. The sequence continues at coordinate 101,547,437 of NC_044303.2, read as the reverse complement.
GTAGTGGTTTATAAATGAATACTCTTTTTTTTCCTCCTTAAATGCTTAGTTAATTCCGTGTACCATGAAACTTCCAGAAAGACAGCCTGAGTTTTTCTTTTACTATTCTTTGCTGGGAAATGATGTTACAAATGAACCCTTCAGTGATTTGATCAACCCAAACTTTGAGCCAGAGAGAGCATCTGTTCGAATACGTAGCAGCATAGAAATTCTTCGTGTTTACCTGGCACTTCAGTCTAAACTACAGGTAAGTACGGCAGGAACTCTTTTTCACTTGAGATTTTTTTTTTTTAATGTTTATTTTAGAGACAGAGTGTGAGTGGGGGAGGGTCAAAGACAGAGGGAGACAGAGAATCCGAAGCAGGCTCCAGGCTCTGAGCAAGCTGTCAGCACAGAGCCTGATGCAGGGCTCGAACTCACGGACCGTGAGATCATGACCTGAGCCGAAGTCAGATGCTTAAGTGACTGAGCCACCCAGGTGCCCCAACTTGAGATGATTTTTTAAAGCTTCATAGAGGTACCAAGACTCTTATTTGAGTAGTGAAGGTCATCTTTCCCCCATATCTTGTCATTTTTTAGGAATTCTCCTGGCTTGTGAAGTCCCTAGTATAGCCATTACTTGAGAATTTTAGGAGATACCCCTCTTTTCATCATAACTGGGTAAAGACGTGTATCAGTTGACAGTCTGTGTAATAGAAAATGTATAGAGAGCCTAAAGTTGTGGGCTCAGGGAACATTTCATCATTAATTAGGGGGCTTAGTAGTCATACACAGATCATGCCCTGGATTTCAGAATGTATATACCCAATTGCTATTAAAAGCTAAGAAAGGGGTGCTTGGATGGCTTAGTTGGCTAAGCATCTGACTTTGGCTCAGGTCATAATCTCATGCTTTGTGGGTTTAAGACCCACGTTGGGCTCTGTGCTCACAGCTCAGAGCCTGGAGCCTGATTTTGATCCTGTGTCTCCCTTTCTCTCTGTGCCCCTCCCCCACTCATGCTCTGTCTGTCTCTCAAAAATGAATGAACGTTAAAAAAAAGGCATGAAATAACCCAACTTTCTAAAACCTGCCCTTGAATTGAGGAATTTTGTCAAATAACGTTCTATTGGACCCTCTTTAAGTGAAGCTTACTCAGTGAATTTACTGTTCTTTGTTTTATTACAGTTGATTTTAATCAGACTGAAATGGGGTAGTGTAATAAAGGATTAGGTAGTCATTTTTTAAAAGTGATCAGGCTTTAGATTTTGCTTGCAATTTGGTGGGAGGTGGGAAGAGCCTTTAAGAAATTGTAATAGAGGTATATTTTGGACGTGGTTCTGCTAAACTCAGGATTCTAAGTAGCTGAATACTATATAAAATGATGAACTGCTTTCTTCCTGTATTTTATCTTTTCATATGGATGTTACCTTTCTCCCATCCAAGTACTAACCAGGCCTGACCCTGCTTAGCTTCCGAGATCAGACAAGATCAGGCGTGTTCAGGGTGGTATGGCCGTAGGCTGGATTTTAGCTTTCTTTTTTTTTATTTTTATTTTTTTTAAATTTTTTTTTTTTTCAACGTTTATTTATTTTTGGGACAGAGACAGAGCATGAACGGGGGAGGGGCAGAGAGAGAGGGAGACACAGAATCGGAAACAGGCTCCAGGCTCTGAGCCGTCAGCCCAGAGCCCGACGCGGGGCTCGAACTCACGGACCGCGAGATTGTGACCTGGCTGAAGTCGGACGCTTAACCGACTGCGCCACCCAGGTGCCCCTGGATTTTAGCTTTCTAAACATCTTGAGATTTATTCCACATCTAAAATACCAGTCTTTACCAAAGTATTGACTTCTTTCTTACTTTAATTCTCCTAGACATTTAAGTTGTAAAAATCCTTTCTCTCCAGCCCATTAACACCATCACACCTAATAACATTGAGACTAAATTACAAGTCATTGCTGACATTAGAACTAAAAATAGTTTCGTGTTGTGACTGCTTATTGTGCATCTGAATGCCAGTACCGGAAGGTAAACAAGTTGATACTATAGTATGTAGGTGATGGGTAGTTTCGAAAGGGGGTAATGTTGAAGTTTTGATTAGCTATCAGTGATAAACAGTACGCTCCACCCAAGAGGTACTCTGTTTTACCTTGTAGCGTTAAACGCTGTTTTATATATGAACTCTGAAAAGCAAGAAAAGAAAAGGAAACACTAAAGATGTTTTATGGGCAAATAAAACAGAATTATTTCAAGTTCTTTACTTTCCAAATAGGGCTGGAGCTACTAACTTATTATTATTTTTTTTTTACAACTGTTGAGATTAATTTTGAAATCGAAATAGAAACATTGCTTGAGGTATTTGTTTTCTATTTACATTCATGTATTCATGATATATTTGCTTATGTCAAAACAACCCAGTAAGATATTAAAGTAACCATAATTCCTGAAGGAGAAAAGGGTGATAACGTATGATTATACAACACTGGAAGAAAAAATGAAAAAGAATAGCTTTATTATTGAGTTCTTAGGAAAGTTTATGCCTTATCAACAGTTTGAACAATCAAGTATGAGACTCTTTGACGCAGTTGCTGCAGGTCAGGAAGATAACCCGCATTATACTTCCCTTCTCTGGATCATGTTATAACCTTGGGTTAAAGTTGATGTGTTTAGGAGAAAGGAGAGACCATAAGGCCCTATTCCGATTTTCTCTTTCACATCAGATCCATCTTTGCTGCGGAGACCAGTCACTTGGAAGTACAGAAGTGCCCTTAACCGGACTGCTGAAAAAGGGGAGTACGGAAATCAACCAGCGCCCCGTTACAGTTGAGGGTGCTTTTATTCTTGACCCTCCGAAGCGAGCCAAGCAAAAGCTTGCACCTATTCCTGTGCAGCTGGCCCCCACTGTGGGCGTGTCTGTGGCTCTGCAGAGAGAAGGCGTAGATGCCCAGGCAAGTAGTGACCCCTCCATCTCCTCCTCCAGCTTCTGCGCTGTCACTCCGGTGTCACTCGTGACTCCCGATAAAAGTTGAACTTCAAGAGTGACCTAGCGTAAGCAAGTATTTATTATTCTTAATTAGTGGCCTCCATTATAGGTGTTTCTTTTCTGGAAAGTACTGTAGCTGCCCTGGCTGTAGTTTATAAGTGATAACATGGCCTTCACGTACCGTTTTCTCCGATGCTAGGAATCTCCCCTCCACCCCCCACCCCCCAGGTCATGGTCAGTCACTGGCAGAGATGGACCTCATTTCTGGGAATCTGCACTCATGGTATCATTTTGGTGGACTCAGCTTTAGCTTAAAAACAGGGTTCTTGGTTCATTAGTGCTTTCTGGTCCCCGTACTCTCTTTAGGCAACAGAGATGGTATTTGTTTGGATGTATATGTTTTTTGATTGTATATAGTCCCAGAATCAGCCTCCGTGTACTGTTCTTCTGAAGAACTGATCTTTATGTAGATTACAAATGACAGAAAAACTGATGTGAGAGTTTGTGTGTGTATATATATATATATATATATATATATATATATATATATATAAATTAAAATATATATATGCATATATTTTTAGGAGGAAGTGGAACAAAAGAAGAAAATCATGCTAGATCTGTTTTTATTTTGGTTTTGTTTTAACATAGGCCTCCATTGTATTTATTGCCTTGGTAACAATAACCTTTCCCAGGGACCCCTGTCCCTGACTTCTTACACCAAATATCCCTTCTTACCAGTTAGGATATATTTTGGTACTCAGCTCTGGATATCCTGTTTCCTTCCTGTCCATCTTCCTTTTTCCGGTTCTAGATGCTATACGAAAATTTGCAAATAATGAAGAAAAATAGACTAGGAATATCTAAAGTGGGAAGGGAAGCTATTACTAAAAAAAAAAAAATAAAAGTGACTTTTTTTTGCTTAATGATGAAGGAAAGTGCTTTGCGAATCATACTTTATTTAACAATTATTTTTAGTCTTTAATTGAATTAAAGACCCAGAACGAACATGAGCCACAGCAATCAAAGAAGCAAGTTTTAACTCCTGTAAAAGAGAAGACGCTCGCTGGGCCAAAGTCACCAAGCGTGTCCCCTGTTCCACCTCAAAACCAGTCGCCTCCAACCCAAGATGATGCAACCGGAAGTGAAGTGGAGAGCCTGCAGTATGACAGGGACATGAAACCAAACGCAAAGGGTAAGACGTTCTCACACATCTTCCAAGCGTCCGTTTTGTAGCCATCTACTTAACGATGAAGAGCGTTTTCACCGTTTGTCAGTATATTGTGAGTTTGATTTTCTTTCAAGAGCCAATAATGTGTGGTGATGTAAAAATTCAGTTTAAATGGAATTGAATTGAATTGAAATTGAGTCTGTAACTTCATCACAGAATTGGCTAACAGGTAAGAATTGTTCAATTACTTTTATTTTAGACACAGCTTACTGAGAAGAAATGACAGAAAATAGTTCTCGCTAACATATTTTTCACTAGGCAACGCTTGAATATCTTGAATCCATTGGAATTTTAGAGAGAAGAGCTACTAACTGCCTGTTGTAATAAACTTGTTATACCCATTTTTGATGCTAAAGTTAAGGGAGAGCCTGAGAATGGTTTTACCTGGTTGTGTCAATTTTCCACCCACTGCACTAGGACCTGCAGTTAGATCTTGTAGCGGAAGTAATTAGAACAGTGTTCGATCAGGAGTTGGAAGTTAAGGTGCAAGTGATCCCTCGGTCACTCAGTAGCTGTAGGACTTGGGCCACTCGCTACCCATCTCTGGTCTGCAATGGGACTGGAGGAGAATTCTCTTTTTGTCAGACTATGTCCTGTGTGCCTTCCGTAGCCAGAACTGTGTCTTCAGAAGCGATGTAATGATGCCTGCATTAAGTCTGCCATACAACCCCTCGAACTCGAAGTTAAGGTTAGCTGCCTCTTGGAAATAAGTTGGCGCCTGCCGGGCTGCTGTCGTATGTTAGCACTTTTCTGGTGTGCAGTCGATGTGGAGAGGGGGGCCTTCTTTACACAGTTCTAAAAATGGGAATTAAAGCCTACCTAATTTGGGGGCAAGTCACTTTAAGAAGTTCCTATGCCTCATTTCAGAGGTTTATGAAACCAAATGATCACATTTCTTGCTTAGAGGGAAATGAGATGGTATCTTTAAGTGAGGTAAATAAAGGAAGAGAAAGTGTTACCGAGTGGGATTTTTTTCTCTTAAATTTTTATGTTCATTGTAGCCATGGGTTCTTCTTTGCCTCTTCCGGTGGCCCAGCCAGTGACCACAGCCACTGCTTCAGAAACCGCCTCGGGACAGAAGATTGCGGTGCCAGCGACATCACATCATTTTTGCTTCTCAATAGACTTAAGGAGTATCCATGATTTGGAAGCTGGTTTTCCAATCAACTGTATGTTAAGGTGTGATATGATTTTGTTTCAAAGTATTCTTTTCTGAAGAGCAGTGCCTTTTCTCTACTTGGGAGTTTCAGAGGGAGAAACATCACTGGAGAAGTTAGAACATTCGTTAAACCCTGTGGACTGAAAAAGCCTGCAAGGTTCTGTCCTCATGAGTTCGAATTCAACAAGGGTGTGTTGGTGGCATTGGTGGTAGGAGAGGTGGTGATAATTGTAGGTGCTGGTGATAATTTACTACTGCTTCTATTCAAAGAGAGCGACTCTTAAAATGTGTTGTTTCAGAAGGTCACCTGGGTGGCTCAGTTAGTTAAGCGTACGACTTCAGCTCAGGTCACAATCTCACATTTCGTGGGTTCGAGTGCCGCATCAGACTCTGTGCCGACAGCTCGGAGCCTGCAGCCTGCTTCGGATTCTGTGTCTTCCTCTCTCTCTGCCCTCTTGTGCTCTATGTCTCTCTGTCCCTCAAAAATGAATAAACGTTAAAAAAAAATGGAAAAAAAGCATTGTTTCTAGAAAAGGTGTCACGGCAAATTCAGGGAAGTGTAATAGCTTGTTTTTCTATGAAACTGTATTAGAATGGGAAGTTGTATCTCTACTACTTGATAAATGAGACTCTGAGAACCATCCTTAATGGGCTACACGTGGAATGTGTCTACCCTGTTCCATATAAAGAATTGAAATACTTATATATTTCAGTCAGTTAAATGGCTCTACTCAATAGCCTGTTATTAACAGTAATACATTTTCATAAACCTTCTGGTTGAAATGTATATCCAATGTAATATGTTAATGTGTTTTAGTTGGGAGTGGTTAGTTGTTCCTTACAAATTTCTTCAGAGCAAGCACTAGCCTTTCTAACAAAGTTGGTGCTCTTGATGCAACTAAAATGAGAAAATCTTTCTGTCATCTTGGACTGCCGTTTCCAGGAACGTCCACAGCTACACACTGCTTCCTGCTGGTATTTGAGGCATACCTGCCTTTCAAATGCATAAGTTAACTCATACTTGTATCTACTCCTTCATGTCTTAGATTCCTCTCCAGCTCTATCCAGAATCCTCGCAGCTTGGATGTGAACGATGGACAAAATCAAAGGGACCCAGCACTGGGTGTGACTGTGAATTCACAGAATGGCATTGTTTCCATCACAGCTTAAGTTGTACTGTTTACCTCTTCTCAGAGGCTGAGAGTAATTATTAATATGTTATTTGAAAATTGAGGGAGAAAAAGCTTGTCTCTAACAGAGCTTTTCTCAAAGGGTTTATAAAACCTCTCTTAAAATTGTTTTTAGAAAAAGAATTGTTACTAGTATTTCTACTCTTTTTGTCTTCCTCTGTTTTTAATTTATTTAATTTATTTTGATTTTATTTATTTAGAGAGAGCACGAGCAGGGCAGAGGTGCAGAGGGAGAGAGAGAGAATTTCAAGCAGGTTCCAGGCTCAGCGTGGATCCCAACATGGCGCTCCATCCCATGACCCTGGGATCATCACCTGAGCTGAAATCAGGAGTCAGACGCTCAACCGACTGAGTCATGCAGGCGCCCCTATCCCTCTACTTTTTTAACCGAGATCTCTTTTCTGCTGCTACTAGAGAATGTGATCTTAGGGTACCTAGAGATAGTGTTGGCTAGAAGCATAGAAATATCGAGGTGATCTACAGTTAGAAGCTGTGAGGGGGAAGCCTTGTACTAGCCCCCTTAGCAGGCATGCATCCTAGTTTTTGTGGTTCCGTCTTGTCATATGGGCCATGTGTTTAATCATTAAGTGCCCACATTATGCCAGCAGTGTGCCAGGTATTAGGAGTTTATGGGCCACGTAAACAAAGAGCTCAACCTAGTGAACAAGACAGACTGAGGAATAAGTCCACATACAAGGAAGGCTAGACGTTCGCTTGGCAAAGAAAAGGGGAAAAATACTCTAAACCGAGGAAATAGTTATGATATGCTTAACACTCCACCTGGAATTCACTTGATGATAAGGGCCATTGGTTCTGTCTTTGAGTCATTTTGTGGCATTTTTCAAAACACTGGCCATTTAACTTTCCATTTGATAAATTTTATGTCATCATGCTGTCACTGGTGTCAACATGTGGTTGGTAACTGTGGAATGGCATTTGTGAGATGAGCTGATTTCACTGCATGTGTCATTATGTAGGAATGGAGTAAATGCGCAGGATTCTTGTTGCAGGAAAAGCAGTTTTCGTTACTAGTCTTTAAATTCCCGTTTTCATAACGCATAACGAGACACGAGATGAAACTGAAGTGAGCCTCAAGTTGTCTTTCTCTTTGGCTTTAAATACAGAGTAAGTTCAGCAGTAGTCAGACATGTTCCCATTTAATCAGGTGTGGTTTCTGTGAAGAAAGGAAGAAAGAGTCTTGTCACTCCTTGAATCACCGCTTCCATCCTTGATTCTCAAAGACAGAATCTTACCATGGGTGCACCCTCTGGGAGGTGACTAGGGGTTTTCAGCCCATAAAAATCGAGACATGATTAAAAATTTTTTTTTCATGTTTATTTATTTTGAAAGCAAGAGAGGCAGAGCATGAGCAGGGGAGGGGCAGAGAGTGAGGGAGAGAGAGACTCCCAAGCAGGGTCCACACCGTCAGCACAGAGCCCGATGCGGGCCTCGTTTCCACAAATGATAACATCATGACCTGAGCTGAAATCATCAGCCAGATGCTTAACCGACTGAGCCACCCAGGTGCCCCAAGACATTATTAAATAGATAAAGTAAGTTTAGAAATTAAATTCAGCAGGTATTTCCTGAACATTTACTATATGCCAAAAAGTGCTTATTTTTGCTGGGAGGACAGAGATGAAAAACACAGGAGCCATGCCCCCAAGGGACTCCTGGACAAAGGGCAGCTTGGTCTTTGTTTGGCGTCACTGTCATTCCTAAATTTTAGAGTCATTGGGAGTGTATGAGAATGATTCTCTCTTCCTTTTTCGGTGTTACCGCCTTCACAATACGAGACTTCTTCTTGCCCTCAAGTTCATCTTAAGATTGCTTATAAAGCAGCTTTGGGAACTAGTGCCAAATACACATAATGCATTTCCTCTAGAATTGCTGACAATATTTGTAGAATTTTAAAGGTGATGACAGGATTAGAACCACAATGTATTTGTACCATTTACGTATTCTAAAAATTCTATTTGTTATATCCATTTTATCCTTTAAAAAAAAACAGATTTGAAGTCTCATCTGTAACCTGTATCATAGGTTGGTTTTTTTTTTGTTTGTTTTTTGTTTTTTTTTTTCTAAATTCTAGGTACTCCTATCCATTCTTTGGTAGTGCAGCTCCTATTATGACAAATCCTCCTGTAGAAGTTCGCAAAAACATGGAAGTTTTTCTTCCACAGTCTTACTGTGCATTTGACTTTGCAACTATGCCTCAACAGCTGCAGGATACCTTCTTAAGGTAACGTAAATATGGTGTGTATGACACGAAGCCACTCTTGAAAATGCGTATCTTGTTACTGATGAGGAATTTCTAGAGATTTAGATCCACAGCAGTTAATGCATCTGATAACTTGTACACGCACGTATTAGTAATGTAATTAGTAATGCCTGTGACGTGGGTGCTTCTGCTCTGAAGTTGTATGAAGTTATGGAGACTCTTCGCAGATTTTCATATCTTATTTCTCTGAATTTGGAGGTTAGAACTGTGTTAAATACCATCTGTGAGTAAGGAAGACGATTTGAAAGACTACTGTCTTGCCTTTCATAATATGTGAAGATCAGTAGGAACAAGCTATTTAGTTTTATCACGGATGCACCAGTTGACTGTAGTGAATTGGTTGCGTTTTCTGTTGCCTCATCTGTATAAAATGAAGGTGTTATTAATGCACCTATCTGAAATGGATTTGTGAAGAAAAAGATCTGAAATGTCTTTTTACTCAATTCAAGTGTGTATATTATTTTACAAGGAGGAAGGAAGAGTAAAAAATAGCACTTCGTGGGTTTTCTTTATTGCACAGAAAGAGGTGTAGAAACTGTAATGGTATTTTCTGTTTGTTACCCGTGGAATGGAGCCTTTCCGACCCAGGTAACAGAAACATCTTGGTGCTTGGGCAACTCAAAGATCTACTACTGACTTGGTTCAGAAATGATAAGATATGAACACTTGTTTTCTCTTCCTTAGGATTCCACTGCTGGTTGAATTATGGCACAAGGACAAAATGAGTAAAGATTTACTCCTGGGAATCGCCAGGATCCAGCTTTCTAACGTCTTGTCTTCAGAAAAAACTCGCTTTTTAGGTTCCAGTGGTGAACAGTGTTGGCGTCAGACGTACAGTGAAAGTGTGCCTTTTATAGCAGCACAGGGGTAACGGATTTCCCAAAATGGCCATAGCCTTCTTTTTGTTCTCATTGGCTGGGTACAGCCTTACGCTTCCCTGTCGTCTTGGTGGTGATGGTCCTTCTTTGACCTCGGGGGGCTGTATTCTAATTGGCTTTTTAGCACTGTTTACCTTTCTGATCCCACTGTACCCTCTAAGACTCTTAACACCTAGGATCTTACGTGTTTCCCTCCTCTCTGTTAAGCCTGACGGTTTTAATTTCCTGCTATGTTGTTTGTTTGTGTGTTTAGTAATTCAAGGTCAGATTTATAATGTATTTTTACATTATTTTGCTTTGGGAATGACTGTTTTTCTACTTGAAAATATTTTAACTTTTGCTTCGAATCTATTTTCTGAGAATGTTAGAAATGTTTGGCACTTTTAAAAAATGAGTATGGTTTCTATGCCCTGGAATCTGGTGCCACCATGGAAAACTGAAGTTCACATACCTTACACAAAATACATCTATTTTATTTATTTTAATTTTTTTTTTAATGTTTATTTGTGAGAGAGAGAGAGAGAGAGACACACACACACACACACACACACACACACACACACAGAGTGAGCGGGGGAGGGGCAGAGAGAAAGCGAGACAGAATCTGAAGCAGACTCCAGGCTCTGAGCTGTCAGCACATAGCCTGATGTGGGGCTCGAACTCCCGAACTGTGAGATCGTGACCCGAGCCGTAGTCAGATGCTTAACTGACTGAGCCACCCTAGGCGCCCCAAAATACATCTATTTTAAATACATCTTTTTAAATTTAGCAGTAGAAATTTAAGTACACTTTAAAATTATACATCACATGCCTTGGTTTTTGAAGCATAATTAGAATGTACAAAGAAATCAGGCTCAGTAAAAAGCTGAGATCTAAAAGTAGTATTTAAATCCCTTCCTTTGCTCTTCCCCATCTATAGTCCCTTCCAGAGAGCAAAGAATTAGTAAAATTTTTATTCACTTGGAGGATCTGGCAACAGGTGTTTTAGAGAATCACATCTTCTGCTGAACTGAAAATTCTTCCAAAAATCCCATTCTTTTGTCGCATTAAGTAGAACACAATGAAAATAATTAAATCATTACTAGTTATTTTAAATCTGTTGGTTATGAATGTGAACTTGTGTTGCCCTGCTCTGTAGACAGAGAAGTTTTAGGAGACTTAGTGCTTTGGTGTATTTTATTAATTTCTTCTAAAAGTTGTGAGATTAGACGAAAATGTAAAAATGATTATTAAGAGTTTATTTGTGTGGGTTCCAGTCATTGAAGTTTTTGCTTGATCAAGGCTTTATGGAATAGATTTTAGACAAGGCCATGTTTCTTGTAGGCAAGACTGTATTTTCCTCTGATGTTCTGGTAGATGCTACATGCAGCTGTACGAGACAGAGAGATGCTCTTTATGATAAAAATAACATATAATTATCCTATTTTTAGGAATTACCCTGAGGCAGTGCTGACATCCAGTAAAAGATTTATGTACAAGTGCTTCATCCCAGGAAAATAGTAGAGTAAGAATTCAGAAGAATCTACATAATCAAGAGTAGGAAAATTAGTTTTTGTCTTAGTTTTACTGTGTAATTTTATTAGTATATTTTACAGGCATTAAAACTTAAACATTTTTGAATGAAGGTTGATAACATGAGAAAATGCTCCAGATGTACATGGAGAAAAAGGGACAATGTGTATCTGTACATACGTAAAACAGAAGAGAGGAAGGAAATGAAAGTTTAGCAGTAATTACCTTTGGGCAGTAAGAGTTTAAATTTCTCCAAAATAATCTATAGCTAATGTAGGTCTTCTTGTAGTAAACGTAGGTCTGTATGTAAGAGTTCCGTGATCAGGTAAAATGCATATATGGAAGGTCTCGAGGTTTGAGTAGTGCGAGTGTCAGATGCAAGAAATGTGACCTACTCAGTGCTGTAACGTTGGGGAAATAAAAGGAAAAATCATAGTGTTTCCACAAATTTTAAAGTATTTCTGACTTCATGTGTAGGTCAAACAACAGGATAATGGATCTTTCTTACACAGTAACTCTAGAAGATTATGGACTAGTAAAAATGCGTGAGATTCTTGTATCTGATTCATCTCAGGTAAGTAACAGTGAATGTGAAACAACATGACTGTAGTGCATCGAATGCATTGTGTGTATGTGTTTGTTTCAATATGTTTTCATTCATGTCTTAGGGTTTATCTGCTGGGCAACAGAAGGCATGTTCCCTTCCTCCAGCACCTTGTCCTTCAGAAATCCAGACAGAGCCTCGAGAAACCTTAGAATACAAAGCAGCACTAGAGCTAGAAATGTGGAAAGAGATGCAGGAGGACATTTTCGAAAATCAGGTTACCTTTTAAATGTTACTTTGAAACCTTTTTTTTTTTTTATTGGTTTACTTAGAATATTTTTCTTCTCCATAGTAGACTTTTTTTTTTTCTCTCTATTCCACGGGTACCCTATCTAGCCCTCTTAATAGCAAGAATACTTTACTCTGAGAGAAAAACAGAATAAAAAACTCGATAAATGATAGTTTGGCAGAAGTCATGCAGAAGGATCCCCTTCTCTATGACTTCTGGACAAAATTAGGACTGAAGGTTCGAAGTCAGTGTTTGAGAAAGTGAACATTTCTTTTAATTTCAGGCCCTCGTTTACCATATCCTCCTGGAGCCTAGAACCATCTCTCTTTACACAATAAAGAGAGAAAACAGGTCTTCACTTCAGTTAAAAAAAATTTTTTTTTTACGTTTTATTTATTTTTGAGAGAGAGAGAGAGCGCGCGCAAGCAAGCAGGGGAGGGCCACAGAGAGAGGGAGACACAGAATCCGAAGCAGGCTCCAGGCTCCGAGCTGTCAGCACAGAGCCCCACACAGGGCTCAAACCCACGAACTGTGAGATCATGACCTGAGCCCAAGTCAGATGCTCAACCGACTGAGCCACTCAGGCGCCCCATTTTAGTTTATACTCTTGTGGGTATCCCTTGCTTCAGGCATTCTCTTTGGTTTGTTTTAAGAATAAAAGAGGAGGTCTGAAGGAAACATACTGGTGATCAGTAGTATTTAACAGAGAACGACCGATTTGTGTGTTTGAAATATTGATGTGCTTTTTGTGACTTTTTTTTCCTTGTGTAGCTAAAGCAGAAGGAATTGGCTCATATGCAGGCTCTTGCAGAGGAATGGAAGAAAAGAGACCGAGAAAGAGAATCACTCGTAAAGAAAAAGGTAATAACTTTTGTAGGAAATCTGTGGAGTAACAAAGTACAATGATTGTATACTGTTTTGGATAAACTGAATGGATGGGTCAGGAGTAGGAGGAAGGCCTTTCTCTGTAAGGTATTAGCTGCTTTTTTGATTTTGAACCCTGCAAATGTATTATTTGTTCAAAAAATGAATAGGAATAAAGCCTACCTCTGTATGAAAAAAGAAGATAGCACCTTTTAATCTGTTGCTAATCAGATGCTAATAAAAAAGCATCGAGAACTTAGAAGGTAATTTTAAGAATTTAATCCTGGAATAAATGACATCTTTAAAAATGAGACCATCTGATCTTACTCCAAAAAGCAAAAGTTCAGTACTTACCTATTTACACTTAAGTTATTGAGTAAAACAAAAACCCTGAAAATAACACTTCTTTCAAATACTGAAATTAAACTCTCATACGAGTGGTTAATGACATAGCTACAAACGGGAGAAGATAACCAATGGCAGGATGGCTTACTGCCCTCCACCAAGAGACTGGAGCAGGATGCAGACTAGAATATTTTCAAAAGTTATTTTCAGGGCTCTGACCAACCAGTTACATTTAATACGTAATTATTGGCACACTTAGGTTTTTTTTACTTGTTTTTTGCTATGCTTGGGTTTAAATCTGTTTTGTTGTTGCTTTTCCATTGTTCCATCGTTTCTTAGTTCTTTTTTTTTTTTTTAATTTTTTTAATGTTTATTTTTGAGAGAGAGAGGGAGACACACACACAGAATGCAAGCGGGGGAGGGGCAGAGAGCGAAGGAGACACAGAATCTGAAGCAGGCTGCAGGCTCTGAGCTGTCAGCACAGAGCCCTACATGGGGCTTGAACCCATGAACCGCAAGATCGTGACCTGAGCCGAAGTCAGATACTGAGCCACCCAGGTGCCTTCTCTTAGTTCTTTTTTTTTTTTTTTTTTTTTTTTTTTGGTCTTTTCCTGCTTTCTTTTGGATTCATTGACTTTTCTTATGATCCCATTTTATTTTTACTATTGCTTTATTACCAGTGTCTGTTTCATTGCTTTTTGGGAGGGTTGCTTTAAGGTTTAAAATATTCAGTTTTAACTTATTATTAGCACACAACTACTACTATTATAATTAATTATTGATGCTAATAATGCTATTATACCATATCACGTGTAGTGTAATAAGTTTACATCAGTGTATATCAGGCATGTGTTCTTTGTGTTGATACCATCATACATTTTGCTTCTCCATAAATTATCCTAAAATATATTTTTGCTTTTAAGAGTTAGTTTTTATTTTTATTATTATTTTTTTTAATTTATTTTTGAGACAAGGAGAGACAGAGCATGAACAGGGGAGGGTCAGAGAGAGGGAGACACAGAATCTGAAACAGGCTCCAGGCTCTGAGCCATCAGCACAGAGCCCGATGCGGGGCTGGAACTCACGGACCTTGAGATCATGACCTGAGCTGAAGTTGGCCGCCCAACCGACTGAGTCACCCAGGCACCCCAAGAGTTAGTTTTTAAAGAAAACTTTGAAGCAAAAGCCTCTTTTATTAACCACATAAATAACATTTCTTGTAGTATGGGTCTGATGGCGATATATGCTGTTAGCTTTTGCTTGAAGAAGTGTTTATCTCTCATTTTGAAATAAGTATATTTTTCACTGGGTATAGAATTCTGGGTTGACAGCTTTTTGTCTCAGTCTGTAAAGTTGTTACATTAGCATTTTGGCTTGTTTAATTAGCATTTTGGCTTGTTTCGTTCTTGATGGAAAAATCTGCTGGCCTTGTTATCTTGGCCCTCTATCTCTGTAAGGTCTCTTTTCCTCTCACTTGGTTTAAGATTTTTTTTTCTTGATCCCTAGTTTTCAGCATTAGGAATTTGATGGGCCTTGTGATTCTGTGTGTGTGTGTGTGTGTGTGTGTGTGTTTATGTGCACCCTGCTTGGAGTCTTGGAGCTGCTTTGGTTATAGGGTTTTATCAAGCTTGGAACATTTTGGGTTTTTATTGCTGAAAATTTTTTCCTGTGTCTCTTTCTCCTCTCCTGATTAGAGTCCAGCGTGCATGTATTGTACTACTTCATATTGTCTCAGAGAGAATTGAATTATTTTTTAAGTCTTTTTTTTCCTCTCACTGCTTCATTTTGGATATATTTTATTGCTGTGACTTCCGGTTGACCATTGGTTCTTCTGAAGGGTCTGATTTGCCACAAATCCAATTCAGCACAATTTTCCTTTCATATACTGTATTTTTCATCTCTATAAGGTTCACTTAGGCCTTTTCCTTTTTTTTAAGCACTTTTCCTCATGTTCGTGTTTTCCTTTACATTCTTGAGTATCTGGAATATATTTACAATACGTTATCTACTAGTTATAACATGCCTGTCATTTTGAGGTCTCTTTCTTTTGTTTTTTTCATCTGGTTATGGGGGGGGACACTTTTATATTACTTTGAATGACTGGTAATTTTTTCTTAGATGCCAGAAATTGTGAAGTTTACATTGTTGATTTCTGGATCTTGGTGTGTGAGGTTATTTGGGTTGAGTTTGATCCTTTTGAGTTTTGCTAGGGCAAACTGAGAAGAGCCTGTAGCCGTGGGCTGTATGGTAAGATGCCTAGCATATGACAATCTCTCCCCTCAGACCAGGAGGAATGCCCACTATTCTCATTCCTGACTGAGCTCTGGGAATACTGTATCTTCGATCTTTCCACTGGTACTTTACCTAGCCTCACAGGGCCTCTTTAGTCTCCTCTCTGCTGCCTCAACTCAGCAAGATTGAGAGGCTTTGCTGGGTGTCCCCTTCTCTGAGCCTTAGTCTGGAAAATGCTAGAGTTATTGTAGGGCTGGACTCATTCATCTCTGCTCTGTCAGTGGTGATGGTCCTGTGCTGCCCATTCTCCAATGTATAAACACAGTTGTTTCGTGTATGTCATTCCATTTGTGTTTGTGGAGGAGGGCAGGTAGTCTTTTACAAGTAGACCAAGCAGAAGTCCCCAAGGCCTTGGACTTTCAAATAACTGTTTCAATTTTATCGCCCTTAATTCACAACCATTAAAAATTTGAAAAACCAGTGGGTTAAAAAAAAAAAATCTAAAAAAAGAAAAAGTTAACAGTACTCCAAACCATCCATTCTTAAGAAGTGTTCAAATAACCAAACTTTAAAAACTAGAGGCCCTCACACATATTTAAGCAATATACTAGTTTTCCTTAAATGTGTCTTTTATATTAAGTTGGATTTACAGTTCTCAGGTATCCTTTATTCATTGAATCTGAGTGAGCTATCAAATATTTAATTTTTTAGAATTTTTCATTTAGCTTTTAAGGTAAGCAGAGTTTATTGTGGAACCATTTTTTTTAAATGCTTTTGAAGAGTTTTCCTGTGTTAAGTTTTGCAAAAGTCAAATCAGAAAAACTTTCTTAGTTAATATTTTGACAGATCCAAATTGTGCCATAAGTGATCTTTCTATTGCAAAAAGAAAACAAAACAGTGTCTGTATAATAGTTGAAAAAAAAACTCAAAGTAATTTTTGCTTGGTTGTCATTTTGATAATTATCTTGTCGGTTACCATCGTATACAATTTCTCCCACCATTTCAGCTTGAATTGTCTGTTTCTTGACTAGTTTATAATAAATCTGCTTAGAAAATGAAATACGAAGGGTACCTGGGTGGCTCTGTCAGTTAAGTATCTAACTTGATTTTGGCTCAGATCATGATCTCACAGTTGATGAGTTCGAGCCCCACAATGGGGTCTGTGCTGAGAGTGTAGAGCCTGCCTAGGATTCTCTCTCACCCTCTCTGTCCCTTTCCTGCTCACATGCTCACTCTCCCAAACTAAATACTAAAAAAAAAAAAAAAAAAAAAAAAGAAAGAAAAGAAAAAGGAATATGAGGTCTGTCTAGTAAGTGGCTATTTGAATTAGTCTTGTCAAAAACTTGATAGGATTGCTGGGTTTTTTCCAACCTAAATACATTTGAGAGTAACAACTCATCCAGCACAATGTGTGCCCTGTCATGTAAGAATATGGTCAGCTAGGATGTGATCCATTTCCTAAAACTTCATAAGCCACTGTAAAATTGATTAATTGGGGAGAAAAAAAGCAGGGTTTGCCTCAATAGGATGAAATCTTTTCAAGCTAAATTCTCTGAGAATCCCCCTGTGTGATTACTACATCTACAGTGTATACGCCTTTTCTGTTGATTTATTTTCACTTTATTTACCTGATTGTTTTAAAACAACGTATAACTTCTTCAGTACTTGGAAAACTTACCTGAAGGAGTCTCGGTAATATTGGTGGAACAGCATGCAGTCATCTAAATTTACTTCTGCTCTTCAGCATAAAAAAGGAGTTAATAGTAAAATGGAGCTCATCTACTTACTATGAGGAGGTTTGTCCTGCCTGACAAGGTGCTAACTAGTTAACAGCCCACCAATTCAGGAAGCAGTAGTGAAGGGATATATATAGTAAATAAAATTACATCTAGTTAGACTCACGTATATTAGTATTTCATAATAAGTTAATATTTTAAGCTTATGTGTACCTAATGATTTGTATCATGGTGGGGGGCGGTTATTAATCTATCAGTGTTTTTTGGTCATCTTTTGGAACCAGGGTGGAAGGATTATTTTAACTGTGAAAGAGCAGATTATTTTTGTGGAATATTTTCTTTTCATAAAATAATGCATCCTCTGGTGTTACACATAAACTTTTTTTCCCAAAGAAATGAAGCTTTAGTTAACCTTGAAGCAATTAATAGTCCACCAGCTCATTTGGGGCCTTTGGGGTCAAGTGAAATATTTGTAACTGTACCAAATCTGTATTTTCAGAAACCAGTGTCCTGGAAATGACCTGGTTGTCCAGATTGACATGCTAAACCCAGTGACAGTTGAAGACAAATTCATTACTTGACAAACTTAGGACTATAACATTCTGGTCCTGTGTGGCCTTCCATATAGCTGAGATCATGTTTGTTCTGTCTTCTACATGACTTCCCATCAGATGGCTGAAGATCGCTATCATATACCTACCAAGAAGGAAGGCCTCGGTTCTGCATTAGGGAAGAGGAGGAAGCGTTTCATGGATAAGATCATGCTTCCACTTTGATAAAGATTAGTAGATAATACCACAGAGACTCCAAGGGAATTCCAAACAAAGAAGTTGGAAATAGGCTCGGCATTAAGGAAATTGTAGGTAGCTTGATATAGGAAGAAGGGAAGAGAAGTCTCAAGAAATAAGGTAGAGACGTCTATGGCATGTAAATGATCTTCTGTTTCATTCTGAGGAGATTAGACTTGATCCCGTAGACGTTCTCAGCCAGGGTTTCCTGGGAGAATTAAGCCATAATGCCTGCCAGCGGGCACTGTTGCTGGTGGATTCACTTCCTCCTGTGCTTCAGCAATGGTAGATTTGTGTGCCATTAAAGAGAAGATGGAGAAAATAATCAGTTAGATCATTTTTTATGTTCTATGGTTCAGATGATAAAACCTGCTTGGGAAAGGTAGAAATTTGATAAACTTATTTTTTAAATGAAGATTTTTATGTAAGAGAACAAGGAAGTGAGATTTTCATTTTAGAACAGTTGTTACAGAATAGAGGAATGTGGATCCAAAGTCAGGAAGGCCAGGGAAGCAATAATGAGTTGTAAAAGAAAATAAAGGCTGAACAGGAATAGCCATGATAAGATGAAGGAGGAAAGACGAACAGGAGCTAGAGAAATGGAGTTACGGAGGTTTAAGGTCTCAAGCCTTAAGGGATATTCAGTGCTACCCTCGCATCCTACTGCTTTCCCTAATCAATTCCTTCTCTTCCCAGAGCGGTTCTCAGCCAACCCTCCCTCATCCTCACCTGATTGGATCTTTCCCTTTCTCAAACATTTCCTCAACTTGACTCCCCTTCCTATACTTTCCTACTCTTCTACTGAATTCACTGGTCTCCCCTTGGCAATTTTCATGCCGGAACTCCCCCCCACCCCCCCCAGCCTCTGCTGGCTTTATTGGCTTGCCCCAAAGCCCAGTCCCTGAACCTCTTTTCTGTTTTTACACTTCAAGTATTCTCATCCACTTTCTTAGCATCATATACAAGTTAAACATAGTTATTCACTGTGTGTGTGTGTGTGTGTGTGTGTGTGTGTGTGTGTGTGTGTATCTCCAACCTCTTCACTGGACTCTACATGTGGCTGTTCGGCTGCCTATACTACACTGCCAACTGATTCTCTGCTAAGCAAATCAAAGGGAGCATGTCTAGAGACAGGCTCTTTGTCTCCCTCCTATATAAATTTGTTCCTGTTGATCCCCATCTTAATAAATGGCAATACCTTTTACTGAGCTCCTCAGGCTACAAGGCAAGTTACCCTTGACTCTGTTTCGTTCCACATCTAGTTTGTCAGCAAATTCTCTTGACTCTGTATTGAGTACAGATTCTGGAAACAAACCACTTTCAGCCACCTTCTTCACTACTTACCTTAGTTTAAATATTCCTGATCTCTTTCCTAGTTACTTCTTAACTCAGAATTCTGTCCTCTTTCCTGACCCCGGTAGCTTGTTAAATCCATATCCACCAAGGTTGAGACTTTTAAACCAAAAGTCAGATTATGTACTCTTCTGCTTAAAACCTCTCCTACTCATTACGCATAGAATAAAACTCCTGTTTCTTACCAGGTCCTACACGGCCTTATGTGATCTATCTACTAGCTTCCTTTGTGACCTCATTTCTGTCAGCCTTCTATTCACATAGTCTGTTCTCACCAACCTGGCCTCTCTGTAGTTCCTCAGACATGCTCCCTAAGTCCTCCTCAGGATCTATAGAAGACTCTTTTGTTAGAGGCACTGTCTGGTCTCTGTTCAAAATAATCTGAGTGAGGCCTTCTCTGATCATTCTGTCTTAAATAGGCCTTCTTCTGCCCCCAGGAGCTAATTATATGCTCGTTCTGCTTGTTTTCATCCTAGTATTTACTTAGAATTACGTTAAACATCCACTTCTATTTTCATAGTTTGTCTTCCCTCAGAATATAGGTTCACAAGACTTTGTTTTACCCACATCTCCTAGGTATTCAGTAGGTATTTGTTATTGAAATGATTATGATCTCAGGTTTTTACTCACTTTTGAGTTTGAGATACATAGGGAATACTGGAGACAGAGATACAGATGTAATCTCTGGAGGGGGTTTTGACTTTGCAATCTGGTTTTGGAAGTGCTTAGGATATGTGATGGTAGGTAGTTAAGATCCCCTGAGGTCAGGTAGTAGGAGAGGAGACCTCCTGAGACAGAGCTCTGGGAACCCATGCATTTTGGTTGCCAGAGGAAGAACAGTTGAATACTGACCCACCATCCTGTTTACTTACCTCTCTAAGACTTTTTAAGGCGGTAGGGCACACTTAGCATTTTTTTGAGATAAACCAAAAGTGGGTGGTAGATTGAACAGAATGAATAGGTGATGGCTCATGATTGTCTAGCATGCCAGGCCTAAGTCATTGAACTAAAGTTTAACAAGGACAAATGTCAACTTCTGTAGTCGAAACAATCTTTCGGACAATAGGTATGTTGTTATAGTTATCCCAGGTTTAAAAACAAAAGCTTTGGGGATTTTCTTTGACGGAGCAAACTGTGATTAGGATCCTCAAATAGCACGTGCAGGTTTAGACTAACGTAATAGACACGTTGTCTTCATCTTAGGCAGTGGACATTCTTTGGCCTATGAAGTAGGGAGATCACATCTGGGTACCACATTTTTTAAAAAGACTTAATCTAGAATCTAGACTGTAGATTAGATCCAAGATGTTAGACGATGTGGAAATTGTAATTAATATGTGAGTAATAGCTGAAACTTGTGTTTCTCTTGGAGAAGAAAAAGTGAGAGGATGTATGATGGCTATTTCCAGACCAAATACGTGAAGATAGATTTTTTTTCCTTCTGTCTAAGGGGTAGAAATAAGATGAAGGAGGATTAAAGCAAGATCTTATTAACTGTGGGAAAGAGAATGTTAGGATGGACCTGAAACCTGGGAACCAGTTGGTGAGAACAAAGAAATTGGTTCAGGAAGTCGCAGTAAAAGTGATCAGTTAGAAATGAAAGACAGAAAACCGTAAAGACTCCTCCATCCTGTGTAGGCTGAACTGGCAGGCGTCTTTTCTCTGAACGGGAATCTCACCGCCGAAGAGCAGGGCAGAACTAGAGGCCCCTGGAGGTTAAGGTACTAGGCTTGGGGCCCAAGCAGGGAGTGGTGCATCAGAAGCAATTAGGAACTCAGTTACTGGAACTGTAGGAAAGGATCGGACCTGAACCCATAGGAGAATTGACTTGAAACTGACCAGCTAGCCGAACTAGCATCAGGATTCGTTGCAGGGAAGGAGTGTATGTGCTGAAGGGGGCGTCAGAGGAATACTGGAGTAGTGACGAAGGCAGATTTTAAAGAGCTAGGTTTTGACTACACATAAGATTTTACTAGCAGCCTGACTGCCCAGTGGGAGAATGACCTTCCTCTGGAAATTGAACGTCACTAGAGATACCCAAGCAGAAGCTAGAGGGATGCCCTCACTTACAGTACTAGAAGGAATTTCTGCTCTGACTTGGTGGATATAATTCATGAGTTTCCTATTCCCAGAACTTGTGTTTCAGTAAGTTGTAATGTATGCATTGTTGGATTTGCTTGTGTTTTGAAAGTTGGGGAAAAGATAATGTGTCTTTTATTATATTTTAGGTGGCTGAATATACTGTCCTAGAAGGAAAACTTCAAAAAACCCTAATTGACTTAGAGAAACGAGAGCAGCAGCTGATCATTGCAGAGTCAGAGGTAACTGTATGTCTTTATTTCCTGGAATCCATGCATGAGGTACATGCTATTATAAAATATATTTCATAAAAAGCCTTTCATGGAAATTGTCTTGTAGGCATGGTGGAGAAAACTGCTGTTCAGCAGAGGAAAGCATCTTTGACATGTCAGAATGTGAGGAATACATAGCAAAGTGTTTGTTATTTGAAATGGTTAATAGCCGGCCAGCCAGCTTTGGCTGACTGCTGCACTCTGCGGAAGTACACTTCTTCCCCGGGATGTGGAGGGACTGGATAGTCACACTGCCCAGAGCATAGAGAAAACGTAGCACAGGCTGAGGGGCCTAGAATTCGGATGTCATTCTCAGTAACAAGAATATCCCACCTGGTTGTCGATTAAAGGTTAGAGCCCAAGGATGGATGAAAACTTCTGTTAATACCATGCCTAGTTAGCATTTTTGTTAGGTCTTGATAAATTTTAGCCTAAATATTTATTTCAATTACTACATAAATCATTTCAAATTATTAGAATTTCTTCCACATTAAATTTGTATGCTCCTGTCCTAACCATATGTGTTTCTTAAAATTTTTCTCAGCATTTCACTCTGACCTGATCCTCCTACATTTTCTGGAATTTCTCAATTGATGTTTCACCTTAAATGTATTTGTTTCCAATATGAAGGCTCTGTTACTTTCTATGTGATTAGGCAGAATAGAAGAAATTCCTAAAGAAGAAAAGGAACTTGGGTATATTTGCTTAGGTAATACAGTGGGTTTTACTCAAAAAGGAATTTTAAGTGATTAGGGCCTTTTCAATTGAATTTATATAAGTCATATATGGAGTTTTGGATACACTTTGTATTTTAGAATTAAATGATGATGGATGAGCAATGTGGGTTGAAGCCCTGTGTGCTATCAGCACAGAGCCCACTTGGGGTTCTCTCTTTCCCTCTCTATCTGCCCCTCCCCTATTCACACACTCGTGCACTCTCAAGAGTAAATAAATACATTAAAAAAAATTTTTTTAATGTATAATTTCAATTGTGCTTCAACATGAACTCAGACAATGGAAAAGGATATGAAAATAAAATTGGAAATATTGTAAACATTGTGTAGAAGGATAATAGAATATTGAACAGCATACTGTAGCTGAGCCTTTAAGCCAGCTTCATAAAGACGCACTTGTTTTTAGGTTCAAAGAGAAAGGAAGGAACTGAAATCAGAACGTGACCGGAACCTGCAAGAACTTCAGGACTCCATCCGCAGGGCCAGAGAAGATTGTGTTCACCAAGTAGAACTAGAAAGGTTAAAGATCAAGCAGCTAGAAGAGGACAAACATCGACTGCAGCAGCAGGTGGTATCAAATAGTTGTCATCACTTAGAGTTTATTTGTTTTCTAGGAAGAGTTCACTGAAAAGTTAGAGAAATTCACAGTGGTTTGAACTATTGATGATGTTGATTGCACCAAGATGCCGATATACTTTAAGCTGGCTCTTGTTTTCCTAAATCAAAGCTAAAGACTACCTTGGAATAATTTTCCTTCCCTTGTCATTATTCGCACAATATTGAACTATATTTCAGGTAACTCAACATCTTTCTTTCTGATAAATCGCCTTTTGGCCAACATCTTGTGCATGTGTCACTGGACCAAATTCAGTTAAGAACGCCAGTTCGTGAGTGCATCGTCTGCGCGCCTCACCTTACTCTCACCTTTCGGCCCTTCCCACCCCACACCCCATCCCCTTGGCTCCAGCCCCTTGTCAGCGAAGCCACCAGTGGCTCATCACTTTGACTCCCCCTCTTAATCAGGCAGCTCCAACACTGTTGGACTTCTGATTGTGTATTCTCTTCTCTCCCCTTCTTTAACCCCACTCTCCTGGTCTTCCTCTACTTTCTGGCCACCTCTCAGGCTCCTTTTCCTTTTCCTAGCCCTCCAGTATTGGACTTCCTCCAGGCCCAGGACTGACTTTGTACTAAACAATCGTATTGCTGCCCATGGCTTCAGAGAGAGTCCCCTTTCTAAGTATGTCCCAGACTGACTGTCTCTTTGATCATTCTTTCAGTGAAAGGTGATGAAGATAAGTGTCTATATTTCAAAATATAAAAGCAGTTCCCAGAACTCAAACAATCCGTGTCACTTATGGACATTTAGCAAAAGAAAAAGCCTAGTGTGCCGCATAGCTTACTTCTGCACAACCTGATTTTAGGCACAGTAATTGTTTATGATAATGTCTCTGGGACACTTGGGTGGCTCAGTCGGTTAAGCATCCAACTTCTGCTCAAGTCATGATCTCATGCTTCATGGGTTCAAGCCCTGCCTCGGGCTCTGTGTTGCCAGCTCAGAGCCTTGAGCCTGCTTTGGATTCTTTGTCTTCCTCTCACTCTGTCCTCCCCCGCTCACACTATGTCTCTCTCTGTCTCAATAATAATAATAAAATAAAAATTTATGGTAATGTTTCTGAATGGTAGAAAAAATACCAAATTTTAAGTCTGTTAGCTTTTGTTTAAAACAGAAATAAATGAGAGAGATGCTTGAGAAAGGTTTTTTTTTTTCCAAATTGAAAAGTCAAAGTTTGGATATTCAAAGAAGTAAACTTCAGCCATAGGAAGACTTTGCAGGTAATAGAGTACCTCATTACCTAAAGATGCTAGATAAACTAAACCCTAATTAGAATTATTTGTGCTTACTGGCATGAAACAAGAATTGATTATTGATAATTTAAATTCCATTTTTGCCACCAATTTTCTCAGCATTTCAAATTTAGTTAAGTCTTATGTCTTAGTAAGTAGATAAATGGGTTTATCTAATACTTGCTAGAGGGTTATGGAAGGCATCTTTAACAGTCCTTGTTTGCATTTGATTAAAAAAAAAAATCCCAGATTTGAAAAGAACATTCTTATATTCTGTTTGGTTTTTTGTTTTGTTTTGGTAGTTTTGAAAGTGTTCTAAGGGAAATTATATATAGAGCGTTGAGTCCAGGTAAGTCTCTGTTTTATTTAATTTTAAAAAGTATTGCCTCCTTTCATCAGAGCATTATTCTAGGGGATGAATAGATCTGAGAGCTGTTCATGTCTCTGCCGCTGACTAGATCCTGGGCACTGCTGAGCTGAGCTTCTGAAACCCTCAAATGTCTTATCCACAGAAATGAAGGGGTTGAGTTAAATCATCTTGAAATGACTTTAAGTTGTAATAGTGTTTGAATTATGAAACTTTTACAGTTTCAAATTATAAGAACAATAAATACCGCGCTAAAATTAAGTTTTTTACTTTTATCGTCATTAGCTGGTATATCTAATGTGCATAGTATTCTCGTACACGTGACATCTTAAGGATATAGTATAAGTATTTTTATAAATTGACTTTCATTTGCCATCTAAAGTTGAGCAAAAATGTTCTCATGATTCTGGTTTTCTAACACATTTCACACTCTTAAATAAAAGTTTTTGTATATTGTTAATTAGTTGACTCACTAAATTTTTAAGATTACTAGAAATCTTAATTTTCCTCTTTATGCTTTATGGATTTTCTAAATTTTCTACTATAAACAAGCTTTACAATAAGAAAAAAAATGACTGTTGAATTCTGTAGCATTGAACTTTGCATACTGGTCTTTTTAAATGGCTGTCATCCTTTTTTTTTTTTTTTTTTTAATACAGCTTAATGATGCTGAAAATAAGTATAAGATTTTGGAAAAAGAGTTCCATCAGTTCAAGGATCAGCAAAGCAACAAACCAGAAATCCGCCTTCAGTCTGAAATAAATCTACTCACCTTGGAAAAGGTACCTGTGTCAGTTTATGGCAATTTAATTCTGCTAATTTATAAAATCAGTAGGTGCTATTTGAATATAAAATGTACTGACATTTCACTGTAGTATTCTGACATCAAATAAGAACAGCATTTGAGACACATGACATTGTCAGTACTTGAATTTCTTGACTTCTATCAGTTACAGCATATACTAACTAGAGTTGTTGGTTGCACAAAACAGAAGTGACTAACTCTAGAAATAAAGGAATCCACAGAACTCTCAGGAAGGCTAAAGAACAACTTCCAAAATATGTACAAGAACAGGGGGAAGCACAGCATGGCCTATCCTGTCCCAAAACTGTCTCCTCTTGCTATTGTTGGTGCTTTCACTGCCTTATCACCTGATTTCCGTATTCAACAGCCAGTCTTGCCATCATGAATGCTGACTGCATTTTACTTACTACCCTGTAGATTCAGTGCCCCAGGTAGGAGCATTCGTATCAATCACAAGACTACGCTCTCCTCTGAGCCCAGAGAAGGGATATCCATCCTATTTTGTTTCTTGCGGTTGGAGGCCAGGTCCTGCCTCTAGTTATATAGTGATCCTCTGCAAACGGGAAGAATGTTCTGCTTCTAGGCATTAAAAACTGTGTACTGTCCAAAATGTGTAATGTTAAGTTTGACAGTATGTGCTGTTGCATTTTATCGTTTAGTATTTTTTAGGTATTATTAAAAAGATACAGCCTACCCAAGAAATGACACAGGTAATGAGAGAATAATTTTCAGAAGTTACAGGATTTCATGGTGTCAGCCATGGCCTGTCATTGTCCACTGAACATTCTATTGAAGGCTTCCTTGCCTCTTTTCCACTGCAGATGTAGCCACTAGGGGGCACTATCAGAAGATCGGTAGGGGGTGTCAGGAAGTTGCCAGGGTAGTTCGTTCTTCTCTTTGTCTGTGTGCTTCCCTTCTCTCTTAGTAGGTGCACCTTTTTATGGTTTCCTCTCTGGCTAGACACGTTCTCTCCAGCTTGCCTTGGGCTGTCCCTACTGCATGAACAATCCGTGTTTCCGCGTTCCTAGTAGGAAGAACTGTTACCCATGGTACTTGCTTTTGTAGTCCCTCCTACCCCGGAGACGTAGGGCCTGGATGCTCCTGCTTATCACTGGTTGCCTCATCCTATCCTCTCTAGCATTTGTGCTTTCCTGTTACCTGTATAACCAGTTTCCTGGCAGGATGCTAAATGACAGAACTGGTTTTTCATTATCCAGCGAAGATGCATCCTCCTGGGCGCTGTGCTAAATGCTATGCTGAATGATTTAAAAACGTTCCAGAGCGAGTCAAATAAATGACGAGTCCTACAAAGAGGCAGGGAACTTACCCAGATAATTAAAGTGAAAGGCAGGTAATAGCTTACCATACTATCTAACTCTCTCTTACTAAATGCCGTGAACTCAAAGGGGAGACAAAGCTACTTCTGAAATCAACACATGAGGTAAACTAAGAAGGGAGACTAGATATAGAATCTAAAGGGCACATTAATAAGTGAGTGTGTGTGGGAGAGTATTCCAAGAAGTATTCAAGAGAACTAGAGGGGTTAGAAAGCCTATTGCATATTCGGGTAATAGCTTGACTAGAACTTGGGAGTTTAAGTATTGTGGTAGTTGCTCGAAAATAACAGGGCTGATAAGAGAATGCTAGAAATTAAGATAATTTGTGGCCATATATGGGGAAGACCTTAGATGCTAAGTTAAAGAATTTGTATTTCATCTGGTAAGAAAAGTCAGAGATTACTCTCAAGTGTATTACATTGGCTTAATGGATGTTAATAGGAGTGAGGAATTTTCAGGAAGAACTTTTTGAGGAGGTTGAAAGTTGTAGAGAATTATGGTTCTAGGCAGGTTCCATTTGAGACTCTAGCAGAAAAAGTTGAAGCGGAGCAGTTCACTGAGGGGTTGAAAATGGGTAAGTATGGGACGCCTGGCTGCTTCAGTCAGTTAAGTGTCTGACTTTTGATTTCACCTCAGACCATGATCCCACAGTTCATTAGTTTGAGCCCTGCGTCAGGCTTTGTGCTGACAGCTCGGAGCTTCTTGGGATTCTCTTCCAGACTCTTTTTCCCTCTCTCTCTCAAAATTAAATAAACAGTTTTTTAACAAATAGGCAAGTATAGTAGGAAGAGAGAAAAGGGGGTAGAGATAAAGATTTGGAATCACTGGAATAAACTAACCGCCTTGGATTTAGATGAAATGGTCTAAGGTGTCTTTAGGAAGGACACCCAGACAAGTTGGTGGGAACTACGGCCTCAGGTACGAAAAGCAAGAGTCAGAGAAGGAGGCTAAAAAGATCCAGAGACATAGTAAAGACAGTCTAGTGCAGTGCTAAGAGGAGGGATTTGGAGAATAAGGAAATAGAAGTCATCTCTTATGACAGCCAAGTCAAGAACGGTTGAAGAAGGGCCTTATGTTTTGCAGGTAAGAGATTTTGAAGAAGCAAAACTACAGAGGGTTATAAAAGTTTGGCATTGAAAAAAAAACCAGGAAAATATGTAACCAGGGGGCTTCATGTTATTAAAACCTTATATGGTAGGTGGAAAATCTACGAACATATACATATACAGAGATATTTTTTGAGTGAGCCAGAGAGGGGCAGAGGGAGCAGGCCCAAGGCCGAGCCCCATGTGGGGCTTGATCCCACCACCCTGGGATCACGACCTCTAGTCAAAGAGTTGGACTCTGACCTAACTGAGCCTCCCAGGTGCCCCTGAATGTTTTTAGATTGAGGATAAGCAGCAATTAATAGCAAGAAGAAATTGAGCTTTGAGAGAGGAGGGGATGAGTGGACCAGAGAAGAGTCAGTCTTAGGAAGTAGAAACGCTATTTAAGAGGCAGAAAGGGTGAATAATATGTAGAAAAGCTCGCGACAAGAAAGGGTGTGGTAAAATAAGTTTTTGAGGGGTTGAAGCAGGTATTAACCAGTTTGTTCTGCTTCTGAACTCACTGACTTGCTGCAGCCTGTCCATTGCCACGCTATCTCTGTTTCCTCTTCTTACCCCTACGTGCACTTAACTGCCAAGCCTTGTTGATCCTGCTTCTTACATACCTGGAAAATCTTTTCGTTTCTCCATTTGATTCTTGGGCCTTTTGAATTTCTCTATCAGTGAACTTGAATCCAGGTGGACATTTTTAACCCCTCTTAAAAAAAAAAGGGGGGGTGCCTGGGTGGCTCAGTCGGCTGAGCATCCAACTTCGGCTCAGGTCATGATCTCACAGTTCGTGAGTTCGAGCCCCACGTCAGGCTCTGTGCTGACAGCTCGGAGCCTGGAGCCTGCTTCCTATTCTGTGTCTCCCTCTCTCTCTGCCCCTCCCCTGCTCATGCTCTGTCTCTCTCTCTGTCAAAAACAAATAAAATTAAAAAAAAAAAGTTTATTTTACCTATTTGGAGAGAGAGAGGCTCTCCCAAGCAGTCTCTGCAGTGTCAGCACCAAGCCCAACGTGGGGCTCAAACCCACGAACCGCGAGACTGTGACCTGAGCCGAAGTCAAGGGTCGGTCGCCCAACTGGCTGAGCCACCCAGGTGCCCCATAACCCCTCTTTTGATTAAAAACAAGTATTCCACTATTTCCCTGTTTACAACTGTGAATTCTGTGGTACCTACCAAAGATAGCTAAAGTGCACAGACACTAAGCGTCAAAGAGTGTTTTTATTTTACCTTCAGAGACCACATATCTCACAATTAGAACCTTATCTTTTGTGAATAGAAAGTTGGTAACTAGCTGCCATAGAAATACATTTTATGTGATTTCTTTAAATCCCGTTTTCCAACTATACTTCTACCAAAAGGATAAAAATCCCTCAACGTATCAAAAATGTAAACAGTGCCATGAACTTGTGAAGGGCAAGGGGAAAAAAATGAATAATTAAACTGCCTCTGTTTGAGACCCAAGGAACTCATCCAGCATGTTTAAGTGTTGAGTAAAACACAGCTTCTCAGCTCTGGTGAAAATTCTTGGTAAATTTTGTTTGGAGCCAGAAGAGGGCAGAATCTTATTTCTTATTGCTAAGTAATAACAAAGACATAAACGCACAAAAAGAAAGACATAAGTGAAAAAGTATCTTATTCATTGTATAACTTCTGGTTATGTGAAATAGAGAGCATTTGCTGATTACCTGTTCTCTTCAGTTTAACAGAAATACATCAATTTTCACTAAAATGGTGTAAAATAAGATACAGTTTTACCAGATGTAATTCTTCATTCCTTTTATTAAAAAGTCAAGAATAGTTTATGATTTGCTTTTAACTAGGAGTGTCTCTTAGATGGCTTAAAAATAATTAGGTTTTTAAATAAAAGAAATATGGAAAACATTAATATAGTAGGGCAGACTGAAGTTGAAGATAAATGCCAAAATTTATGTATTTATGATTATTTGGTAGCTACCATGGGTCCACCCCTGTCTTAAGGCAAAGGGAAAGATGAGAGAAAAAAGAGGAGAAAAAGTACATGATCCTTCCGGGACCTCACTTTTAAAGAGTTTGTAATAAAATTGGAGAGATGCCTCAAGGAGCCTGAAGTGACTGTGTGTGATCAAATACCAGGGAATATGATAGAAACTCTTTGCAGTTGAGAAAATAGTAGTTTTAATTTTTTTTTTTCAACGTTTATTTATTTTTGGGACAGAGAGAGACAGAGCATGAATGGGGGAGGGGCAGAGAGAGAGGGAGACACAGAATCGGAAACAGGCTCCAGGCTCTGAGCCATCAGCCCAGAGCCCGACGCGGGGCTTGAACTCACGGACCGCGAGATCGTGACCTGGCTGAAGTCGGACGCTTAACCGACTGCGCCACCCAGGCGCCCCGAGAAAATAGTAGTTTTAAGTAAGCAGAGAAGAAAGTGACAGGCGTAGGAAGTTAATTGGGTGATGGGGGGTGAACCAGGACACCAACCTACGTGCTGGAGTAGAGGGCTTTTTGTTGAGGAACACCAAGGAAATAGGTGCAGCAAGTAGGACAGAAGTTCGATTCTGGAACACCTTAAAACAGGCAGGGGGGGGGCGCCTGGGTGGCGCAGTCGGTTAAGCGTCCGACTTCAGCCAGGTCACGATCTCACGGTCCGTGAGTTCGAGCCCTGCATCGGGCTCTGGGCTGATGGCTCAGAGCCTGGAGCCTGTTTCCGATTCTGTGTCTCCCTCTCTCTCTGCCCCTCCCCCGTTCATGCTCTGTCTCTCTCTGTCCCAAAAATAAATAAAAACGTTGAAAAAAAAAATTAAAAAAAAAAACAAAAAACAGGCAGAGGAGTGTAGGTTCCAGCCTGCAGGCAAGTAGCAGCAGCGGCATCTTTGAGAGTAAAGTGACCTGACAGTGGTTTGCGGGATTTGGAGACAGAAAACTGTGGAGGCTGAGGAGACTGGAGAAGATACGAACGTGGGCTAAGGAAAGGGCAGGAGCAACATAGAAGTATAAAACTGCCAAGTTCTGCCAGGGAGAAGTCTCTGTAGTTCCTTGTGACAGTGGGGAATAGGGCATCAGAGACAAAGACGGTGCCATCCACTGAGCAGAGAATGGGACTTGTGGGCCTAGAAACAGGGAGACAGAGAACAAGTGAACACGGGTTTGTGCTTTCTGCCTGCACTGGCCTCTGAATGGACTCTGGGTCCTGAGGTGAGTTTTCACATGAGAAATCTGTAACTTGGTTCATGAGGTAAGTGAAAAGCTTGCCCAAGCCTTAGATCTACTCGAGAGGTTTCAACTCAAGGTCTTTGAATGCCCTGGAGTTCTCTCAAATCTTTAGTCGCGTGCATGTTTCTGGGAACTGGGTCCCCTGTGTTTCCTTAGAATCACAGAGGCAGTTGTATTCTTAAAAAAAAAAAAAAAAAAGAAGAAAGGTTAGGAATCACTGATTAGGTCATAGGAATGCATTAGAAAAGTGGGGTTTGAATCTGAAATTTGCAAACTACGTTTTTTTTTTTTAATTTAACTGTGAATATGCAAATGTGATTTTGATAATCCTGGCAAAACTGATAAAACCTATCCAGCCTTTTCTATTGAGTCAGTCCATGGGATATACTTGATCCCTCTGGGGTTATCCCTTCCTAACCCTCATCCTTGGGCCAGTCTAGGCTACCAGACCTCCTCCAAGACCCAGGGACATGATCACTTTTATAATTAAATACTACCCTTTTATCCCAGCAATATAAAACGATTTTTGCTATTCCTCTGACTTATGCCCTACTGTTAAATTACCAAGTAATATGTATAAATCTTTGGGGCACAAGTAGAAGAGGTCACCTTTGATAATCTCAGAGTATTTATTCAACTTAAGACATGGAAGTCTAGTTGTGAAATGTCAACACCTTTAAATTCAAGCACCAGGGATTTATAAAGCAGAAAAGACCGTGACTCCATGAGTTCATATATTACTGCAGAGAATATTCTGGTCTTTTGTGAAGGGAATTTGGCAATCTGCTTTTCCTTTCCTTTTGTTTTCATACACGTTTTCTGAAGTTTGAATTTTGGGACTGTGCCTTTGGTTTGATGTTCCTGCAAAACATGAAGAGTTGTGTGTATGGGAAAAACTAGACTTGATATAAAAAACTTAGACCAGTTTAGAGTCACAGTATTGTGCTGTAATTCAGGCAGATTATTACATTATCACTTAAATAGTAAAACTGTCTGTTGGCTTCATGAATTTGTTTGGTACTTGGTTTGAAACACTGAGAACGTACATTCCAGAACATCGCCAAGTTGGCTTCGGTTCATGCACAACAGATTGCCTGCTGCAAGTATAAATAACCATTTTTTTAATGGAATCACTTTCATGTTTTTCTTTATATGTTTGAGGAAAAATAGAAAATCAAAGTTAGTGTTATGAGGAGCATTATTTTTCCTACTCTCAGGTTTATTTTAACATTCTTAAAATATTTTCCCCTTTGTCCTCTTTCTCAGTAAACTGCTTTCTGATAAAAGATCTCCCTGCTCTCAGCACTCTCCGAGTTTTGCGGCAATAGAGTTATAAGAGTATCTCTACTAGCTCTCGGGGTTGTAAGACCAAGTTCCATTTCATGATAGGCCCCCAGAAGGAAGAACTAGGTTTCTGAGATGTCGAGTGCCAGCTAAATTGGAATGCTAACAGTAAGGACTGCTTTTCGTAAAAAATGAATGTTTTGCACTCTATACACGTTTTAATACATTTATAGTAACTGTCTGGAGGTTAAGACTGATTCCGTTCCTTTCAGTATAGGCTGTTAGGCAGTAAAAATACGACTATATTTTAAACAAGAAAATGTTCATGTGCCATAATATTTATAGTAAATTATATAACAGTTTTAGATGATGTCGTATGTTACACTGTATAAACTCTTTTCTTAAGCCAGACTCTTTGTATATATTATCTTTCAGTGATTGTACACAGTGGTATAGTGTTTCACTTGATACGATTTTAATCACTGTTAGGTTGAACTTGAAAGGAAGTTGGAATCTGCAACTAAGTCTAAACTACATTACAAGCAGCAGTGGGGACGAGCTTTGAAAGAACTTGCCAGACTTAAACAGGTATGTAGTTTATAGCTGATGATGGATTCTTCTTTTTATGTCTTTTTCCCCTTGATTCTTTAAAAGTATGCGTATTTGGCAATAGCTATTACGTTCATGTGGACATTTGGATCTGCAGGGCTATTTTTGAGATTATTAAAAGATTGTTTTCTTAATAAAAAAATTAACTCTTAGGTCTTTTTTTTTTTTTTTTTTTTTTTAAATTGGCAACTGTTGTCCTCCCCAGAAGAAATTAGGAATGATTTCTTTCACTTTCACTTATAAAACGGCCATTTTTTTTGTCTTAGTATTAATTTCTTTCCATTGAAAGTAACTTTCAGAAGAGAAATTTCAGAATAACTGAAAAAATTTAACATGTCCTCCAGCTGAACAGCTGATTTCAAATGTTAGTCCTAGAAGACCTAGTCATTTATTCAGTTAAGAAAAGGAATCACAGACAATTTTTGCACAATTTTACAAGAATTTACAAGTGATAGTGGTTTCCTCAATTCTTCTTAGACTTCTTTTTTCTTCTTCTTCCTACTACTAAATAACAAATGCCATAAGCCTCAGGAGAAATTAATCTTATTTTGGAGTGAAATTTGCTCAAATGATTAAGATCAATTAAATGCGAGCAAGGTTTTTCCTTAGACTCTAATCTACTTGACCTAACCCTTCAAACTTTCGCCTTTCTTTAATGATCTGTTTACTCGGAGTGAAATTTGGCACATAGGGTCTTTCATAATTGTATTTTTTTCTCTGTCTCCATGACCAGCAAATGCTATTAAACATCTCTGTGGTATTGCACTAAACACCTACTGCTCTCAAAGATAGGTATGTACAAGACCTCAGGAGAATAAACAGTACAGTTTGCCTTAATGTAGCTTGTCGAAGAGTTGAGATTGTAAGCATAACAGAGTATTACACGAAGTGAAAGTATTTTATAAATGTTCACAGGATCAAGGACAGATGCATGTACTGAGGGCCTCCTGTATTCACAGTACTGCCCTAGATTTATTGGTGTATGTAAAACTTAAGTCTTTCCCTCAGAGAGCTTGCAATTTATTAAGAGGGAAGAAAATTATAAATGTAACATTTATATTTAAGAGTGAGAGCCGTGACAAGAACCATCCTGAGGAGGCAGGAGGGGAAAGTACATCTATTTAATAGCACTTAAGTAGGACGCTGTGGAAGAGGAGTATTTGAGATAGACCTCTGGTGAGCTGGTTATGATTTAAGAAAGCAGGGAGGGAAATGCTATAAATGTAACCAACAAAATGAGTATAGGAAACATGCAGGAAGGTGGAAAGCAGAGACTCTACTTGGACAAGAGAGGAGGGTCAATTTTAGAGGTAATTTCAGGTAACCAGGACTGGAACTTAAGTGGGAACGTGACACACAGATTCCTGGGGAAAAAACCCCCAAAACATGGTTTTGGTAGATTGGTATAGCCCCGTTTTTACCTGATTGTAATGCAAAGTGGAAAGTTGAAGATGATGCCAAAGGCTGAAGCCTCAGTGTCTGCAAAGCGAGTTTTCCAGTATGGAAATAACGGTAGTAATACAAGGAGGAGAAAGGACTTGCGAATGTGGACATCTTGACTTTTGCCAAAAGAAATTCAACAAGCATTCAGAAATATGCAGCTGGTATTGGGAGGATGATTGGGCTCCTTGCAGATGTGAGAATTTAAGCTGTGGTAGATAAAACTGAGCATTCTTAGGTTTGCAGAGGAGGCCTGAGAGCTGATGATGGAACCAACGGGCAGAGAGCAAGAGGGCGGTCATGATTTCAGGCCCCTCACACCTTGTCATTTCATCCTAACCAAGATCGCAGTAGAGCTGGTAACTGAATTTCGATTTTCTAGATGAAAGAAACGGAGACTTAGGGAAGTTAAGGAAGGTGCACCAGATCGCACAGGTCATGAGTGAGAGAGCAAGGATTAGAGCCACTGGACTGGGGTCCCGGCTGTTTCCCCTTTATGCTGGTGTCAGGTTATTGCATGGAAGCCAAATAATGAAAGGATTTCGAGGAGAAGAAAGTGAGCCCTGGAAGGTTTTAGGGATTTCTGACACAGTATCCAGGCACAAGTCATGGTTTGGCACATCCCAGCAAGGAAAATGGCATCAGTGACTGTTAGACCAGCTCTCCTAATGAGAATTGAAGTGACCTCGGGCGAGAAGAAGCTCCAGTCAGGATGCCAAAGTACGGAGAGGAGATGGGGAAGAAGTAGAAAACGGTGCCTGCCATTAAAGAAGTTACACAGTGAAGGCTCAGAGACTAAGGGAATGAATCATGGGGCATTACCAGAACCAGTAATGAAAAGGTGGAAAAGTGTGAGCGTTGAGGAGGGCATTTCCTTTGGAGAGAGGAGTAATCGTTAATGACTGAAATGTCTCCTTCCTGTACCCTTTTGTTACCTTCTGAATCTTCCCATTTCATCCATTCTTTTACATTTACCCCCTTTTATCCTATGTATTTTCTACCCCCTTGCCTAAAAAGCATGGGCAGATAATTTTGCTGTTTGTTTCTAGTAGGAGAGGCTATCACGAAAGTCAGATGCTTCCCCGTGAGTTACTTTATGTATTAAGAAAACGGCGTTAAATTTAGAATTCAACTCTAAACTATTTCTTCAAGAAAAGAGCCTCATTCTTTGAGTGCAGTAATCTTCCTCGAGACTAATTCTGTTCCTTATCCCACTAACTTTCTGCTTTGGAAACAACACTGTAAACAACCTTTAGGTCACTAGGAATCACTGATGTTCCACAGACGACATTGGAGGTTTGGTACTTGAAGAGCAAATATAAGCCTTTGCCATGACCATCCCAAACTGTGCTCTGCCACTAACTGTTCTTATAGGGTTAAAATTAATAGCTTCATCAAATAGGCACAATTCATATGTGTGAAAGTACCATATTTTTCTAGAACTTTTTATTAAAAACACATTTATTGTGTTTGAATATAAAATTTGGAATCCTCTATCTGCTTTTGTTCAGAGGATTGTTTGTGCAACTTCTTGTTTAAATTGGATTAGTACCATGTTAATTTTACATTGCCTCTGGTGAATAGCCACGGGGCTATAATCTCTGCCAGTAATTTGTCACAGCAAAATCCTCTGGAGGGCCATACAAAACATTTGTGTAGTACGGATTAGATGGGGAAAGCCATATCTTAGATTGTTAATAAATGTTAATGACAAAACCCAGCTGGTAAAGCTTGGAAATAAGATCTAATGCTGGGTGCCTATTGCCAAAAGAATGTTTAAACAGATTTCCATTACTCAAAGGTGACCCAGTACAGTCAATCTGTGAATTAAAAAAAAAAAAACAAAACATACTCTTCTAATGATTTAGGGAAAAAAAAAATCGTCTAATTCCCAAAAGTCTGCGTTTCCAAGCTGTAAATTTGTTGTTGTTGTTCTTTGCTAACTTGGGGAAGTAACAGCTGTAAAAAACAAACAAACAAACAAACAAATAAACATAAATGGGTCCTAACTTAGAAAACAAGGAAATGATACCCAGACATTCTGGATTTGATATCTTTGGTACAATGTGTAGCACAGATCTGAAAGAATTCTGATGGTAAGACATCTAAGGGGAAATTTAGTTGTTTTCGCCCCACCCCCAGTCTCCATGAAGATACACTACAGAAATATTTTTAAACCAAAGGTTTCATTGTTTGACAAACACTCAAGATTGTCACTTTAATTTTTTTTTCTAAAAAATGTTTGTTTAAAAATATTTCCCATCACCTTAGAAAACAATTGTGTAGGTTGAATAAAAGCTACTCCTTTTGAAAAATAAATCATTAAGAGGTATGAATTTGTTCGTGTAGAAAATTTAACATTTTCATTATGTGAGATAAATTGAAACTAGGTCCGCTTGTTCCCAAGACAGGAAACAGAACTAAGATTTTGGGTAGGATGTGGGTCCCTTACCATATTTGTGCACAGTAGATCTGTTTAAAACTAAGCTCTGATATATTTAGTTAAAACAACACAGGCTTCATTGGCTGACATCAGCACTATCTTGTCCAGTCTCCTGCTTATCCACTCAGGGTAATTAATTTGATTAATTTATAAGTAATTTAGCCAAGGATGGGATGTAAATCTTTGTTTAAGAAAACAGTTGGAGGTCCAAGTCTTGGTTAAAAACTGTGTCTTGAAACCATCCAGGCCCTCCTACTGACTTGTCAGCTCTGGGTTATTTTCAGAAAACTTGACTTGAGTTCCTTAGTTTAGTTGTAAGTTTTTCCCACAGACTTACATGGTATGTGTGAGCGGGAGAGTAAGTAGTGGCCACTTTTTAGCCGCTGTTTAGTCTAGTGTATGCATGTTTACATCTCCTCTCTGGATTTATAGGCAGCTCAGGCAAAATAAAGATTATACTCACTTGATTGAGGAGTCTTTAACCCAGAGCACCTGGCAGCAGAGAGGATTTCTTTCTGTAACCTCTAATTTTTGTGTGTGCGTGTGTGATCAGTATTAATGCCATATATGTGATGAAAAATTCAAGGCATTTAAAGGCTTGTCTTCTGTGTTTTAGAACTAGGATGTTTCAAGTCTTAGAAAATTACAATTTTACAAAGTAACCTAACCTAATTGACTCTTATTATTTTTTTCTGCTTGTAATTATGCTGGCTTATTGTAAACAAAGACAAACTTTGCAGCACTGCATAACACAGAAAATAAAAATCACCAGCCAGAGGTAACAGCTGGGTCTGTTTTTGCCGAGCTTTCTTTTCCTTTCTTTCTTAATAGTTGCTTTTTAAAAGAAATAGATCCTAACAGTCCAAAGAGGGAAAGAAAAAGAAGATGGTTATGCACCCTACCCGCCCCCCCCCCCCCACTTCTATTTTAAGAACCAGAGCACATTATCAGTGTTCTGGAAGCCTTCTGTGCCTTTGCTCAACTGCATCCTCTCCAGAGGTAACTACTTGCCTAAATTTGGTATTTATTCTCCCTTTGCTTTTCTTTACGTTTGTGTGGTTTTAAACTTTATGTAGATGGACTCATTGCCTTTGAATCATTCTCTTGTCCACCTTGTATGACTCAAAATTGGTTTTGAGATTTAGCTATGTTGAGGCAAGTAGCTATAGTTCATTTTTATTGCTTTATAAAACAAACAGATGAACATAGCACATTTTACCCAGTCCTTTTTCAATGGCTTTTTCCTTTAACTTAGAACAAGACAGCACTGAAAAGTTTTGAATTTGTCCGAGTTTCTCTAGTATTTATATCAAAAAGTAGAGTTTCTGGTAATAGGGGTCGCTGCTTTCTAATGCTTTGCTCAATAGGGCAAAATTATTTTCCAAAGTGCTTGTACGACTCTTGAGTTCCCAAGAGTGGTGTGTACCTGTTATTCTTCATATGATGTCCAACACTTGGCTATTATCACATGTGTTAATTTTTTCCAGTTTGGTGGGTTTGAAATAGTGTCACTTTGTGGCTTCAGTTTTCCTATCCCTGATGACTTACTTGGAGCAGCTTTTCTTTTGCATATCAACCACTTGTCTTTCTTCACTAAGGAATGCCTGTTAATGCCCTTTGCTCAATAGAAGTCAACAGGTAATCCAGATTTTAGAGTCACCAGATGCCAAGTTTGAAATAACTGCTATTACTGTGTTCTAGAACAAAGGTGATATGATGGAGAAATGAAATGAAGAATTAGAGTATTTTGAATAATGTAGAAATTGTGGAACTGAGAAATATTTTAAGTGAAATGTAAGAATGTAAAAGATGAGTTAACAGCAGATTGGATGCAGCAGAACCAAAGATGTGTGAAGTCAAGTCAGTAAAAAGCATCTAAGCTGAAACAGAGGGGAAAAAAGAGGATGGAAAAAATAGCAAACAACATGAGTGACCCCTGAGATAGAGGATATGAGATTGACTACCATTTGTGTGTAACTACAGACCCTGTCTTCGTCTCTTTGGGCTCCCATAACAAAATATCAGAGACTTACTGACAAACCACAGAAATTGGTTTCTCGCACTTCTGGAGGCTGGAAGGCCAAGATCAGGGTGTAGGCACGGTCACCAGTTCATAAAAGGCCACCTTTTTGTCAAGTCCTCGTGGAAGAGGAGTCAGGGAGCTCTGCTGGGCCTCTTTTATAGGGGCAGCAGTCCCATTTAGGAGGGCTTACCTTCATGACCTAATCACCTCCCAAAGGCCCCATCCCCTAACAGTTCAAAATGGGGATTAGGTTTCATAACACATATTTCCCCAGCTATCCAAAAGTAGAGCATTCCTGTGAAACCTCTCTTAAGCAGAAATGATGCAAAGCAAAGAGCATCCCCAGCTTACCCACAGTTGGCCTTAGGCCACTTTGCTTTTACAGAAGACCTACATTTGCATGGTAATGGTTTTCAGAATAGCCAAAATCCTCCTTGGATTTATTTAGCAAAAATCGATACTAATGTAGCTTTTTCTAACTGTCAAACGGCTTACTTCCAACTTTCAGAAAGCAGGGAAACCTATATGTATTGGGGGAGACAAACATGAAGCCTCTAGCAACCCCTCAGAAAAAGAATGGGAGAGAAAGCAGGATTTGAAGAGATACTACATGAGAATTCTCTAAAACTGAAAAAGATAGCAATTCATAGATTCAAGAGTGTTTATGAACTCTAGGAATAAATACCAAGTATACCATACCTAGGTTCATGGTAGCGGAGTTGCCAAAAAGCAAAGAAACCCTTAAGAAGATGGGGCTAGAGGGAGACATAGCTTTCATAGGAGCAGCAATAAGACTGACAGATGACTTTCCAGCCGCAGGATAACATCCTTAAAGTATTGCGAAAACAGAACTGCCAACTTAAGGTTCTCTTCCCACTGAAAATGTTCTTCATAAATGACAGTGACAGAAGACTTTTCAGAGCTACAAAAACTAGGAGGCTTTGTCATGGCAAACCTAAAGTAAGAGAAAATAATTCAAGGTGTTCTTCAGAAGGAAAATGATCCCAAATGAAAACAGGAGAATAAAAAGCAATGGAAATAAATGTCTGACTAAAATATAAATACGGATTGTAGAAAGCAACACTCAAAATATTTGTTGGTTTTAAAATATAGATAGAATTAAAATTCTTGACAAAAACAGAAGAACAAGAGTAGAAAAGAAGAGACGGATAGAGTTAAAATGCTCAAAGTATGTTCCATTATTTGAAGTTGTCAAAGGACTGATTTGTGTTATTATTTGTAAATGAAGAGTAAAAATGAATGAGAAGCTGATAGAGAAGGGGAAATGGAATGACAAAGGATTAGACTAACCTAAAAAAAAAAAAAAAAAAAAAAGAGAGAGAGAGAGAATAACCCCAAAGAGATAGAACAAGTACAAAATACCAACATGTAAAGATTGCAACCCAATGTATCACCAATGACTTGAAATATAAATGGACTAAATACTGTCATTAGAGACCAGTACTGCATGAAAAACTAAAGAACAGTATACCACTCATAAGGCATATAGTTTAAATGTAAGGATATACAATGGATAAGTTTAAAAGAGGGAGAAGTATATATTATATTAAGACTCATCACAGGAAAGCCTATCTAGCAATACTTTTATCAGGCAAAGCAGATTTTGGGGCAAAAGCCATTACCGTAGATAGAATGTTCATGATCATAAAAGGGTCAGTTCACCTGGAAGATGACAGCAATTCCACACGTGTATGCACCTGACAACAGCCACAAATTTAGGTAAAGCAAAAATCTATAGAACTAAATGAAAAATAGACAAATGCATAATAATGGTAGATTTTTACCACAACTCTCCTGGAAACTGATAGAGCAAACAAGAGAATTGGTAAATATTTAGAACATTTAGACAACACAACCCTTGGTATACAGAATATTTTAGCAGAAAAGTCCAAAATACACGTTTTCTAGTATACATGGTATACATCGAATATTTAGCCAAATAATTTCAGAAGATTGTAATTTAGAATATGTTGTGTCCAGAGTGAGATTAAGCTAGAAATTAATGAAAAGATAATGAATATCCTCAAATGATTGAAAATTAAGTAGTATGCTTCTAATTACCCATAGCTAAACTGGAGACAAGTGAATTTAGAAAATATTTTGAACAAAAAATAATGAAAATATAGCTTATCAAGACATGAGATACTTTTTTTTTTCTTTTTCTTTAAGAGAGAGCACACAAGAGCAGGGGAGAGGGGCAGAGGGAGAGAGAGAGAGAGAGCAAGAGATGGAATCCTAACCATTC
This sequence comes from Lynx canadensis, assembly GCF_007474595.2. Lineage (NCBI taxonomy): Eukaryota > Metazoa > Chordata > Mammalia > Carnivora > Felidae > Lynx > Lynx canadensis. The sequence goes on along the minus strand of NC_044303.2, from coordinate 101,506,287 downwards.
TCCCTGCTCAGCATGGAGCCTGATGCAGGGCTCTGTCCCATGACCTTGGGATCATGACCTGAGCTGAAATCAAGAGTCAGATGCTCAGAGAGGGGTCAAGATGGTGAAAGAGCATGGAGGTTTTTTTGTGTCTCCCATCCCTGAAATGCAGCCAGATCTGCACTAAACCATCTTGCACGTCGGGAAAACTGATTTGAGAATTAACACAACAATCTGCACAACCTGAACCACAGAATGCACCAGGTACACGGCACAGAGAAGTGAACTGGGGAGAGAGAAGCTGTGGAAGGCAGGGAGCTGTTTTTGCTTGCGGAGAGAGGACAGAGGCAGGGGGAGAGTATGGGAAGGAACCCCCCTCCCTCCAGAAAGCAGCTGGAAAGAAAGTAGAAGAGGAAGACAGGAAATAATAAAGATTAGAGAGGAAATCAATGCTCTCGTAACCAAAAAAAAAAAAAAAAGAAGAAGAAAGAAAAATCAGTAGAACAGATCAATGAAACCAGGAGCTGGTTCTTTGGAAAAATTAAGAAAACTGATAAACCCATAGCCAGTTTGATCAAAAAGAAAAAGGAAAGGGCCCAAATAAATAAAATCAAGAACAAAAGAGGAGAGGTCATAACCAAAACAGCAGAAACGCAACAATAAGAGAATATTATGAGCAGTTATATGCCAATAAAATGGGCAATCTGGAAGAAATGGACAAATTCCTAGAAACAGATAAACTACCAAAACTGAAACAGGAAGAAATAGAAAATTTGAACAGACCCATAACCAGTAAAGAAATCGAATTAGTAATCAAAAATCTCCCAAAAAACAAGAATTCAGGGCCGAATAGCTTCCCAGGGGAATTCTACCAAACATTTAAGGAAGAGTTAACACCTACCTATTCTCTTGAAGCTGTTCCAAAAAACAGAATTGGAAGGAAAACTTCTAGACTCATTTTATGAAGCCAGCATTACCTTGGTTCCAAAACCAGACAAAGACTCCACTAAAAAGGAGAACTACAGACCAATTTTCCTGATGAACGTGGATGCAAAAATCCTCAATGAGATACTAGCCAACTAGATCCAACAATAAATTTAAAAAAATTATCCACCATGACCAAGTGGGATTTATACCTGGGATGCAGGGTTGGTTCGAAATCTGCAAAGCAATCAATGTGATACATCAATAAAAGAAAGGACAGGAACCACATGATCCTCTCAACAGATGCAGAGAAAGCACTTGACAAAATACAATATAATAAAAAACGCTTGGGGGTGCCTGGGTGGCTCAGTCGGTTAAGCATCCAACTTCAGCTCAGGTCATGATCTTACAGTCTGTGAGTTCAAGCCCCGTGTCAGGCTCTGTGCTGACAGCTCAGAGCCTGGAGCTTGCATCAGATTCTGTGTCTCCCTCTCTCTTTCTGCCCCTCCCCTGCTCATGCTCTGTCTCTCTCTGTCTCAAAAAATAAATAAAAACTTAAAAAAATAAATAAAAATAAATAAAAATAAAAAACCCCTTGGTAAAAACCCTCAAGAAAGTAGGGACAGAAGGATCATATCTCAAGGTTATAAAAGCCATATATGAAAGGACATTAATACCATCCTCAATGGGGATAAACAGAGTTTTCCCCCTCAAGTTAGACCTAACCTAGGAAGAGGGATGTCCACTTTTACCACTGTTATTCAACATAGTATTGGAAGTCTTAGCCTCATCAGCACAAAGGAATAAAAGGCATCCAAATCAGCCAGGAGGACGTCAAACTTTCACTTGTCACAGATGACATATTACTCTAAGTGGAAAACCCAAAAGATTCTACCAAAAGCTCCTAGAACTGATCATGAATTCAGCAAAGTCGCAGGATATAAAATCAATGCCCAGAAATCGACTGCATTCCTATACACCAACGATGAAGCAGCAAAAAGAGAAATCAAGGAATCAATCCCATTTACAATTGCACCAAAAACCATAAAATACCTAAGAATAAATCTAACCAAAGAGGTGAAAAATCTATACACTGAAGACTGTAGAAAGCTTATGAAAGAAAATGAAGATGACACACACAAAAAGGAAAAATACTCCATGCTTTTGCATAGGAAAAACAAACATTGTTAAAATGTTGATACTCCCCAAAGCAATCCACATATTCAATGCAATTCCTATCAAAATAACACCAGCATTCTTCACAGAGCTAGAACAGTCCTAAAATTTGTATAGAACCAGAAAAGATCCTGAGCAGTCAAAGCAATCTTGAAAAAGAAAACCAAAACCGGAGGCAATCTCAATCCCGGACTTCAAGCTGTATTACAAAGCTGTAATTGTCAAGACAGTATCGTACTGGCACAAAACCAGACACTAGGATCAATGGAACAGAATAGAGAACCCAGAAATGGACCCACAAAGGTATGGCAAACTAATCTGTAAAGAATTAGTAAAGAATATCCAATAGAATAAAGACAGTCTCTTTCTTACACTACACACAAAAATAAACTCAAAATGGATGAAAGACCTAAATGTAAGACAGGAAGCCATCAAAATCATAGAGGAGAAAGCAGGTAAAAACCTCTTTGACCTCGGCCTGGGCCACAGCATAGTCTTACTCACCATGTCTTTGGAGGCAAGAGAAACAAAAGCAAAAATGAGCTATTGGGACTTCATCAAAATTAAAGGCTTTCTGCACAGCAAAGGAAACAATCAGCAAACTGAAAGCCAACTGACAGAATGGGAGAAGATACTTGCAAACGACCTGTCTGATAAAGGGTTAGTATCCAAGACCTATAAAGAACACATCAAACTCAACACCCAAAAAAGCAATCCAGTGAAGAAATGGGCAAAAGACATGAATAGACACTTCTCCAAAGAAGACATCCAGATGGTTAGCAGACACATGAAAAAATGCTCAACATCACTCATCAGGAAGATACAAATCCAAAACACAATGAGATACCACCTTACACCTGTCAAAATGGCTAACGTTGACAACCCAGGCAACAACAGATGTTGGCGAGGATGCAGAGAAAGAGGATCTCTTTTGCACTATTGGTGGGAATGCAAACTGCTGCAGACACTCTGGAAAACAGTATGGAGGTTCCTTAAAAAATTAAAAATAAAACTACCCTACAACCCAGCAATTGCACTACTAGGTATTTATCCAAGGGATACAGGTATGCTGTTTCGAAGGGACACATGCACCCCCATGTTTATAGCAGCACTATCCACAATAGCCAAAGTATGGAAAGAGCCCAAATGTCCATCGATGGATGACTGGATAAAGAAGATGTGGTATATATACAATGGAGTATTACTCGGCAATCAAAAAGAATGAAATCTTGCCATTTGCAATTACGTGGATGGAACTGAGGGTATTATGCTAAGTGAAATTAGTCAGAGAAAGACAAATATCATATGACTTCACTCATATTACTTTAAGACAAAGAACAGATGAACATAAAGGAAGGGAAGCAAAAATAATATAAAAACAGGGAGACAAAACATAAACTCTTAAATATGGAGAACAAATAGAGGGTTGCTAGGGGGTTGGGGGATGGGCTAAATGGGTAAGGGGCGTTAAGGAATCTACTCCTGAAATCATTGTTGCACTATATGCTAACTAATTTGGATGTAAATTAAAAAATTAATTAATTAATTAAAGAAAAGAGTCAGATGCTCAGCCAGTTGAGCCATCTAGGTGCCCCCTCAAGGCATGAGATTTAATTCAAGCTGTGCTTAGTGGGAAATTTCATAACCTTGAGTGCACTTAAAAAATAAGCAAAAAAATTTTTTTTTTCAAAATATCCCTTTCAAATAGTAAAAGAATAAGAAATTAAGGCAACTAGAAGGAAGGGATAAGTAAAAATTAATGAAATAGGGAGGAAATGTGCATATAACACAGTCAACAAAGCAAAAAGTTCTTTGAAAAGACCTCCCCCATGGAGTGTTCAAGGACAAAAAGAGAATATCAAGAATTAAAAAAAAAAAAGGGACACAGGAATTCTGATCCCACAGTCATTTAAAAAGATAGGAGAATGGTATTAAAATTTTTTTGTGAACTTTAGATACAGAACTTACAAAACTGACATAAGAAGAAACAAAATATTCTTTGGACAGCTATTAGGGAAATTGAGTCTGTAATGAAAAACTTTCACACAAACGCTCTAGACCCAGATGGCTTCACATGTGAATTTCAGTAAAAGTTTTAGAACTAATGCTAAACTTAAACTGTTTCAGAAAGAAGGAAGACAGAACATTTCTCTTTTTAAAAACAAGACTAGCATAATCTTGATCTCCAAACCTGACAAAGATATTATAAGAACAAAATCAAGTGGACATCCAGTCTCAGGAACATTGATAAACAGTGTATAAGCATCTGAACTGAGTTTATTTATTAAATAAAGGTAAAGTTGGTTGGTTAACACCTTCAGAAAATAAACGAGTAAAACATACAAAAGGTGTATCAGTTGGAAAGGAGAAGATAAAACTATTATTTGTAGATGATACTATTATATTTAGAAAACCAAAAAGTATCTACAGGTGACACACTAGAGCTAATAAGTGAGTTTAGCAAGTTTGCTGAAATGAACTCAGTACATAATTACCAATTTTAATTACACTAGGGCCAATTAGAAAATGAGAATTTAAAAACTGCCATTTACTATAACATCTAAAATCAAGAAGTACCTAGGAGCATATTCTAAGACAGTTCTTACCCTTCATCTGTAGAGAAGTATAAAATATTAAGTGAAATTAAGACCTAAATAATTGGAGAGGTAAACTGTTCACTGATTGAAGAATCAGTATTGTAAATATAATGCTTTTGGCCAAAGTGATGTGTAGATTAAGCACACTCGTAAGCAGATCCCCGGAGCCTTTCTTTTTTCCAGCTTTAGCAACAGAGATTTATATAAAAATGTCAGAGTCCCGAATAGCTAAGAGAATTCTGAAGGACAGCCAGAGGTGGAAGACTTATACTATCACTTATCAAGAGTTATTATTTTCACAGTTACAGCATCAAAGCAATATAACTGAATGCAAAGGCAGAGAAATACATCAGGTGAGAGATTCCATAAACAAACCCATACATATATTATATACATGGACAGAGGTGGTATATCAGTGTTGTTACTGCCAAACCATGGGAGATGCAATTTTTTTTTAGTAAATGTTGCCACATCAGTTGAAGCTCTATATGGGGGTAGGGGAGGGGGAGAAAATAAACTTGATCTCACACATCCTCAAAACCAGTACATGAATTACATATATATGTACATGAATTAGTGATCTGAATGAAACTTCAGGATGGTATAAGAGAGCATCTTCATAAAGAGTCTCTTCAAGATTGAGGCAGGCAAAAATTTACTTCAGTTGGACAAAGAAGGCACCAGCCAAAAAAGATGAGACCAGATGTGGACTCTGTCAAAATTAAGTCAAAAACACCACTAAAAGGAATGAAAAGGCAAGAAAAAATAAAACTAGTGGAAAATATTTGCAATATTTAAATAATTGACAGAAGACTTACTCAGTATATATAAGGAACTATGAATATATCAATAAGGGAAAATGCATAGCCAGTAGAGCAATGTGCCAAATGGCTGAACAGGAAATTCACAAAAAGAAAGAACGCCGTTACAAATATTATACCATGTTCAACCTCATTAGTCTTTGAAAAAAAAAATGCAAAATGAAATCACAGTGAGGTACCACCATGTAACCTATCAGAACGGTTTAAATAAAAAAAGAAATTACTAAGTGCCGATAAGAATATGGAGCCCTGGAAAACTCACAGGCAAGTACAAATTAGTTCCAACTACTTTGAAAGCTATTTGACAATACTTAGTAATACTGAAATTTTCGTATCCTTCTGGTTGAATCCTATACCCAGTAGAAAGGCATACATAATGTTCACATCAGTTTTATAGAACGAAATTACAAACCAACCCAAATGTCCCTTGACGGTGGAATGAATAGACTGTGTAATAGTATATAGGAATGGCAGACATCAGCTATACCAAATACAAATGAATGTGCAAACCATTTTAACTCAAGATAGCCAAACATAAATATATACAATTCATTCCATGTACATGAAGTTCAAAGCAGTCAAAAGTAATTTGTGGTGTTAGAAGTTAGGGTAGTAATTACCTTGAGGAAAGGATGAGTGGTTAATGGCTGGGCAGAAGCCACAGAGGCATTTCTGGGGTTCTCTTAAATTTCTGTTTCTCAATCTGCACGGAGGAGTTTGCTTTGCAAAATTTCACCACAATGTCCACTCGTCATTTGGCAGTTTATTGTTATTCAGAAAAAGTTTATGTTAAAAAAAGACATACCTATTGATACAGTTCTCCCCTTTGGTGGTTCTGACCCCAAAGAAAAGGACCTGTCCCTCAAAACATATGTAGAAAGGACCATGAACCATCTCTGTTAGATGATAGGGTGTTTTACTGAAGCAGTGCTTATGATATCAGAAGTGCCTGTTCCTGAGAGAGTGGTTAAGTAAACCATGGGATATCCATTCTGTAGAAGGTTAGACATTCATTCTAACGAAATTTTATATCCTAGCTGCAGAGATTTTTGTGTGATCTTGGAGAAGAGTAGAAAGGCATATTATTTATTACCTGAACTTGAAGGAGAATTAGTGACCAGTGCAGAGACACTTAGTTCAATTTTTCAGGGTACATCTTTGTATAATTAAACTATTTCTTAGATGCTTTTACCAATGCTCCCTGGGACACGTCATTATGCTGATAGCAGACTCTTTCTTTCCTTCATCTTCTGTTATCTTATGGTGGTTATCTAACCTCAATTCACTGATTGGGCCATGAATGATTATGGCTTATAACAAGAAGACGAGTGAGAGCTTTCAAGAGAGCCTGGGCCTTCCAGATAGTAGGTGACTCATACAGTTGGAGAGCATGGCTATATCATGGGTATCATCTAACAGGATTATGAACACAAGTCACAGTCCTATGAGATACATTTATTCCTAACATAAGAGTATTGGCTTGTTTTTTTCTTTTGAGCGGGAACAAGAAAGTCAAATGGCTCGTCTTAAAAAACAGCAAGAAGAATTGGAACAGATGAGACTACGTTACCTGGCTGCTGAGGAAAAAGATACAGTCAAGACGGAGAGACAAGAATTGTTGGATATAAGGAATGAATTAAACAGGTATAATAACCAAAAAATTCCCTTTTTTTCCAGACACGAATGCAAGTTCCAGTAGGAGAACCTTTAATTGGCTATTGGTCCAAGGAAAGTACAGTGTCAGAGCTTTAAGAAAAATGTAGTGGACTAGCAAAATGGAAAATCTACACTAAGGACCATTATGCTATTTTTTGCCATAAATGTAGGTGTATGTAGCTTTTTTGTTCCTATTCATAGCGTTAATCCTTTAAATTTTATTTTTGTGTGACTGCTGTAGGATTCTCGCTACTCTTTCAAGGTAATTGATTACACTGAATTTTTAATAGCATAAAAGTAAGACACTTCAAATCTAGTTGTATTATTAACATAAATAATAAAATTGCCCTTACTTATTGAGCCCTTACTATAGGCCAGGAGCTTTTATAAATGCTTTCTTGGCTAATTTTTTTTTTTTTTTTTTAATCTTGAAAGCAGCTTTGTGAGGAAGATATCATCCCCATTTACAGACGAGGAACCTGCTGATTAGAGATTTAAGTACCCTTTCCAAGGTCACATAGCTAGTAAATCATGGAGCCAGCAGGGTTCACATGTGATTCTGTGGCTGTGTTTTTAATTACTGTTCACCACTGGACTTCTCTGGAATGTCATGTTCATCTGAGTTACGATTTCAGCAGTATTGCATGTCAGAAAAGCCATCATTAGAAAGCAGCATAAGAACAAATTACGGACTTTGGGGGAAGACTTTTTAAGTTAGTTGATCAAGATACTAGTATTTTCATTTCAGCACAGCAAACCGTCTTAGCTTGGGCTGCCATCTGTACACTGGGTGGCTTCAACAACAGAAATTTCTTTCTCACAGTGCTAGAGGCTCAAAGTTCCAGATCAGGGGACCAGCATGTTGAGTTTGTGGTGAGGACTCTCTGGCTTGTACCTAGCTGCTTCACACTGTGTCCTCCCACTGTCTCTAGTGTCTTTTCTGCTATGAGCAGGAATCCCAGCATGAGATCCCCACCCTTATGCTCTCATCTAAACCTACTCATCTTCCGAAGACCCTTTCTCCAAATACCATCACATTAAGGATGAGAGCTTCAGCATATTAACTTTGAGGGACACAAAATTCGGTCCACAGCACATACATTTGACAGATGCAGTCACTATTAGGTGGGTTCAGAGCTGAATTAAACAACTACACTTAGAATACTTATACATAAATATCAGTTGGAAAAGGTTAAGGTCTGTCGTGCCATGCTGCAGGCTCCATTTTCGGATTTTCGTTTTTAATCACAATTTTGGTGGCCACTGTATTGTAAACGTGGAAGATGTTACAAATTAGTAAGTAACATGATCCTTGCTTTCCAGCATTTTGCTGCCATATGCATCTAGTGCATGTTTTGGTTCTAGGCCACTTCATATTAAGCCTCTGCTACTTACTAAGCACGATTCTGTTGGCTGAAGATAGCCATTTGGTATCAAATTTGTAGGTTATGCAAAATTAAATCTTATTAATAAGACATTAAGATTATTAATCTCAAGAAATTAAGATTTAGAGAGAACTTAAACCAATAAGTAGATTAGAAACAAAAGCAGAGTCCTTATAAGAAAAACCTCTTAAGTGATGGGCAGGACATAATAAAACGGTTGATGTGAGGAAGCCGGGGAGGATTTGAGTGGCCACTAGTAACCGTGTGACTTGGCTGTCAAAGTGCCACTGCAGTTAGGGACATGGAGAGACGTGTTCAGTTACTCAGCACTGGTAAAACCACACCTGGGGTGTTCTTACCCACGTGCAACACGTTTTCAAGTCAGTCACCTACCTTGAGGGCTTCCGATGGAATGTGACCTAAAAGGTGGTTAGGAGAGTGAGGGATATTGAACTTGAGAACTCTAGGGCAGAGTATTAGACAGCTGTCTTCAAATAGCTGGAGGGCTACCGAGCTAAAGAGAAGTCGGTGCCCTTCCTGAGCAGAATCATAGCCAGCTGTTGGAAAGGAGAAGCCTGGACACTAAGTTCTTTGTAAGAAAGAACTCTAACAGAGCAGTTGTACAAAGCAGTAGGTTCCTAGTGATAGAAACGTGCAGGTGGAGGCCAGACACAGTGTTTGTCAGGGATGTAGAGTGTCCTTTGACAACTTTATGGACTTTTTCAGCTATAAGGTTCTAAAGATCTACTGTGAGCCTGATGGGTGATTTGCATTTTAGTCAAGATGCAGTAGGGATAATCTATCACTTGTATAAAAATTCCATTTATCTTTCATGCATAAACAGATGAACATGAAAATGGCTGGAGTTTCTAATACATGGTTTGATGTCATATGTCATTAGTTTGCACAGAGGACCCCTTTCTCCAAGAGAACTATAAAAATCACAACAGGGGCGGCATCCATACGAATTGCTCTAATTTGTACCATTTTTCCATTAACCATTTGATTTCCACCCCTGTCCCAAACCACAGTGCTTTCACTACCTAGGCTTCTTCTCTCACAACAGATGGAGATGTTTGGTATCCTTCTTGGACTGTAGACTTCAGTTTCCTGTTCGTTTGTGGGGAATCTTGTTCATACACTTTGAACAAACCAAAGTGTATGCTGTCAAGAGTCCTGCACCCTTTCTCGGGGCTCAGTCCTCCTTGTCTGTGAGACCAGGACTCTCCTCACTGCATCTCCCCAACTGTGTGTCAGTTCACAACTGGATTTGGTTCTCATTGGCATGGTTCCTCTAAAGACCGTGCAGAAGCCGGGGCTCAGACTTAACTGCTTCATCCTTCTTATTTATAACAACAAAATTTAGGAGTAGTTGCAAATGAAAACATTTTTATAGCTACTTGCTAGAGGAATATGAGGTTCTCTCTTAATGGTATATTCTCAATTAAAACAAAACATATGCCTTGTCCAAACTTGGTATCACTATCACATAGTAAGTATACTAAGTGTATGACATCTACAAGGCAGTGTGGTTAACAGTATTCCATCAGAAGTACCCAGATTCCAGTCTGATACCTGCTCCATTCTCTGTCTCCTGGATGAGGCATCACAAACATAATGTGAAGACTTGGCAAACAGAGTCTTCAAATGTACATGCCCTCTGAACCAGGCATTCACATCCGTACAGTTTCACTTTCTACAAATGCTCAGTGACCTCAGCTCCATAATGGAAAGTTTTCTTCACGATTCACTGTAGTATCCCCAAAACCTAGTACTGTTTGGTACATTTGTGGAATGAATGGAGAAAGAAATTCTGTTCAAAACAACAACAAAGGTTTAACCACAACCTAACTATCAGCAATAAAGGATGATTAAGTAACGGTACATGCAAATGATGGAGTGTTGGGGAGCCCTGTAGAAGCACCCTTAGAGATGTAAGAAAACTTCTGTTATATTAGGAAGTGAAAAAAAATCATAGACAGCTTTGCCTGTATACTATCGTCAATGTTTTAGAAAAATATTTAAAATACACATGACTTTTTCATAGAAAATTATTACTTGGATGGGTTATCTAAAGGAAAATCATAATGATTTCATTTTCTTTTTTTGCACATTTCCAGAACGTCTACAGTTTTTATGTATTTCATTATTAGAAAAACAAATATTGTTTTCAAAACTGTCTTTGAAGAGTATGCTTACTCTGGCTAGCCAAGTCGAATGCTGGTTTTTGTCGTCTTCCTGAAAATCCTACTACAGACATAATTTACCATTAAGTCATTTTTTAAAACGGGGTTGTTAACAAAAAAATCAGAACCCAACATGGTATTTGCTGCCTGCTAGAGTGGTATTGGTTCTTGACTTCTCAGGTTAAGGCAACAAGAACAAAAACAGTACCAGGATTCCAGAGAGATTGCAAGTGGAAAAATGGACAGCCCACGTGGCAACCCATTGGAAGAAGGTTTGGATGATTATTTGACTCGACTCATAGAAGAAAGGGATACTTTGATGCGGACGGGTGTGTATAATCACGAGGATCGAATAATAAGCGAACTAGACCGACAGATCAGAGAGGTTTTGGCAAAACACAATGCCAGTAATTAATAACATTTGGAAAATCTTTACAGAGACTCCAGGCTTAAATTTTAATTTCGTTGTCAAACTCTCAAAAGAAGAGAAAATGGATGTTTTAAAAACCTATTTTCAATTTTTTACAAGGAGAATTTTGTATGTTATTGTACAGTATTTATTTGATTTTATTTACCTTATGCTACCTCTCCCACCCTGGTTTTGTCATTGCATTTTATACACTCACTTTAAATGACTTTTCATTATTTCCCATAATTTATGATTTCATGGCTAACTTTCAGAACAGCCTTTCATGAGATTTGTTCTTAGAGAAACGACTATGGTAGTTTCCAGTTACCTAATTTTTCATGTTGAGCCAAAAGAGTCTATGTTGCACTTTAAAAAAGCCGTGTCCTGTTCATTTGAATATAGAGATCTCTCCAATTTTATTTAACTCATGTTAGATGGCCTGTGTTTTTAACTTGTAACTATTTGCCAAGGACAGGTTTGAAAACAGAAAACAGGATCGATGCAGAGAAGCCATAACACACACTGAATGACAAAAACAGTCATTTGTGTAAATAAAATTCATACAGAGCAAACTTGTTTCAGCAAGTATTGAATTTCCAAATTTTCCGTGTGCTATTATCTTGCAGGAAGATGACAGTACTAGCTTTAAAAGGTCTTCTCTGCCCATCTCCTGCTCAAGATTGTATTGTTTTCTTTTCTTGAAAAGAGGGATTTTTTTTATCTTCCAGTAACACTGATGCTCGTTGTTAACCCAAACCCTCTAGTGTAACAGGCAAACAGACACAAAGGCCCGTGCTGAGAAAGGAGGAGTGAAAAATGGCTATTTTTTACTCCCCCTAATCTTAATCAGTCTTTTTAAAGTACACGAGATGAAGTCATTGGATTTATGTAGTACCCTGTCTATAGAAGCTTCTGAGAATTCCTATACAACGTCTTCTTCATGACCAACATCTGTCCTCAGAGCAACACTTTCTACCTCCTTTTACAGGGTACCGAAAAGGCTGGTTAGCAGATTCACAGATTATGTGAGTCTTAAGATACATGCTGTTTAAAATTTCCTGATTCCCAAATACAATAAATTTAAGTGTACTTCAGGAAATAGGTAACATTTACCGAGAACTTCCATAAAAGCAGAACAGGCTGTTGGGAAACATGAAAATAATTTTCCGTTGTTTTCAAGGAGGTGTATTTTTTGGAAAAGCAAAGCCCCAACACACATTATAGGTTTCATTTTGTTTCCTTAATAACAAAGTATTCATCTTCTAAAAACAACCCAGCAGTAAAAACAGAGAAAGAAATTTCTGAGTGAGAGAATACGGACTAGGTGAATCACAGCAGGAATCGGAAATATTAATTATGGTTAAACCTTTCTCTCTTTAACTCATGCCCCACGAACGGAACAGGAGTGTTGTTATTTCAGAAGGTCTCTGGTAAAATATTGTGACTGTGCCTTCACCTGCTTTGTGTGCTGCGTGTGACTGTTTTCAGACACTAGAGGGGGCCTCAGATTTAAAGAAACAAAAGGACTTTTCTCATCTGGTGTGTGGTTCACTTCGCCTTCTGTAAAGCCGTCCTCTGGCTCTGTCACTTAACAAATAAAAGTCATAATCCGATGTCTCTTGGAGATCCTGAGCAGTCTGTTACTGTTGTTCCGGCACAGGGTCGGCAAGCACTCGGTACTCCCCGTCGAGTCACTTTGTGTTTTGGTTTTTAAATGCTTACATCGCGGATGCTTTTCTGTCTCTTAAAACTGGGAACATCTGAAACTCCTTTTCTGGAGTCCTTGAGCGACAGCCATTTCATATGTAAGTGTCCGTGAATGTGTTAACACCGGTTGCCTTACTGAGTTAGCATCAGTGTCTGGACTGGGAGTGTAACCACAGTAGATAAATATGTGGGGATTGGCGAACACGTTTCTCATTACTGCGCCCAGTGGCAGCCCTTCCATCCAATATTTTAGGGTGAAATAAAATTGACCTTTAGGTGTTCGTGGTCCCTCTACATGGAGAGAGTCTAGTTTCCCCATCTGAGGCTGGCCTATCGTGCACGGGAAGGGTGGGTCACGTCTCCCAGGTCGATGCAGTGCCCCATCCGTGTAAGCGTGCAGAGTTCCCTTCCCAGTGTAGCCCGGTCATTTCTGTGTAGACCTCGCTTCCTGATGTGCCGGCAGATGTGGGACTCTGAGTAGGATCGAACGATGTATCAAGGCACTGCACAGACAACTTGAGAAGACAACAGTCTCCTGTGACCACATGACTTTTCTGGCCCACTTACTACTGTGTCCAGCGACTGCCCGGCCTGAATCTCATCTCTCAGTTTCCACAACACAGTGCCTGTTCTGGTCTGAAAAGGGGTCCGCTGGTAGCTCTGTGTGGAATTTTAAAATTTGGCCTCTTGCTATCACTGTGTCCAGCTTGACTGAATAGCTAAATTGATTGTTTTTTTGTGTTTTTTTTTTTACTGGTATAATTCACAACCATAAAATCACTGTGGTTTTTATTTTAGAGAGTGCACATGAGCAGGGAAGAAGGCGAGAGAGAGAGAGAGAATCTCAAACAGGTTCCACATTCCGCCCAGAGCTGGATGTAGGGCTCAGTCCCTGACCCTGGGATCATGCCTTGAGCCGAAATCAAGAGGCCATCCCTCAACCGACTAAGCCAGCCAGGCACTCCTGAAATTCACCAGTGTAAAGTACACAATTCGGTGATTATTATGTTCACACAGTTGTGCAACGATCACTAATTCTAAAACATTTCGTTATCCTCACAAGAAACCCCATATGCATGAGCAAGTTCTTTGCCATTCTCCCCTCTGCCCAGTTCCTGGCAGCCGCTACTGTACCTTCGGTCGCTGTGGAGTTGACTCTTGGGGACATTTCATATATCAAGTCCCAAAGTTGGTATTTAAAAAAAATTTTTTTTTTTAATGTTTGTTTATTTTCGAGAGAGACACAGAATGTGAGTGGAGGAGGGGCAGAGAGAATCTGAAGCGGGTTCCAGGCTCTGAGCTGTCAGCACAGAGCCCGAGGTAGAGCCCTAACTCACGAACCACGAGATTGTGACCTGAGCTGAAGTCGGACGCTTAACTGACTGAGCCACCCAGGTGCCCCCCCAAATTTGGTATTTAAAACTCGATATACTGGAAAACCCGAGGAATTTTTTATAGCCAGTTCCTATGGTATACAACATTTTATCAGATGTTGTATTAAACGATAATAGGCAGAAGGCCAAAATAAGGGTGTAACATTTGTCAGTCAATGAAGACAGCTCAACTCTTACTATCAGTCACCTACCAAAGCAGTCATGAATAATAATAATAGTGAAAGGTGAGGGGCTCCTGGGTGGCTCAGTCAGTTAAGCATCTGACTCTTGATTTCAGTTCAGATCAGGTTCTCACAGTTCCTGAGATCGAGCCCCATGTCAGGCTCTGTGCTGACACTGCAGAGCCTGCTTGGGATTCTCTCTGCCCGTTTCCCACTCGTATGCATGTGCTGTCTCTCGCTCCCAAAATAAATAAACTTAAAAACATCTTTATAAAAAATGTTTAAAAACCGTAAAGTTTGCCTCCGATCTGTCTACCCAGTGTTGTTATGCTGAACGTTTTCTACACCTGAGTTGCCCATCAAGCCATCCTTGAAGATCCTGTCTTCTCATTCTCTGATCGCGTGCATCGTTAGATGCCTGTTGCACCTTTCTTAACAAAATCCGGAGTGAAAATTAATGAAATTAATGACTGCGTTTCCATTTTGACTTCCAAAGGTAAATTGGAGGATCCTTGAAACTTGTATTACGTTCATGTTTTATAAAATTAATGTCTTGTCTTAAAAAAAAAAAAAAAAACAAGAGAAAACCAGACAAAACAACACTGGCGTCTCATTTTGCAGATAGCCCAGACCACAGACGTAACAAATCGGAGAGAGAACTTTTCACAGCGGATTTCTAGTTGCCTAAATTAGGCTTAGTAGTCTTATTACTGGTTGGGCTTACCAACTGATGAAGTAATTTGTGTGAGAGTGCTGAATAAAGTCTGGTTGAATAATTTTTCTTATGGCAGAATGTGCAAATTGAAGTCCATCTTTGATACTTGTGTTTTGGCAACTGTACCATCGGCATTGGAGCCCAGACTTTCCAGCCTTCCCTTTACTGCTCCCTGCTCGAGAGCAGTCCTTCTGCTTCCTCCTCTCTGCTTCCCTCAGCTTCCGTGATTCAGGAAACCAAGCCGTGACTCCTCTATCTTGGT
This sequence comes from Lynx canadensis, assembly GCF_007474595.2. Taxonomy (NCBI): domain Eukaryota; kingdom Metazoa; phylum Chordata; class Mammalia; order Carnivora; family Felidae; genus Lynx; species Lynx canadensis. The sequence goes on along the minus strand of NC_044303.2, from coordinate 101,490,915 downwards.
GTAAATGGGACAGTCAGACAGGGTGGTGTAAGCACTTAAATTTCTCACTGAAACCAAAAGAATATAATACGGATGGTATTATATAGCCTCTATCTGGCATCAAGTTCGAATCTACTGTTGTTAGGAATGTAACTGTAAGAAGGCTGCTATATACTTAAATCTCACTTTATTTGCTTCTCTGGGGTTGTCCTCGTGTTTTCATTAGAAATGTTTTTACAGATGTAGGCTCTTCAGATATGAAGTTGCTCAAGTGGAGACGCACAAGTTTAGCTTTCAAATTAAAGGGGGGTAGAAATCTGCTTAGAAAGATTAATTTATAGATAATAATTTACTGACTGATACGTTAATGCACAGGGATCCCTAGGGGCTTTTAAAGATGTAGTCATTATATTCTTAAGGTTTCTAGGAATGTTAAACCTGTCATTCATAACAGGAGAGAACTAAAATAAGGCCCATTTATAATTTCTTTTTGGAAACATTTCATCCACAAATTCATAGACAAATATTTTTTCTTTTCCAAGTAAACTAATAGTTGGACAGCACAATCCTTTTCTTGATTAACATGTTAACTGGTCGAAAGCATGCAGACACAGTGGATGAATGCTGAGTTTTCCTCAACATTTTATATTAAAACTTGGCCAGAGAAAAAGAAATATTGCTGCAAAATCTTAACTTTGGCATTACTATAAATTTCTGTGAATGCCAACCCCATACTGAGGAGTCTGAGCCTGGTAGGTTTGCAGTATTTTAAGCTCTTCTTCAGCAAATTCTTCTATTAGCGAGTAGACTGAACAGGATTCAGAGCTTTAAAGAACGAGTAGTTCCAGCTGTAGGACTTCTTTCTGTCATGTGAAAAATCAACACGTGGCCCCTACCATTTCCATCTGTTTTCTTGAGAGAACTTTGGGATTTCGAACAAGACCGTTATTCTATTACCTGAGTTCAGTTCAGATTCGGTGCAAAATGGGATGCCCTGAAGAAGACAGACTGTCAAATAAAGAATGTGAGGCATGAATATTGAGCAGCTATCTTCAGTCATGCTGTTTAGATTGGATGAGATAGGGTTGCAGACTGGTGTCTTCACCTGACTGTTGCCTGAGGAAGGAAATTTCAGTTCCTGGCTTAGCTTCATTGTTGGCAGATGAGATTAATGGTCTTCTCTTGGTCTCTGACACAAGTTTATTTAGGTAACTAACTGAAATTTGTAAAATGTCCCCAAAGAAAATAAAGGTACCGAATGGGTGGGGCTCCTGGGTGGCTCAGTCGGTTAAGTGTCCAACTTTGGCTCAGGTCATGATCTCACAGTCCGTGGGTTTCAGCTCTGCGTTTGGCATTGTGCTGACAGCTCAGAGCCTAGAGTCTGCTTCAGGTTCTGTATCTCTCTCTCTCTCTCTCTCTCTCTCTCTCTCTCTGCCCCCACTCTCAAAAATCAATAAACATTTTTAAAAAAATGTTTTTAAAGGTACCAAATGGGAAATCTTTTTATAAATAGTCTTCAAAAGTGCTTTAGACCACAGACTTTTGCCAATAAAAATTATATTTGCCAGCCCAGTTTCGGCCTTCCGTCAATCCATTGTCAACCCACACTCCTCTCCGTTATCTCTCTGCATGTGCGTGTTTACCAGGAACAAAGGACACCCAAAATGTGTCTTTAAAAGGTTCTTTTAAAAATCCACAAAAAGGAAAAGAGAGGAGAAGGAGAAAGAGCAGAAAGAAGTTCATGCCCCAATTTTGTCCTTGGGTCGACCTTTGTTCATTCTCAGGTCTACAAGGTGGCCAGTCGTTCTGCTGGCTCTTTTATTCATTTGAACCTCAGTGTCCTTGTCCAGATCTACAGGGAGATGTCTGGAATCCAACACACAGACGCAGACGCACAGATGCAGGAGGAGCAAATAGCAGCCTAGTCTGTTGCCTGAAGCCCCACGTGAAATTTGCCATGTCCGTGCCACTGCCTTCAGGGTGCGTATGAGCTGAGCAAGTCCCGGTGGTGTCTCCTTCTACCAAAGAGAATAATCTGCACCTTCTACTGAGATCAGATGAACTGAGGTAGTCATCGTGATTATGTATATTTATATTTTCTTATATATGTGTATCTGTACGTTATTACATTTACATAGGCATTTGTAAACTGGGAATCCTTCGTTTAGTATAATACTCTTTCAGTTACATATAAATTCCTAACATTGTTCTTCCTGTTCTATCTCAGAGATTAGACCTTTCATGGGTATTCATGAACCGTGGAGGGGACAGTGGGCCTCTATTCCCTTTACCAATCAACAGCCAAGAACGGACAGAAGACCAGTTCTGCATTATGTTCTTGAGCCTTGTCTGCACTCACTATTCTACCTTTCCTATGATGACTCTGCATCCTGGCTAGTGAAGTTAACCAAAACTTCCAATCACAGGATTATTAATAAAAGCTCTACTAATGCTTATTGATTTTATGGCAAAAGGGACTTTTCTCAGATCAAGAGTATTTGGATACCAAGAGTAATATCAGAGCTGTTCGAAATACATGCTCAGTTTAGTCAAACCACATCAGCTTAGCTGCTAGTCACACTGAAACTTCAGAGGGAACTATGTGAAAAAAACAGATAGTTAATACTCTACTGTATACTTGAAATTTGCTCAAATAGCAGATCTTCAACGTTCTTACCACACACACACTCACGTACACATGATAACTATGTGAGGCGATGGATTGATTATGGTAATCACTTCACAGTGTATGTACCTATCAAATCATTACACTGTATACCTTGTATACGATTTTGTCGATTATAACTCAAACTGGGAAGAAAAAGAAAGGCATCCAAATTATAAAGGTATGAGTATCTGTTTACAGATGATGTAACTGATTACCTTAAAAAAAATCCAAAGGAATCTACAAAACTACCACCAGGACTACTAAGTCGGTTTTGCAAGGTTGGAAAATCCAAGATCAACATGTAAAAATCTACAAACATCAGTTGTATTTGTATATACTACCAGCAAACAATCCCCACAGCATAAAAATATGTAACACTTAGGTATAAATGGGACACATATTTGAAAGACCTACATAGGTACAACTAAAACACCACTGAGACAACCTAAGTAAGTAAAGAAACATGACGTCCACTTAGGTCAGAAGAGTCTGTATTGCTAAGGCGTCACTCTCCCCCAGTTGATCTACACGTTTAGCATAACTCCTATAAAAATCCCATCATGGTTCTTTTGTTTTTGTTGAAATTGAGACAGTGAATCTAAAATTTACATTGAAATGCAGAGAAGACCCTGAACTCACCTCCTCCACCAAGGCACCAAACGTACACATATTTATTGTAGAGGAATTCCTCCTGAAGAAGAACTGACTGAACAGCTTCCAAACGACAAAAGACAGACCCCGCAGAGAACTGCAGGAGAGCTGGAGACACAGTTGCGAGAACACCCACCCTGATGCTGCAAAGCGCAGTAAGGAGGGATGGTACTTTGAGTTGAGACACCGAGCAGAACTGTTTGCCCTAGGGCACAGGAGAAAGAGCCCTGGTTTCACAGGGTAACTGGAATATAAAAGAACCAGCCCTGAGGAGCTGTTGGAACTCTCTGGATCAGAGGGGCTTCCTTTCCCCCTCCACCTTGAGAGTGTGGAGGAGAGTGGGGTCTGCGAGCCCGGGCTGGCCTGCCACCTCGGTAAATCCCAAGCCCCCAGCCTGCCCCAACCCGAGCCATCCCACCAAGGTGACCTCAGCATGGTGAACACTTCAGCACCACTGGTCAGTGCTCATTACAGTGCTCACCCTGGCTCCAGTCCCCCTGCCGGGGTACCCCCTGAACTGAGCACCCCGGGACGCCACAGCCTGCACTCCACCTTCAGCTGTCCTGCCAGAGTGTCTTTTGTGCAGACAGCCCCAGGAAGGCCCTGGCCCATGCCCCCCCACATCTCCAGTCATCCCACCAGAACAGCCCCAGCATGGAGTGCCCCAGGACTCCCAGCCCACAGCAGCCACAGCTCCAACTGGCCAGCTACAGTCACGAGACACACAGTCTACACAGGGGACCATCATACACAGGCATTCCTCTAAGTTTAGGACAGTAGCTGTTCTTCCTAATTCATAGAAATACACACAGGTAGTCAAGCAAAATGAGGACACAACAGAATGTGTGCCAAACAAACAGGACAAAACCTCAGAAAAACAACTAAAAGGAACAGAGGCAACCAATCTACCTAATAAATAGTCCAAAGTAATGGTCATGAAGATGCTCACCAGGCTGGAGAGAAGAGGGGATGAACTACAGGGAACAACTAGATGAAGTAAGAACTTCAACAAAGAGATTAAAAAATATATTGGGGTGCCTGGGTGGCTCAGTCGGTTGGGTGTCAGACTTCAGCTCAGGTCATGATCTCACAGTCTGTGAGTTCGAGCCCTGTGTCAGGCTCTGTGCTGACAGCTCGGAGCCTTGAGCCTGCTTCGGATTCTGTGTCTCCCTCTCTCTCTGCCCCTCCCCTGCTCATGCTGTGTCTCTCTCTGTCTCAAAAATAAATAAAAACATTTAAAAAAATATGTTAAAGAGAAGCAAAGTTGAAGAATACAATAACTAAAATGAAAAATACAGCAGAGGGAATCAATAGCAGAGTAGAAGATGCACAAGAACGGATCTGCAATCTGGAAGATAGGCTTATGGAAAGCACCCAAGCTTACAGCAAAGAGGGGAAAAAAAATAACTAGGATGGGTTAAGAATCTCTTGGACAACATCAACTGAATAAACATTGACATTACAGGAATTCCAGAAGGAGAAGAGACAGAGAAAGGGGCATGCAACCGATTTTAAGAAACAACAGCTGAAAACTTATTGAGCCTGGGAAAGGAAACAGACATCCATGTTCAGGAAGCATGAGGGTACGAAACAAGCAACCCAAGAAGGTCCAAACCATGACTCAGATTTGAAATGCCAAAGATTAACGATAAACAGAATTTAAAAAGCAACAAAGAAAGAAGCTCTTGGTGAAGGGCTAGGGAAACCCTATAAGACTATCAGCTGATTTCTCAGCAGCAACTCTGCAGGCCTCAATGGAGTGACGCAAGATACTCAAAGTGCTGAAAGGGAAAAACCAACAACCAAGAATACTGTACTCAACAAGGTTATGATTCAGAATTGAAGGAGAGAAAGGGTTTCCTTGGACCATGAAAAGTTAAAGGAGGTGTTCACCCTTCAACTGGTCTTACAAGAATTGTTAAAGGGAGTTCTTTAATGGGAAAAGAAAAGGCCATAATTACCAGAAAATTATACAACTAAAAAATTTTATCAGTAAAAGCAAATATACAATAAAAGTAGTAAAGCAATCACTTAGAAAACAAGTATAAACGTTAAAAGACAAAAGTAGTAAAATCATTTATACCTAAAAAATCAGTTAAGGGACTCACAAAATACAAAGATGTAGGAAAAAAGACAATCTATACATAAAACGTGGAGGAGTAAAAATGAAATTCTCTTAGAACATGTTGAAACTTAAGTGACTGTCAACTTAATATAAACTGCTATATACTTAGAATGTTATTTATGAACTTTGTGGTAACCATAGGTCAGAAACCTGTAATCAATACACAGACTCAGAAAGTCAAGTGTAACCCTAAAGATAGTCATTCATCACAAAGCTAGAGCAAGAAAATGAACAGAGAAGAATTACAAAAACAATCAGAAAACAATTCGCAAAATGGCAAATGCTCTAAATGTAAATGGTCTAAATGCTCCAATGAAAAAACATATGGGGTAACTAAATGGATTTAAAAATCAAGACTCTATGTTACCTACTGGACTCACTTCAGACCTCAGGACACATATACACTGAAAATAAAGAGATGGAAAAAGATATTCCATGCAAATGGAAGCAAAAAAAAAAAAAAAAGAGCCATGGTAATAATACTTATTTTACACAAAATGGACTTTAAAACAAAGACATGCATTACATAATGATAAGGGGTCAATTAAACCAAAGGGTGTAATAATTGTAATTATCTATGGACCCAACAATGAAGCACCCAAAACATAAAGCAAATATTAACAGACATGAAGGGAAAAACTGACAGTAATATACTCACAGTTAGAGGACTTGAACACCCCACTTACATCGAAGGATAGGACCTGCAGGCAGAAAATTGAACAGTATCCTTGAACATCATATTATACCAGCTGCATTTAACAGATGTATATAAAACATTCCATCCAAAAACAATAGAATACATGTTCTTTTCAAGTACACAAAGAACATTCTCCAGGGTAGATCACATGTGAGACCACAAAGAGTCTTCATATATTTAAGAAGACTGAAATTGTATCATGCGTCTTTTCCAACTACAGCACTATAAAATTAGAAATGAATTACAAGGAAAAACAAAACTTGAAGAACTACAAACACATGGAAGCTAAATAACATGCTCCTAAAGACCCAATGGACCAACAAAAAAGCAAAGAGGAAATTTAAAAAACAACAAAGATGGGGTGCCTGGGTGAATCAGTTGGTTGAGTATTAGATTCTTGATTTTGGCTTGGCTCATGTTCCCAGGGTTGTGGGATCGAGCCCTGCAAAGGGCTCTGCACTGAGTGTGGAGCCTGCTTAAGATTCTCTCTCCCTCTGCCCCTCTCTCCTGCTCATCCACTTGTTCTCTAAATATAAAGAATAAAACATCCTTAATACATATATACATACATATATGAAGATAAGTGAAAATGGAAACACAAGAGTCCAAAATCTTTTGGATCCAGCAAAACCTGTGCTAAATGGGAAATTTACAGTGATACAAGAAACAGGAAAAATCACAAGTACACAATCTAACTGTATGCCTAAAGGAGCTAGAAAAGAACAAATAAAATCCAAAGTTACTAGAAAGAAGGAAATAATAAAGATCAGAGCACAAATAAATTAGAAACTTAAAAAACAGTAGAAAAGATCAGTGAAGCCAAGAACCGGTTCTTTCAAAAGATAAACATAACTGATAAACCTTTGGCCAGATGCAGCAAGAAAAAAATGAGGACCCAAATAATAAAATCAACGATGAAAGAAGAAAAGTAATAACCACCACCACCACACACACACACACACACACACACACACACACACACACACAAATGAAGGATTATCAGTACTACAGAAAATCATATACAAGCAAATTGGACAGCCTAGAAAAAGTGGATAAATTCCTGGAAATACACAATCTTCCAAAACTGAATCAGGAACAAACAGTAATTATGAATGGTGTAAAAACTAATAAGAAACTGAATCAGTAACCAAAAATTCCCAAAGAACAAAAGTCCAGAACCAGATAGATTCATAGGAGAGTTCTACCAAACATTTAAAGAAAAGTGAATAATCATTCTACTCAAACTATTCCAAAAAATAGAAAAGGAAGAAAAGTTTCTAAATACATTCTATAAGGCCAGCATTACCATTATACTAAAACCAGACAAAGATGCACACATGAAGGAAGGAAGGAAGGAAGGAAGGAAGGAAGGAAGGAAGGAAGGAAGGAATGCGAGGGGAGGGAAGGGGAGGGGAGGGGAGGGGAGGGAAGGAGGAAGGGACGGAGGAAGGAAGGAAGTTAGAAAAATTACAGGTCAATATCCCTGATAAATATGGATGCAAAAATCCTCAACAAAATATTAGCAATCTACATTCAAAAATACATTAAAGGGATCATTCCCCACAATCAAGTGAGATTTATTTCTGGGATGCAAAGATGGTTCAATATTCACAAGTCAATCAATGTTATACATGACATTAACAAAATGAAGCACAAAAATCATATGATCATGACAAATAATATAGAAAATTCATTGAACTAAATTCAACATCTTTTCAGAATAAAAACTCTCAACTAAGTGAGCTTACAGGGAACATATGTCAACATAATTAAGGTCATATATGAAAACCCAAAGCTAACATCACACTCAATGATGAAAAACAGAGAGCTTTTCCTCTAAGGTGAGGAATTAAGGCACTTGCCACTTGTACTCAACATAGTACTGGAAGCCGTAGCCATAGCCATCAAACAAGCAACAAAAGGCACCCAAATTGGTAAGGAAGAAGTAAAACTCAGTATTTGTGGATGACATGATACAATACATACAAAACCCTAAAGATGCCACCAGAAAACTATTAAAATAAATTCAGTATAGTTTCAGGGTACAAAATTAACATACAGAAATAATCTGTTCTGATTCTGTACCCTAATAACAATGTGGCAGAAAGAGACACTAAGAAAACAATCTCATTTATAATTACACCAAAAATAATAAAATACCTAGGAATAAACTTAACCAAGGAGGTCCAAGACCTGTACTCTGAACATGATAAAACCCTGATGAAAGCAATTGAACATGACTCAAATGCAAAGACATACTATGCTCACGGACTGGAAAAGTTTATATTATTAAAATATCCATACTACCCAGATCAATTTACAGATTCAATGCAATCTTTACCAAAACACCAACACCATTTTTCACAGAACTAAAACAAGTAAAAGTAAAATATGCATGGAACCACATAAGACTCTTCAGAGCCAAGCCGGATTTGAGGAAAAAAGAATGAAACTAGAGGTACCAAAATCCTGTATTTCAAGATGTACTACCAAGTTATAATAATTAAAATAGTATGGTACTGGCACCAAAATAGACACATAGATCAAAAGAACAAAATAGCCCACAAATAAACCAACAATTTTAGGTTCAATTAATCTTAAAAAAGGAGGCAAAAACAAGCAATGGGAAAAGATGTCTCCTCAACAAATAATGCAAACAGTGGACAACTACATGCATAAGAATGAAACTGGACCACTTTCTCACACCATACACAAAAATAAATTCAAAACGGATTTAAAGACCTAAATGTGAGACCTGAAATATACAATTCCTAGGAAAAAACAACTCAGTAATCTGTGTGACAATGATCTTAGCAACATTTTTCTAGTTTCTAAAGTTTATTATTTTGAGAGAGAGAGAGAAAGAGAGCACGTGAGTAGGGGAAGTGCAGAGGGACAGAGAGAATCCCAAATAGGGTCTGCACTGACAGTGAGGGGCTCGAACTCATAAACTGTGAGATCATGACCTGAGCCGAAATTGAAAGTTTGACACTTAACTGATTCAGCCACCAAGGTGCCCTGCAACATTTTTCTAGATTGGTCTTCTCAGGTAAGGGAAACAAAAGTAAAACTATTGGGACTGCATCAAAATAAAAAGCTCCAGCACAGCAAAGGAAACCATCAACAAAATGAAATGGCAGCCTACTAAATGGGAGAAGATATTTCCAAGATAAAAGGGTAACATCCAAAATATAAAAAAGAACTTATATAGCTCAACAGCAAACAATAAAAATAATCCAATTTTAAAATGAGTAGTGGACCTGAATAGACATTTTTCCAAAAAAGTCATACATGTGTCCAACAGATGAATGCAAAGATGCTTAACGTCTCTAATCATTAGAGAAATGGAAACCAAAACCACATTGAGATACCACCGTACCCATGTGAGTATGGCTAGGATGAAAAAGACAAGACATAACAAGTGTTGGTGAGGATGAGGGCAAGAAGGAACCCTCATTCACGGAAAATGTATATCGTGAAGCCACTGTGGAAAAAACAAGATGGAGGTTTCTCAAAAACTAAAATCAGAAATACCATATGATCCAGTAATTCCACCAGTGTGTATTTAGCCAACAAAAACTCTAATTTGAAAAGATTTACCTACTCTTACTTTTCTTGCAGCACTGTTACAAAAGTCGAGATAAGGGAGCAACCTAAGTGTCCATCCATAGATGATGGGTAAAGATGTGTTGTATACACGCTCTCTGGAATATTACTCAGTCATCAAGAAGAATGAGATTTTTGTCATTTGCAACAACATGGATGGACCCAGTGGGTATCAGGTTAAAGGAAATAAGTCAGACAGACATAAACCATATCACTTTGCTTATTTGTCAAATCTAACAAACAAAAAACAGAAACAGACCTACAAATACAGAGAACAAACTGAAGGGTACCAGAGGAATGGGGACAATGGGCAAAATGGGTGATGGGGAGTGGGAGGTACAGGCTTTCAGTTATGGAATGAATAAGTAGCAGGGAGGAAGGGAATAGCATAGGGAATACAGTAAAAGGTACTGCAATAGTGTTGTATCGCAAGAGATGGTAGCTATACTTGTAGAAAGCAGAGAATAAGGTATAGACTTGTGGAATCATTAGGTTGTACAAGTGAAATGTAATACTGTGTGTCAACTATACTTTAATAAAAAATATATACCCAAAAAATATATAAGGAACATGACTCAAGAGCAAAACCCCTGCAAGTAATCCAATTTAAAAACAAGAAAAGGACCTGAATAGACACTTTTCCAAAGAAGACCTATAAATGGCCAAGAGCTGCTCAACATCACTAATCACTAGTGAAATGTAAATCAATGATAGATAAACAATGATCTATCGTCTCACACCGGTCACAATGTCTGGTATCAAAAAGGAGAGGTACTTGCGATGCCTGGGCGCTGACAGCATGGAGCCTGCTTGGGATTCTCTCTCTCCCTCTCTCTCTCTGCCTCCGCCCCCCCCCGCTCTCTTTCTCTCAATATAAATAAACAAACTTAAAAAAAAAAAAGATGAGATACCAGATGTTGGTGACAATGTGGAGAAAAGGGAACCCTCGTGCTCTGTGGTGGGAACATAAATCAGTGCAGCCACTATGGAAAACACTAAGGAGGTTCCTGAAAAAAATGAAAACCAGAACTACCATAGGAGCCAGCGTTCCATTTCCGGGTACATACTCAACAAAAATGAAATCCCTATCTCGAAGAAAAAAAACCTGAATATTCATGGCAACATTACAATAGCTAATGCATGGAAGCAACCTAAGTGTCCATCAACAGATGAAGATTACTTAGCCATAAAAAGGAAGGAAATTCTGCCATTTGCAGCAACATGAATGAAACGTGAGGTTATTATGCCAAGTACCATAAGTCAGGCAGATAAAGACAAGTATTCTGTCTGACTTATATGTGGAATCTAAGAAAATCGATGTCACAGAAACAGACTGCTGGTTGCCAGGGGTGTAGAAATGGGGGAAGGTGGTCAAAGAGTACAAACATTCACTTACAAGACAGGTAAGTCCTGGGGACGTAATGTACAGCATGGTGACCAGTTAACGACAGTGCATTGTGTATTTGAAAGTTTTGAAGAGTAGATTTTAAAAGTTCTCACCACACGCAAAAAATCATTACATGAAAGTGATGGATGTGTTCACTAATCCTCTTGTGGCAATCATTTTGCAATATATATATGTCTATCAAATCATTATGTTACCTTAAACTTACACAATAGGTTATATGTGAATTACATCTCGATGAAGTAGAAAAGTCCAAAAATTTAACTCAAAATGGTTCGTACATCTAAATGTAAAATCTACGACTATAAAACTTCTCAAAGAAAACATGGGAGAATACTTTTGTCGTTTTTAGTTAGACAAAGATTTCTTACATATAACATCAAAAGCACAATCCATAAAAGAATAAATTGTATTAGAACTTCATCAAAATTAATAACCCTGTTCTTCAAAAACAATGATTAGAGAATGATAGGAAAAAAAAGCCACAACTTGGAGGAAAACACTTGCAAATCGTGTATCTGAATCAGAGTGTGTATTTAGAACATATAAACAGCTCTTACAAGTCGATAAGAAACTCAGTTTTTAGAAAGATAAGACATCTGAACAAATGCTCACTCAGAAAGATCTATGAATGTCCAATAAGTGAATACAAAGAGGTTCATTATTATTAAGTATGAAAATGGAAATTAAAACCATAGTGAGCTACTAGTACACAACAATTAGAACGACTAAAATTCAACGGACTCAATAGATTGCCCATTCTTCTCCTAGGTGAAATAAAACATATGTCCCACAAAGACTTGTATATGAATGTTCATAGGACCGTTATTTGTAGCCAGATGGGAAGCAGATTGAATGTTCATCAACAGAACGAGCAAACGGGCATAGCTATCCAATGGAACACTACTCCACAATAATCAGTTTCCTGATACAAGGAACAAGGATGAATCTCGAAATAATTATCAAAAGTATATTCAGAGAGTACAAGAAATGCAACAAAAAAGGAGCCCACAGGTTATTTCTATATTTATAGAGAGTTCTGGAAAGCAAAGATTCATCTACAGTCACAGAAAGCAGATCCATTAGTATTGGGGTGCAAGGGACGGGAAGGGGCAGCACAGAGGAATTACAAAGTAGTACAAGAAGGAGCGTCTGGCTGGCTCAGTCAGTAGAGCATGTGACTCCTGTAAATTCCAGTTTGGGGGTGGAGATTACTTAACAACAAACAAAACAAAGGGCTACAAGGAAACTTTTTGTAGTATGGGATACAATCATTATTTTGACGTGATGGTGTCACAGATTTATACATATCAAAACTTTTCTGATTGTATGCTTTAAGTACACACTTTTATATCAATGTCTTTTTTTAAGTTTATTTTATTTTTATCTTTTTAAGTTTATTTATTTTGACAGAGATAAAGACAGAGCAAATGGGTGAGGGGCAGAGAGAGAGGGGGAGAGAGAATCCCAAACAGGTTCTGTGCACGGCCAGCACAGAGCCCAATGTGGGGCTCAAACTCACAAAACTGTGAGATCATGACCTGAGCTGAAATCAAGAGTCAGATACTCAAATGACTGAGCCACCCAGGGGTCCCTCAACATGTCTTGATAAAGTTGTTAAACTTAAAAACAAAAATTTCTATATTAACATAATAGCTGCAGGGGTGCCTGGGTGGCTCAGGTGGTTAAGTGTCTGACTTCTGCTCAGCTCATGATCTCGTGGTTCATGAGTTCGAGCCCCGCATCGGGCTCTGGGCTGAGAGCTCAGAGCCTGGAGCCTGCTTCAGACGTTGTGTCTCCCTCTCTCTCTGCCCCTGCCCTGCTCATGCTCTGTCTCTGTCTCTGTCTCTCAAAAACAAGCATTTAAAAAATAATAGCGGGGCGCCTGGGTGGCGCAGTCGGTTAAGCGTCCGACTTCAGCCAGGTCACGATCTCGCGGTCTGTGAGTTCGAGCCCCGCGTCAGGCTCTGGGCTGATGGCTCAGAGCCTGGAGCCTGTTTCCGATTCTGTGTCTCCTTCTCTCTCTGCCCCTCCCCCGTTCGTGCTCTGTCTCTCTCTGTCCCAAAAATGAATAAACGTTGAAAAAAAAAATTAAAAAATAATAGCTACCATGGTATTCTTGGTTGTCTGTTCAACTGTATTTAGTTCTTATTATTTAATGCAGTGGCAATACATTTGTTCAGCCCTATTAGGGCATGTACTTTTCCATCTACATGGATGTTCCACGTAACTGAGGTTTGAGTGGTTACCATATTGGAGAATGCTTATTTGAACCGTTTTTTTTTTTAATTTTTTTTAATTTTTTTAACGTTTATTTGTTTTTGACACAGAGAGAGACAGAGCATGAATGGTGGAGGGTCAGAGAAAGAGGGAGATACAGAATCTGAAGCAGTCTCCAGGCTCTGAGCCATCAGCCCAGAGCCTGACGCGGGGCTCGAACTCATGGACCACGAGACCATGACCTGAGCTGAAGTCGGACGCCCAACCAACTGAGCCACCCAGGCGGCCCTGAACCATTTTAAAGATAAATCTTTGCTTAATGTATCACAGCCTCCTTTGCTTTTTGAAACACAAAATACAGAAACCAAGAAATCTTTTCTGTATGTCACAGACTGCCATGGCCACAGCTGCAGCACAAACGGAAAGTACTGTGCGTGAAGTTAGCTGATACTATGTACAGGTTTACATTTGCTTTTCTTCACAAGGAAGTTCAGACTGTTTGCAAAATTGTATTGAATTCAAAAAGGAAATACAGAATTGAAGGAATCAAAAGGGGAAAAAAAAGAGCACAGACTGGCAAACACTCATCCCAGAGAAACTATTAGTGAGTAAGGACATTGTTGTCATCAGGGGTCTTCTGGGAAAGGGACAGAAATTCCAGCGGGTTAGCTGTTAACTACTGTGGGATTCCTTTTACAATATATGTAAATCAAACCATCAAGCTGTGTGACTTAAACTGACATAGTGATGGATGTCAGCTACTTCTCAATAAAACTTGGGGAAAAATCTAGTGCAGTGGCAACAGAACACATATACACTAATATTCAGGAACTTTACATTTAAGGGGTAGTACAGGTATAATGCTGACTAAAGGAACAGGATAATATTTATGCTTTTCCCCCTAATTTTAATACAGTACTACTACTCAAAATATGTGCCATGTCAAAACTATGTCTTCAGATCTGACAAAAAAGTCCCTTCCAGAAAACTGTATCATTATAACATTTTAGAACCTACAAATACCTAAAAGGTCATATAATTTAAACCACTTACTGAATTACATTATTAATAAGTAACACTGAAAAGAAATATTCAATTACTACTAGAGATTATATAGTGGATTTAAGATTCTTTCCTAACCCAGGGGTGATGACTAATAATTTCTTGGATATTCTTCATGAAGTTTAATACACAAGCACACATTTTGCCTGTTTAACACCATTACAAGGAGGCTATAAAGTTGTGATGGCTTGCAGTAAATCTCAGATAATTCTCTATTAATAAATAAAAACCATTTTTTAATAGGAGATACTTGAAATAATGGGTGCAGATACAAATGTAATAAACACTCTTAAAGACACCCCCTAAATTTAAAATATTAACATTTTATTAGTTTTTCATCTTTTCCCTTTAAGAAAAAAAATCAGATTGAATTTGGGGTCAATTCGGGATCCCTTTTCTGAATCCAGTGACTCCTTTCTTTCCCCACTGACTGTTCTCCTGAATGTTTATTTGCTATTCATATTCCTTTTTAAACAACTCATGACTATGTGTTGCATAAAGAACCTGCAGCATAATTTTATGTGTAACAGAATGTTCCATAATGAAATTATAAGTGATTTATCGAGCAGAATTTACTCGATAAAACAGAAGAATGAATCCACTTCATTTCTATGCACTCACTTCTTCTACTCTGTTGAATATCTCCTATACTTACCTACATCATGGACAGATGTCAAAACTTTCTAGTCATTTTGAGCTGTCAAAGCTCTGTTGAAAATTCAAATTTCAGGCCAACATGGTGGAGAATAAGGGGGATCCATACTGCCCACGTCTCTCAAACAAAGAAGTGCTGAAGCCAAAGGACTTTGAACCCCAAGAGTCTGGGAGGAAAAGAGACTGAATCTAACAGGAAGAAAATGGGACAACTTGAGAAATGATAGGAACTCCAAGGAACAAATCAAAGCACATCTGGTGGAGGGTCCAAAACATCACTATGAGTAGGAAAGTCACAACAACAGAGAACAAGTAATAACACGCTCCAAAAAACACCACCTGAATGGCCAGGCCCTGGACAGTGTATGACCCTCCTTTAAGATAGCAGTGCTCACAGGTGCAGAGCACACAACAAACTTTTAAAACTCATATGGGACAGAAAACTAGCCAAAATGATGAAACAAAAGAATTCTCCTCAAAAAGAATTCCAGGAAGAAGTGACAGGTAACAAACTGATGAAAACCGATTTAAGCAATATAACTGAACAAGAATTTAGAATAATAGTCATAAAATTAATCACTGGGCTTGAAAAAAGCATAGAGGATAGCGGAGAATCTATTGCTATGGAGATCAAGGGACGGAAAAATAGTCATGATGAATTAAAAAATGCTATAAATGAGGTGCAAAATAAAATGGAGGTGGCCACAGCATGGATTGAAAAAGCAGAGGGGAGAATAGGTGAATTAGAAGATAAAATTATGGAAAAAGAGGAACCTAAGAAAAAGATTAAAAAAATCCAGGATTACAAGGGAAGAATTAGAGAACGAAGTGATTCAATCAAACGGAACAATATCCGTATCACAGGAATTCCATAAGAAGAAGAGAGACAGAGGGGCCAAAGGTGTACTTGAACAAATCATAGCTGAGAACTTCCCTGATCTGGGGAAGGAAAAAGGCACCGAAATCCAAGAGGCACAGAGAACTCCCTTCAGACGTAACTTGAATCGATCTTCTGCACGACATATCATAGTGAAACTGGCAAAATACAAGGATAAAGAGAGAATTCTGAAAGCAGCTAGGGATAAACATGCTCTAACATGTAAAGGGAGACCAATAAGACTAGTGACGGATCTGTCTACTGAAACTTGGCAGGCCAGAAAGGAATGGCAGGAAATCTTCAATGTGATGAACAGGGAAAATATGCAGCCAAGAATCCTTTATCCAGCAAGTCTGTCATTCAGAATAGAAGGAGAGATAAAGGTCTTCCCAAACAAACAAAAACTGAAGGAATTCATCACCATTGAACCAGCCCTATAAGAAATCCTAAGGGAGTCTCTGTGAGTGAAATGTTGCAGGGACCACAAAGTACCAGAGACATCACTACAAGCATGAAACTTACAAACATCACAATAACTCTAAACCCATATCTTTCAATAATAACACTGAATGTAAATGGACTAAATGCTCCAACCAAAAGACACAGGGTATCAGGATGAATAAAAAAACAAGACCCATCTATTTGCTGTCTACAAGAGACTCATTTTAGACCCGAGGACACCTTCAGATTGAAAGTGAGGGAATGGACAACTATCTATCATGCTACTGGAAGTCAAAAGAAAGCTGGAGTGGCCACACTTAGACAAACTAGACTTTAAATTAAAGGCTGTAACAAGAGACGAAGAAGGGCATTATATAATAATTACAGGGTCTATCAATCAGGAAGAGCTAACAATTATAAATGTCTATGCACCAAATTTAGAGACCCCCAAATGTATAAAACAATCACAAACATAAGTAACCTTATTGATAAGAATGTGGTAATTGCAGGGGACTTTAATACTCCACTCACAACAATGGATCATCTAAACAGAGAATCAGTAAAGAAACAATGGCCCTGAATGACACATTGGACCAGATGGACTTGACAGATATATTTAGAACTCTGCATCCCAAAGCAACAGAATATACTTTCTTGTCGAGTGCACATGGAACATTCTCCAAGATAGATCACATACTGGGTCACAAAACAGCCCTTAATAAGTGTAAAAGAATTGAGATCATACCATGCACACTTTCAGACCACAATGCGATGAAACTTGAAATCAACCACAGGATAAAGTCTGGAAAACCTCCAAAAGCAAGGAGGTTAAAGAACATCCTACTAAAGAATGAATGGGTCAACCAGGCAATTAGAGAAGAAATTTAAAAATATACAGAAACAAATGAAAATGAAAACACAACAATCCAAACCCTTTGGGATGCAGCAAAGGCAATCCTAAGAGGAAAATACAATGCAATCCAGGCCTATCTCCAGAAACAAGAAAAATCCCAAATACAAAATTTAATAGCACACCTAAAGGAAATAGAAGCAGAACAGCAAAGACACCCCAAACCCAGCAGAAGAGGAGAAATAATAAAGATCAGAGCAGAAATAAACATATAGAATGCAAACAAACAAACAAACAAACAGTAGAGCAGATCAATGAAACCAAGAGCTGGTTTTTTGAAAAAATAAACAAAATTGATAAACCTATAGCCAGGCTTCTCAAAAAGAAAAGGGAGAGGACCCAAAGAGATAAAATCATGAAAGAAAATGGAATTATTACAACCAATCCCTCAGAAATGCAAGCAATCATCAGGGAATACTATGAAAAATTATATGCCAACAAAATGGACAACCTGGAAGAAATGGACAAATTTCTACACACACACACACACACACACACACACACACACACACACACACACTACCAAAACTCAAATGGGAAGAAAGAAAATTTGAACAGACCCATAACTAGTGAAGAAATTGAATCAGTTATCAAAAATCTCCCAACAAATAAGAGTCCTGGACCAGATGGCTTCCCTGGGGAATTCTACCAGACATTTAAAGCAGATACAGTACCTATCCATCTCAAGCTGCTCCAAAAAATAGAAAGGGATGGAAAACTTCCAGATTCATTCTATGAAGCCAGCATTACTTTGATTCCCAAACCATACAGAGACCCAACAAAAAAAGGGAACTACAAGCCAATATCCCTGATGAATATGGATGCAGAAATTCTCAACAAGATACTGGCACATCGAATTCAACAGCATATAAAAAGAATTATTCACCATGATCAAGTGGGATTCATTCCTGGGATGCAGGGCTGGTTCAATATTCGCAAATCAATCAATGTGATACATTACATTAATAAAAGAAAAGATAAGAACCATATGATCCTGTCAATCGATGCAGAAAAAGCATTTGACAAAATACAGCATCCTTTTTTAATAAAAACGCTTGAGAAAGTTGGGATAGAAGGAACATACTTAAACATCATAAAAGCCATTTTAAAAAGCCCACAGCTAATATCACCTCAATGGGGAAAAACTGAGAGCTTCCCCCTGATATCAGGAACACGACAAGGATGTCCACTCTGACCACTGTTATTTAACATAGTGTTGGAAGTCCTAGCATCAGCAATCGGACAACAAAATTCAATCAAAGGCATCAAAATTGGCAAAGATGAAGTCAAACTTTCACTTTTCGCAGACGACATGATACTCTACATGGAAAAACAGCAGACTCCACCAAAAGACTGCTAGAACTCATACATGAATTCAGCAAAGTCGCAGGGTACAAAATTAATGTACAGAAATCAGTTGCATTTTTATATACCAATAATGAAGCAACAGAAAGAGAAATAAATTGCACCAAGAATCATAAAATACCTAGGAATAAATCTAACCAAAGATGTAAAAGATCTGTATGCTGAAAACTATAGAAAGCTGATGAAGGAAATTGAAGAAGATACAAAGTAATGGAAAAACATTCTGTGCTCATGGATTGGAAGAATAAATATTGTTAACATGTCAATACTACCCAAAGCAATGTACACATTCAATGCAATCCCAATCAGAATGGCACCAGCATTCTTCTCAAAGCTAGAACAAGCAATCCTAAAATTTGTATGGAACCACAAAAGACCCCAAATAGCCAAACTAATATTGAAGAAGAAGACCAAAGCGGGAGGCATCACAATCCCAGACTTCAGCCTGTACTACAAAGCTATAATCATCAAGACAGCATGGTATTGGCACAAAAACTGACAAAGAGACCAATGGAATAGAAGAGAGACCCCAGAATTGGACCCACAAATGTGTGACCAACTAATCTTTGACAAAGCAGGAAAGAGTATCCAATGGAAAAAGGACAATCTCTTTAACAAATGGTGCTGGGGGAACTGGACAGGAACATGCAGAAGAATGAAACTAGACCACTTTCACAAAAATAAACTCAAAATGGATGAAGGACCTGAATGTGAGACAGGAAACCATCAAAACCCTAGAGAAGAAAGCAGGAAAACACCTCTGTGACCTCAGCTGCAGCAATTTCTTATTTGACACATCTCCAAAGGCAAAGGAATTAAAAGCAAAAATGAACTACTGGGACCTCATCAAGGTAAAAAGCTTCTTCAAGGCAAAGGAAACAATCAACAAAACTAAAAGGCAACTGATGGAATGGGAAGATATTTGCAAATGACATATAGGACAAAGGGCTAGTATCCAAAATCTATAAAGAACTCACCAAACTCCACACCCAAAAAACAAATAATCCAGTGAAGAAATGGGCAGAAGACATGAATAGACACTTTTCCAAAGAAGACATCCAGATGGCCAACAGACACATGAAACGATGCTCAACGTCACTCCTCATCAGGAAAATACAAACCAAAACCACACTGAGGTATCACCTCACACCAGTCAGAGCAGCTAAAATGAACAAATCAGGAGACTATAGATGCTGGAGAGGATGTGGAGAAACGGGAACCCTCTTGCACTGTTGGTGGGAATGCAGACTGGTGCAGCTGCTCTGGAAAACAGTGTGGAGGTTCCTCCAAAAATTGAAAATAGATCTACCCTATGACCCAGCAATAGCACTTCTAGGAATTTACCCAAGGAATACAGGAGTGCTGATGCATAGGGGCACGTGTACCCCAATGTTTATAGCAGCGCTTTCCACAATAGCCAAATTATGAAAAGAGCCTAAATGTCTATCAACTGACGAATGGATAAAGAAGATGTTGTTTATATATACACGGAATACTACTTGGCAATGAGAAAGAGTGAAATCTGGCCATTTGCAGCAATGTGGATGGAACTGGAGAGTGTGATGCTAAGTGAAATAAGCCATACAGAGAAAGACAGATACCATATGTTTTCACTCATATGTGGATCCTGAGAAACTTAACAGAAGACCATGGGGGAGGGGGAAGGGGGAAAAAAGTTACAGAGAGGGAGGGTGGCAAACCATAAGAGACTCTTAGATACTGGGAACAAACTGAGGGTTGATGGGGGGTGGGGGAGAGGGGAAAGTGGGTGATGGGCATTGCGGAGGGCACCTGTGTTGGGAGGAGCACTGGGTGTTGTATGGAAACCAATTTGACAATAAATTATATATATATATGTATATATATACACACACACACACACACATATAATGTAAATTTCATTCTTTTTAAATATTAGCTCTCATATTTTTATGATACTTCATTAAATTATTTTATTTTTTTTTTTTTGAGGAGACAGAGCATGAGTGGGGGAGGGGCAGAGAGAGAGGGAGACACAGAATCTGAAGTAGGCTCCAGGCTCTGAGCTGTCAGCACAGACCCTGATATGGGGCTTGAACCCACCAACCATGAGATCATGAGATCACGACCTGAGCCAAAGTTAGGCACTTAACCGACTAATCCACCCAGGCGCCCCTCTGATACTTCATTAATACGTAGCTTATATATAGTAAGATATATATATATGTACATATACATACACACACACACACACACACACAGATATATATATATATATATCCACCCATGGCACCACCACTCAGATCAGGAGGTAAAATGTTTCCATCACTCCCAGAAAGTTCCCTTGTATACCTCTGAAGGCAGTATCCACTGCTCCTCTTGACTCCCATCCCAACAAAATGGAAATACTATTCCGACTTCTATCATCATAGCTTAGTTTTGCCTGTGCTGGTATTTCATGTAAATGGAATCCTACCATGTAATGTCTGGCTTCTTTCACTCCCATGTTTTTAAAATTCATCCATGTTGTTACATATGTCAGCAGTTCACTCTTTTCCTTTTCAGCCTTGTTGAGTGGTATTTTGCTGTGTGAATATTCACAATTTGTCCATTCTGCTGTTGGTGGGTTTGTGTGATTTCTAATTTTTGGCTATGATGAATAAAGCTGACATGAAGAACGCGTACAAGTCTTTTTGGGGACATCTGCATTCAATTTTCTTGAGTGGATGCCAAGAAGTAAAACTGCTGAGTCAGAGAACAGTGTATGTTTAACTTTGCTATAAACTGCCAAACACTTTGAAAGTAGTTGTCCCGTTTTACACTCTCAACCAGTGATATATGAGGATTCCAGTTACCACATTTATGTCAACACGTCCTCGGGTCAATCTTTTTTGATCCATTCTGGTAGGTGGGTAAGAGGTATCTCATTGTAGTCATTTCCTGTACTTTTAAGTGGAAAAACCAACACGGTGAACACTCATTGTTGGTTGTGCCCACGCAGACTCTCTCCAGAAGGATCCCCAAGACTGAGCACACTGGTTTTCCTTTAGTGAGCACCTATTTCGCTGGGGCACTGGTGTGGCAGGTAGACTTTTCACCCTGCAACCTTTAGTTACTTTGGAAAGTTGAACCGCAGAAATGTATTACCTAATGAAAAAAAAAAAATCTTTCAAATCACTCCATTACTCAGTCATGAACCTCCACCCCATTCTATCCAAGACCAAGCTTCGGAGTTGGGAGATTCTCAGCGCTGGGTCAGGTTAGTTTCTAGCAAACTCCACCTCCTTCCTCTTCCTGGCTCTACCTTTTTTCATAGGTTGGAGGACGTGAGAGAGGGAAGGAAAGAGACACACTCATCTGTCCGGCTGCGACTCTATCTTCCAGTTTTGGGGTTGCGGCTGCTCTAACATGGCTGGTGTTTGACACACTCTTTGTGGCAGGTCCAAAGGTGGCGCTTTCCTGGGTCCCGTGTGTGAGGTTTCCTCATGGGAGGGAGAATGAGGAATTTGCAGACCCTCTGCTGTACTGTTCTCTGAGATGAAGCATCCGACTCCATGCGACCTCTTTCAACTCTCCTCAACTCTGATCCCTGGGGTGTGGGTGGGGCTACAACCTGTAGCCTCTCATTCGTGGCTTTTCGGTGGGTTCCGGCAAGTGGTCTCAGGCCCAGCTCCCTTCTGCAGCATCCCCTGACCTATGGGATCCCCACACAGCTGGAAGCGACGCAGGCCACTGCTCTCTGTCCCCACCCTACTGTCCCTCACCCGGTCTGCCCCTCCCTGCTCAGCAGGTTATGAATGGTGAGTCTAAAGGTAATTTAGCATTCGACAGGGCAATGAGCTAACAGTCTGCTTCTGGCGGGCACTATCAAACTTTACAATGAGTGCCTCAGAAACCTTCACACTCGATCCCTTGGTCAGACTGGGGAGGAATAAAGAGAGAAAAGTAAAGGACAGAGAAGCCCCAGTGCCCTCCTCTAGGTAGATGACTCAGAGTTCCAACAATTTCTTCCTCCCGTTATCTCCAGAGTTCTTACATAAAATGCCCGAGTTAGCTCTTACGTGGGTCAGTTCTGCTCATTCTCATTAACCCCTGCCTGTGGGGGTATCACCGGCACAGAGTGTGGCTGCGTGTGTGTTGGGGGTGGGGTGGAGGTGAGCAACCCAGCGTGGGATGCCTTTCTAGGCGGATGCGTCTCAAATTTTAATATGCATGCAAAACAAGGGGTGGTCTTGTTAAAATGCAAACTTAGATTCAGGAAGGGCAAGTGGAGT
Organism: Lynx canadensis; assembly: GCF_007474595.2. NCBI lineage: Eukaryota > Metazoa > Chordata > Mammalia > Carnivora > Felidae > Lynx > Lynx canadensis. The sequence goes on along the minus strand of NC_044303.2, from coordinate 101,468,002 downwards.
TTGAAATTCTGTGTTAAAATTATTTTTTTTTTCAACGTTTATTTATTTTTGGGACAGAGAGAGACAGAGCATGAACGGGGGAGGGGCAGAGAGAGAGGGAGACACAGAATCGGAAACAGGCTCCAGGCTCTGAGCCATCAGCCCAGAGCCCGACGCGGGGCTCGAACCCACGGACCGCGAGATCGTGACCTGGCTGAAGTCGGACGCTCAACCGACTGCGCCACCCAGGCGCCCCTATTTTTTTAATTATGTAGACCACGCAACATAAAATTTAACATCTTAACCATTTAAAAAAATGCTATTGTAGAGATATAGAGAGGACACTTGTGCATAAGTGGAGGAGGGGCAGAGGGAGAGAGAGCATTTTAAGCAGGCTCCACTTAGTGTGGAGCCCAACCTGGGACTCCAGGCCATGATCCTGGGATCATGACCTGAGCTGACATCAAGTATTGGACACTCAACCAACTGAGCCACCCAGGTGTCCCTATCTAAATTTTTTCATTTTCATTTTTATTAGTAGTATTTTTTATTTTAGCCACCTCAACCATTTTTGAAGTGTACATTTGGCACGAAATACGTGTCACTGCTCTGCAGCCATAATCACCATCCATCCATCTCCAGAACCCTTTTCATCCTGCAAAACTGAAACTCCACCCTCAATGAACAAGAACTCCCTGTTCCCCTGGCCCCTGGCAACCAGCTTTCTACTTTCCACCTCTTTGAACTGGAGAATCGGACTATACTAGCTACCCCATCTAAGCGGAATTATACAATATGTGTCCTTTTCTGATGGGCAGATTTCACTTAGGACATTACCCTCACGGCTCACCCATGTTGTGACCTAGGTCAGAATCTTTTTCCACCTGAGATTAGTATTTGAATTTGCAGGCTCAGTAGAGTAAACTGCCCTCCCTAAAGGGGGTGGGCATCATCCAATCCACTGAGCCCCTGAATACAACAGAAGGCACAAGCGGGAGAGATTCATCCCTTTTTGTCCTGCCTCACTGTTTGCGCTGGACAGGGCCTCGTATCTTCTACTTAGACTAGGATTGACATCATTGGCGGCCCTGGTTCTGAGAGCTGCAGACTCAGACTGAACCATGCCACAGGACTTTACGGGACGCTAGCCTGCAGACAGCAGATCGTGGGACTTGTCGGCCTCCGTAATCTGGAATCAATGCTTCATAATAACTCTCCTTGCGTTCTGTTCTCTGCAAACCTCTTCTGGTTCTTTCTCTGTGGAACCCTGACAAATACAGGGCAGTTGTCCCACTTTTCATTGTTTGAGAAAATGCCATACTGTTTGGCACAGTGGCTATACTATTTAATAATCAATCCCAAAAGAGCCCAAGTGTTGCCACTTCTCCATATGCCTGCCAAAGCCTGTTACTCTTATTTTCCCAGTGGCCGTCCTAGTGGGTGTGAGGTGACATCTCCTCGTGGTTTTGATGTGAAATCACATTAATAATTATTGATGTTGATCATCTTTTCTAGTCCTTACGGGCCAGTTGTATATTTTCTTTGGAAAAAGACTGTTCAAGTTCTTTTCCATTTTTAATTGGGTTGCTTGATTTTGTTGTTGTTGAGGGTTTTTTTTTTTTAATATATCTGGATATTAACCCTGATCAGATACGACTCGTCAATATTTTGCTGCATTCTGTGAGTTGCGTTTCTTTCTGTTCATTATGTCCTTTAAAAAAAATTTTAATATTTATTTTTGAGAGAGAGAGACAGACAGAACGTGAGCAGTGGAGGGGCAGAGAAAGAGGAGACACAGCGTCCAAAGCAGGCTCCAGGCTCTGACAGAGCCCGACACAGGGCTCAAACTCACAAACCACGAGATCATGACCTGAGCTGAAGTCAGACGCTTCACTGACTGAGCCACCTAGGCACCACTTATCATTTTTAATAATAAAATTTTTAAAAATAAAATTTTTAATTTTGAGGTACTCCAATTTTATTTTCTCTTTCACTGCTTGTGGTTTTAGTGTCATACCCTCGAAATCATTGCCAGATTCAATGTTGTAATGATTTTCCCCGTGTCTTCTTCTAAGAGTTTTATAATTTTAGCTCTTAAATTTAGACCTTTGATTCCAATTTGACTTAATGTGTTATACAGGGTGGAAGATATGGGTCCAGCTTCACTTTTTTTTTTTTACAGGTGAGTATCTAGTTTCCTCAGCCCTATTTGTTGAAAAGATTATTGTTTCTCTACTGATGCTTTTGATACCCTTGGCGAAAAAGATCAATGGACTGTATATGTGAGGGTTTACTTCTAAGCTCTTTATTCTATCCCATATTTGTGTCACCTTTTATTGGAGCAACACTTTGTAGTTTTGTAGCCTGAGATTTTCGCCTCCTTGGTTACATTTATTCCTAAATATTCTTTTTGCTGGTATTGTAAATGGAGTTCTTTTCTTCGTTCCCTTTTTGGATCATTGGTTGTGTATAGCAACACAACTGATTGTGCCTGCACATCTTGTATACTTTGATGTGGTTGAATTCGTTTACTAGCTCTTATAGCAGCTCGAACTCACAAGCTGAGAAAAGCCTTTTTAATCTCTCACGATTGAGTATGAAATTAGCTCTGGGTTTTTCATACAGGGGCTATTTTATGTTGAGGTAGTTTCCTCCCATTCCTAGTTTGTTGGTTTCTAATTCAAAGGGTGTTGAATTTTGTCAACTACTTTTTCTGCGTCAATCAAGACGATACATTTTTTTCTTCCCTCATTCTTTTTACGTGGTCTGTTATACTGATTAGTTTTTATATGCTGAACCATCATTATATTTCAGGAATAAATTCCACTTGGTCATAGTTTATAATCCTTTGTGTTGCTGAATTCTGTTCACTAATATTTTCTTGAAAATTTTTATGTCAGTGCTTTCCAGGGATATTAGTTTCTACTTTTCTTGTTGTCTGTGGTGTTGTTATCAGGCTAATGCTGTCTCAGAGAATGAATTTAGGAGTTTTTCATTTTCTTCAATTTTTTGGAAGAGTTTGCAGATAATGGGGCTTAATTCTTCTTTAAATACTGAATAAAATTCGCCAATGGTGCCATTTTGTCCTAAACTTTTCATTAGATTCTTCAATCTCATTACTAGTTATACGTTTATTTTCTTCTTGTTCATCATTCAGTCTAGGTAGTTTGTGTATTTCTAGGAATTTCTCTCTTTCATTTAGATTTTCCAGCTTATTTGCGCACAAATCTGTATACCATTGTCTTTTTTTTTAAGTTTATTTATTTTTGAGATGGAGAAAGAGCACAAGCAGGGGAGGGGCAGAGGGGGAGAGAGAGAGAGAGAGAGAGAGAGAGAGAGAGAGAGAGAGAGAATCTCAAGCAGGCTCTGCGCTGTCAGCACAGAGCTGGACAGGGGGCCAGAAGTGACAAACTGTGAGATCATGACCTGAGGAGAAATCAAGCATGAGATGCTTAACCAACCGAGACACCCAGGTGACCCTATACCACTGTCTTATAGTACCTTTTATTTATATAAAAATATTAATGTCCCCTCTTTCATTTCTTGTTTTAGATATTGGAGTCTTTGGCCCCCCTTCATCTAGCTAAAGGTTTGTCAATTGTAGTGATCTTTTTAAAGACACATGGTTTACGAATATTCTTTCCCACTCTGCAGGTTGTCTTTTCACTTTGTTGCTGGTTTCTTTTGCTTTAAATAAGGTTTTTAGTTTACCTTTTTTGTTGCTGGTGCTTTAGGTATCATATCCAAATAATCATTACCAAGGCCTATATTAAGGAGCTTTATTCCTATGTTTTCTTCTAGGGGTTTCATCTTATGTTTAATTCTTTAATCCACTTCAAGTTAATGTGGGGGAGTGGCATGAGATATGGGTTTATTTTTCATTCTTTTTTTAAAAAAATTTTTTTAACGTTTATTTGTTTTTGAGACAGAGAGAGACAGAGCATGAACGGGGGAGGGTCAGAGAGAGGGAGACACAGAATATGAAACAGGCTCCAGGCTCCGAGCTGTCAGCACAGATCCTGTCGTGGGGCTTGAACTCACGGACTGCGAGATCATGACTTGAGCCGAAGTTGGCCGCCCAACCAACCGAGCCACCCAGGTGTCCCTATTTTTCATTCTTTTACATGTAATTATCTAATTTTCCCAGCACCATTTTTTACTGTTTGTATATATTTTTGAGAGAGAGAGAGAGAGAGAGAGAGAGAGAGAACAGAGCATGAGTGGGGGGAGGATCAGAGAGAGGGAGACAGAATCTGAAGCAGGCTCCAGGCTCTGAGCTGTCAGCACAGAGCCTGATGTGGGGCTCAAACTCATGAACTGCGATATCACGACCTGAAGTCAGGCACTCAACCGATTGAGCCACCCAGGTGCCCCTCCCAGCACCATTTATTGAAGGGGCTCTTCTTTCTCCACTGAGCATTCTTGGCTCCTCTGTCAAATACTGGTTAACTATATATGCCTGGGTTAATCTCTCAGCCCTCAATTCTTTCCGTTGGTCTATTTGACTGTTCTGATGTTAGTGCCATATTGTTTGGAGGACTATAGCCTTATTGTATAGCTGGAATTCAGGGAGTAGGACGCCTCCTGCTTTCCTCTTCTTTCTCAGGTTATCTTTGGCTATTTGGAGTCTTTCATTGTTTCATATGAATTTTAGAGGAGCCTTTTTTTCTACTCCTGTAAAAAAAAAAAAAAGGAATCTTCACAGGCATTGCACTGAATCTATAGATGGCTTTTGACAGTACTGACATTTTAACCAGATTAATTTTTCCAATCCATAAACATGGTATTTCTTTCAGTGTGTGTGTGTGTGTGTGTGTGTGTGTGTGTGTGTGTCTTCTCCAATTTCTTTCATCACTGCCTTGTTTCTGATCTTAGAAGAAAATCTTTCAGTCTTTTACCATTGAGTCTGATGTTAGCTGTGGGCTTATCATATTACAGCCTTTGCCGTGTGGAGGTATGTTCCTCCTATGCCTAATTTGACAAAATTATGTTCACAAACATTCAATTTTGTCACATGCTTTCTTGCATCTGCTGAGATGTTCACAGGATTCTTTTCTTCCATTCTATTAATGAGATGCAGCACACTGATTGATTTCTTCATGTCAAATCATCCTTGCATCCCAGGGATAAATCCCACTTGATCATGGTGAATGATGTTTTTAATATGTTGCTGAATTCAGTTTGTTAGTCCTTCCTGAGGATTTTTGCATTTATATCCATCAGAGACGGTGGCCTGCAGTCCTCTTTTCTAAATGCGCCCTTTTCTGGTTTTGGCATCAGGGCGATGCTAGCCTCATAAAATAAGTTTGGGGGAATCCCCTCCTCTGTCATAATACTTTGAGGTTTGGATCAAATAAGTTTCCTAAGGGAAATCCTCCAAACTTGCACTGTGTACATCAGGGGAATCACTGATGGCAGAGTTAGAAGTCATGGTTTTAAGTAACAACGCTGCCACGTGCCCTCTTAGCACCTCTGCTTTCTCAGCACCAAACGGCAATGACCTCCTTTGAAGGGGTTGCGCTGTAACACCAACTCTTGTTGGATGAATATCCTTTATATATCACTCATTTATCAAATACAGCTGCTAGTGGTCAGGGGTACCTTAAGGCACCTCAAGTTTTCCAGGCATATCCTACTGAACAAAAGTTACCAACATCGTATCATGTATCCCGTCAGGACTTACCCGATTTTTTCTTTTTACTACTGCATTGATTACATTTTGAATAGGAAACGTCGAGGAGTCCTCTCCATACAGTCGGCGAGCCGTGTGATCTGAGAAACTGTCTCCATTGCTAAGGCTCTGTTTCCTCATCTGTGAAGTGGGGGGTCCTAAGGACACCTCCTTTCTAGAGTGCTGCATGGATTAAATAAACACCACGTGTCAAGCACCTGGCACAATGCCTCGCATGCGGCAGGAGCACACCGAATGCAGCTTTTGTTACTATTGCATTCCTGATGTTCTCAGAGCAAGAAGAGAGCACTCACTGATACACTTAAGTAAATCCTAATGGAGACCCTGGCTTGCCACCGTTTGTGAATCTGGTCTGAATAACTCCTACAGAGCTGTCAAATGGCATTTTGAAATTCAGCGTTCTTTTAAAAGGTTTTTTTCCCTGGAATTATGCATTGAGAGCTTTTCCTAACCCGGTTCATTAACATTTTTCAATTTGACACACTCCTTTCTTCCCTGTGAAACAGTTTTTGTCCTCTTGGAACCCATCAGGTGCCTATGCCCAGGGATCTCACTACTTGGAATGCCCATAGAAGCACCACCTTTGCTCCTCCATATGGTTTGAAGGAGTATTCAGATCAGTCCTGACTGATAGAATAACAAAATAAAGGCAAGAAAGGCCTATTGAAGGTTAACCAAGCTATAACTATTCCAAAAGAAATAAAGGCAGTTCAGTTAATGTCATGCCATAGGCCAAAATAAATCCCACCAGGGAAAAAAGAGTTTAAAAAAAAAAAGACCCAAAGCCTCAGGGTGCTAAAGGTCTTTAAAAACATAAAAGAAGGATCCCTTAAGGATAGGATTGATAGATTTAATTTCTTCAAGTCAAAAAACAACATAAATAAAAGCGAAAGGAAAGCAACAAACTAGGGAAAATATTTGCAACACAGATGAAAGATTGAGGTCTTTATTATAATAAGAGTTGTGTGCAAGGGTGTATGTGAAAGGATTTTCTAAGACTGATAAATCAGACATTTCAGTTCGTAAAGTGGGGATAGTTTATGCAGTGGCCCAACTATCATGTGGACACGTTTCCTACAAAATTATGTCGTAAAAGAGTACTTCAAAAATGGCAACGTAAAATGTATTTGTAAGTCAAACACTTAAAAACTTTAAAAATGTTCAGTTATTTCCATGAAAATTCTAACCATATGTTTCACAGGATACAAAGTAACTAAGTGCGGGGGCGCCTGGGTGGCTCAGTCGGTTGGGCGTCCGACTTCAGCTCAGGTCACGATCTCGCGGTCCGTGAGTTTGAGCCCCGCGTTGGGCTCTGGACTGACGGCTCAGAGCCTGGAGCCTGCTTCCAATTCTGTGTCTCCCTCTCTCTCTGCCCCTCCCCAGTTCATGCTCTGTCTCTCTCTGTCTCAAAAATAAATAAACGTTAAAAAAAAAATTCAAAGTAAGTAAGTGCGTTGTGACAAAATGGGATGGATGGCGGAAGGTGTCACCACGGGTCTTGCAGTATTTCTTTTACTTTTCTGTGTTTTTTAAAATGTGAACAATGGGTATAGAGATTTGAGCTAAAATCTTAGTAAATGTTATTTTCAAAACACATGAATGGATTGAAAGTAACCGGGAAAACGCGGCATCATTTCTCAGAAAGGTAACATTTTTACCCTAGTGCTGCCTCATCTTTACTGATCTAAATCTTACCTTTATATTGCTAATTGCAGTATGTGAATAAAGAGATCATGCCTATTATAGTTAACAGTAGATATCACAGAAAAAATAAACAGAGTTGATTTAAGGGTCCAACCATAAGGTTACATAAAATGAGGCTCATTCAAAAGGTAATGTGCATCTATGAGAGAATCATGTTTAAAAGAGTAACTTTACCACCAAAACAAACTCGTCTAGTTGTGTGTTTGAAATGAGCCAAATTCTATCTTTGTTCAAATACATTTCCATCAGGCCTTCCCTGATCAAACCACTTAACATCACAATCCCAACTCATCCATGTACTGTCTACAGATGCTCACTTCACATGTAAGGACACTCACAGATTCAAAGTGAATGGATGGGGGAAAAAATGTTCCGTGAAATCGACACCACAGGAAAACTGGGATAGCTATACTTAGACAAAAGAGAAACTCTATGAAAGGCTTTAAGAAGAGACAAAGAAGGGCATTACACACAGTTAAATGGGTCAATCCAAGAAGAGAATATAACATTTGTAAATATTTGTGGCATCAACATAGGAGCATCTAAAATTATAATGAAAATAGTAACAGACCTCAAGAGAGAAACAGATAGCAACTGAATAGGTGGGGGGGGGGGTATGAATTTTAAAACCCCTTACAACAATGAATAGATCATCCAGACAAAAAACAAACAAACCAGGAAACATCGGCTTTAAATGACCCATTAGACCAGAGGGATGTATCAGATATACAGAACATTCAATCTAAAAGCCTTAGAGCACAGATTCTCTTCCAGCACACATGGAATATTGTCTAGTATTGATCTTAGGCCACCCCCCACAAAAGTTGATAAACCTATTAAGACTAAAATCATATGAAACCATATCAAGCATCTTTTTCTAACCACAGTGATAAGAAACCAGAAATCAATTAAAAAACGAAAACTAGAAAATTCGCTAGTATGCGGAGATTAAATAACATGCTACTGAATGAACAGCAGGCCAAAGGAGAAATCAAGAAGGAAATCAAAGAAATAACTTGAGAGAAATGAAAATGGAAACACAAAATGCCAAAACTTTTGAGATGCAGCAAAAGCTGTTACAAGAGGGAAGCTCATAGGAGTACATCGTCTACATCAGTAAAGAAGAAAAATCTCAGCCAAAAAAAGAAAGAAAAGGAAAGAAAAGAAAGAAACAGCAAAGATCAGGGTGGAAGTAAATGGAGACTAAAAAAAAAGAAAAAGAAGAAGAAAAAAAAGCGTAGGAAAGAACAACAAAACTAAAAGTTGGTTCTTTAAAAAGATAAACAAATTGACACGTCTTCAGCTAAACTCATCGAGAAAAAGAGAAGTCTGACATAAATAAGATCAGAAATCAAAGAGGGGACATTACACCTAATAGCACAGAAATAGAAAAAATCTTAAGAGGCCTCTATGAGCATATATATAGCAAAAGATTAGATAACCTAGCAGAAATGAATAAATTTCTAGACATGTACAACCTACCAAGACTGAATCATAAGGAAACAAAAACCAAAAAAACCCAAAAACCCTAACTATCCCCCCTGCCCAAAACCCTGAGCAGAAAAATTGCTGGTAGACAGACTGAATCAGTAATCCAAAACCTCCCAACAAATCAAAGTCCAGGACCAGAGAGCCTCACAGGTGAATTTTACCACACATTCAAAGAATACCTATACTGGGTCGCCTGGCTGGCTCAGTTGGAAGAGCATGAGAGTCTTGATCTCAGGGTTGCAGTTCGAGCCACACACAGGGTGTAGAGATTACTTAAAAATAAAATCTTAAAAAAATAAAAATAAAAAAGAGGGGCACCTGGGGGGCTCAGTCGGTTAAGCATACGGCTTTGGCTCAGGTCATAATCTCGCAGTTTGTGGGCTCGAGCCCCACGTCGGTCTCTGTGCTGACAGCTCAGAGCCTGGAGCCTGCTTTCGATTCTGTGTCTCCCTCTCTCCCTGCCCCCCGCCTCCCCCTCACCTGCTGTCTGTCTCTCAAAAATAAATAAGCATTTAAAAAATTTAAAAAAAGAATACCAGTATTTCTCAAACTGTTCCAAAAAATCCAAGAAGGTATGCTTTCAAAACTAATTTACTGAGACCAGCATTACCCTGATACCACAACCAGACAAGGATACCACAAGAAAATTTCAAGGAATCCCTCGTGAACACAGATGTAAAAACACCCAAATAATTGGCAAACCAAATTCAACAATACATTAACTATATAGTACACCATGATCAAGGGGGATTTACTGCAGAGATAGGAGAATGGGTCAACATCCACAAATTGATCAATGTGGATACAACACGTGAACAAAATAAAGCCTGAAAGTCCTATGATCACCTCAAGAGATGCAGAAAAACCATCTGACAAAATTCAACATCTTTCATGATAAAAAAAACTCAATAAAATGATTATAGAGGGAATCTACGCCAACATAAGAAACGCCAGGTATGACAAGTCCGCAGCTAACATCGTGTTTCGTGATCAAAAGCTGTAAACGTATCCCTCAAGATCAAAAAAAGGTCACGATGTCCACTGTCGGCACTTTTATTCAGGAGAGTATGGGAAGTCAGAGCCAGAACAGTTAGGCAAGAAAAGGAAATGAAAGACATCCAAATAGAAAAGGAAGAAGTGAAACTGTCTCTAAATGAAGATCATACTAGAGAGACAAAACCATAAAGATGCCACACAAAAGTTCTAAATTATCAACATATACAGTAAAGCTGCAGGACACAAAAATCAATAGCCAAAGTCTGTTGTGTTGCTGTGCACTGTTAATGAACTAAGGCAAACGGAAGTGAGCAAAATAATCTCCTTCATAATTGCACCAATAAGAGTAAAAAAACCTAGGAATAAATTCAGTTGCGAAGGTAAAATGCCTGTAATGTGACAACTGCAAGAAATTCACGAAAACCACAAATATGTATCAAGATTTCCATGCATGGGGATTCACAGAATTTCTTTACAATGTCTATACTACCCAGAGCAATCTACAGAGTCTAAGCAATCCCTGTCAAGATTCCAATGGCAAATAAAAATTGAAAACATTGAAATAAACTTGGCTGGCTCAGTTGGTACGGCATGAGACTCTTGATGTTGGGGTCATGAGTTCAAGCCCCACGTTGGGTGTAGAGCTTACTTAAAAAAAAAAAAAAAAGATCCCAATGGCATTTCTCACAAAAACAGAACAAACAGTCTTAAAATTTGTATGGATCCTCAAATGACCCCAAATAGCCAGAGCAAACTTGAGAAAGAAAAACAAAGCTGAGAAGCATCATTCTTCCTGATTTCAAACTGTATCACAAAGCTCTGGCAGAAACATAGATTGATGGCAAGGAATAGAGAGTCTAGAAATAAGCCCGTGCATTTATGATCATTTAATTTATGAGAAATGAGTCAAAATACACAAGGAGAAAAAGATGATCTCTTCAATAAACGGTGCTGGAAAAACTGGACAGCCATAAGCAAAAGAATAAAACTGGACCACTCTCATACACCATACAGAAAAATAATTCAAAATGGATTAAAGACTTGAATGTAAGCCTGAAACCATAAAACTCCAGGAAGAAGTCATGGTAAATTCCTTGACATCACTCCTGGCGATCAGTTTTTAAATTTGATACACAAGTGAAGGCAACAAACGTCTGAATAAGTAAGTGGAACTACATCAAACTAAAAAGCCTCTACACAGCAAAGGAAACTGTCAACAAAATGAAAAGGCAACCTACTGAATAGACGATAGTTGCAAATCATGTATCTAGGAAGGGGCTGGTATCCAAAACCTATACAGACTTAAACAATTCAATAGCAAAAAACCCCAAAAAAACAAAAAAACAAAAAACAAAAAACAAAAACGCCCCCTAAAACAAATAGTCCAATGAAAAAAACGGCTGAAAATCTGGAAAGACATTTTTTTCCAAGAGGACAGACGGGCAACAAGTACATGAAAAGGTGCTCAACGTTGCTAATCATCAGGCAGATGCAAGTTAAAACCACAAAGAAGTATCACTTTATACCTGTCTGAATGTCTAGTATGAAAAAGACAAGCACTAACGAGTATTAGCGAGGATGTAGGATAAAGACAAGCCTGTGAACTTGGGTGGGAATGCAAGTGGGCACAACCGCTGTGAAAATGATATAGAAGTTCCTCAAAAAATCAAGAGAACTACCATATAGCCCAGCAATCTGACTTCCAGGTATCGATCTGAAGAAAATGAAAACGTTAACTCCAAATGGTATGTGCACCCTGTCACGACTATTGCAATATTACTTACAATAAGCACGACATGGAAACAACCTATGTGTCCACTGAAAGATGACTGGAGAAAGAAGATACGGTGTATATATATACAATGGAATATTATTTAGCCATAAAAAGAATGAAGTCTTCCCATTTGTAACAACATGGATGGTCTTCGAGGTCATGGGAAGCAAAGTCAAGCACAGACAGATACCGTATTAACTCACTTAAATGTGGAATCTTAAAGAAAAAAAAGGAAACAAAAAATTCCACTTTCTTGTGTGTGCACATAGATACAAAGAACAGATTGGTGGTTGCCAGAGGTGGGGAGGTAGGTGAAATGGTTGAAAAGGGTCAGAAGGTAAAAATTTCAGAAATAAAATACCAAAGCCACGGGGATGGGATGTATAGCATAGTGACTATAGTTAATACTGTATTGCATATTTAAAAGCTGTTGCGATAGTGAATCTTAAAAGTTCTTATCACAAGAAAAAAAATTGTAACTACATATGGTGACATATGTTAACCAGATTTACTGTGATCATTTCTCAGTATATACAATATCAAATCATCATCATACACCTGAAATTAATGTTATACAGCAATTATATCCTCAATAAATTTTAAAAACAAAGGATATCACTGACAATAAAACTATTTCTCTACCCTATTAAAAGGAGGTAATTTCCTCCTTTCTATCCCAGCCTCTCTGACCACCTTGCTTCATCTGCACTATTTTTTCTAGGCCCTTAACACCTTTTACTATACTTTACCATTTTCCTCTTTTTTGTGATTATTTATGGTCTACTTCTGGATAGAATACTGGTAGGTACCTATTGAAAAATTTGTTGAATGAATAAATGTATGAGTAAATACATTTAAAAAAAAACACAAAGGAATACACTTAAAAAATTAACTGTAGCTCTTTTTAGATGGGGTGATTATGGTGATTATTTTCTTCTTTATAAACCCCTCGGTTGTACTAATTTTCTGCAATGAACACAAGTAAGTTTTATACAAGAAAAATATGTATATACATACGTATGCTTTAAAAATGTTAAATCTAGGGGCGCCTGGGTAGCTCAGTCGGTTAAGTGTCCAACTTCGGCAAAGGTCATGACCTCATGGTTCATGGATTCAAGCCCCGCGTCGGGCTCTGTGCTGATGGCTCAGAACCTGGAGCCTGCTTTGGATTCTGTGCCTCCCTGTCTCGCTCTGCCCCTGCCCTGCTCGCGCTCTCTCTCTCTCTCTCAAAACTAAGTAGACATTAAAAAATTTTAAGCAAAAGAATGTTAAACTACATCTCTAGGTAGAGATTTACCCCTGAATCATTCCAAATATTCTCTATTTTCAACGGTCTCTGGGAGAGACACTATAACCTCTCCCATCAACCTGTGTCAGGGTTTAACGTCCTTCAGAGTCAAGAAATCTTTCTTCCGAACCCACTTCTTTCTGCTTGCCACAGGCAAGATTAAATGGCGCCTGCTCGCCTACTGTCAGGCAGGAAGGCATGTGTTGAAGACAAAGGAGACAGACACATTTTCTGTGGGGATGTAGTGAGGACGATGAAAAGAAGGCTAAGTAGCAGAAAAGAGGAGGGAAGGCAGGATAGTTACAAGCTGGCAACATTTGGTGACATACTTCTACATGCCGGCGTCCAACATCAGCGACCTGCACAAGGGTGACTGTGATAGAGCCCCCGCCCTCAGGGCTTTTATAACACAGGAGAGGATTAGAGAAAGGTCCCACGTTTATGCCTTATCTCCTCAGCAGACATTTTTGACTAGAGGCATCCTGCTAATTTTATGGAGATTCCGGAGGGGAAGTTATAAAGTACAACTTATAAACAGTATCAAACCAAGGCTCCTGGAGGTAAAGAGCAAAAGAGGAGTAGATACGCTCTAACTACTGGCGACAGATGATGGAGAACCTTCAGTCACAGATAAAGGAAAACCGGAAAACTCAACATTTGTGTTTGATTCTCTCGCCTCCACCAAGCGCACCATTTTGTTAAGACATAAAATGACAGTTGATTCTTCTTACTATGTTCTGTTCTGTGTTTGCTATTTTGCCCCTAGTGATATGTTCTGAAGTTTCACAGATAGACGAGACAATCAAATCACGTCCACAATCGATTTTGTTAGCCTTCACAAAACAACCTAGTGATTGTAAATGTAGAAAAAGCTTACACTGAGGAAAAGTAAAAATTGTGTATTAATTAGTTCATATAAACTACATCTTTACAAAAAAAAAATTTTGTTAAACTTTACTCAAATCCAAGCTAGTTAACACATAGCATAGAGTTGGTTTCAGGAGTAGAATTTAGTGATTCATCACTTACATATAACACCCAGGGCTCATTCCAGCAAAGGGCCCTTCTTAATGCCCATCACCCATTTAGCCCATCCCCCCACCCACCTCCCCTCCAGCAATCCTGTTTGTTCTCTGTATTTAAAACTCTCTCATGGTTTGCTTCCCTCTGTGCTTTTATCTTATTTTTTTCTCCCCTCTCCCTGCGTCCATCTGTTTTGTTTCTTAAATTCCACAAATTAGTGAAATCTGGTTAGTACTCGGATGGGAAACTACATAGTTGTTTTTTTTTTTTTTTTTTTTTTAAGTAAGTGTGTCTCTGATTCCATGAAATATAAAAATACATATTCTGAGAAAGGCCAGACTCTGGTGACAATAAAACAATCAGTCATTGCTGAGTTGGGGATGGGAAGACATAAATAAGCAGAGCACAGAGGATTCTTAGAGCAGTGAGAATACTTAGTATGATATTGTCCTGGCCATAGGTCATTACACACTTGTCCAAACCCATACACTCATCAACACCAAGAGTGAACGCTGAGGTAAACCATGGACTTGGGGTGATTTTACTCTGTCAGTGTGGGTTCATTTCTGGCGTGAAAAAAAATGCACCTCTCAGGTGAGTGATGTTGACAATGCGGGGGGGGGGGGCAGGAGGGCTATGGGAAATATTCCCACCCTCTTCCTCCCCCTCAACTTTGTGGTAAGCCTACCTGCCGTCAAAGAAGAAAGTCAAGAAGGAAAGGAAGGAAAGAAAGACAAAAAGGACAAGAAAGGAAAGCAAGATGCACGTTTCTGGTTTGTGCTTTAAATATAGGCCACTTCATGGGGGGCCTGGGTGGCGCAGTCAGTTAAGCGTCCGACTTCAGCCAGGTCACGATCTCGCAGTCCGTGAGTTCGAGCCCCGCGTTGGGCTCTGGGCTGATGGCTCGGAGCCTGGAGCCTCTTTCCGATTCTGTGTCTCCCTCTCTCTCTGTCCCTCCCCCGTTCATGCTCTGTCTCTCTCTGTCCCAAAAATAAATAAAAACGTTGAAAAAAAAATAAATAAATATAGGCCACTTCATCTGGCCGGGTAAGTCCCCTAGGTGAGGAGCTACCCATTAGGAGTGCTGATGATACGGTATTACATCCAGTCGGCAACTTCCCTTGGTCAAGCAGATGTTTTGAGATGATGAAAATTAGCCTGACGCGGCCGGTCACTGTGTTGTCTCACCAAGCGACCTTGCAGCCTTCTGTCTTTCTGATTAGCGGAGCTCATCTCCCTCCAATGCCCTTAAATACTAAAGAATTAGTTCCCCAACCTTCCTCATAGCTAGAGCATGGGGCTAGAGCATGGAGATCTCAGAAGCAGCAGCCCGGGGGTTCCTGGGAATGGCCTTCCTCGCCAACAAATAGTTACTTAAGAACATTAGAGTTATGTAATTAAGACACACACCATTTTCGGCCTTGCGGTGGGTGAATTTGACGCCTGGAGCCAGAAGAGCCTTCTTGGATTGGAAGACAAAAGCCAACAGACTGGTCACAGTCTAGCAGAAAAATGCAGAGAATCTGGCCTTCTGAGGACATCTCTAAATCCTGCACTCGCCTTCGGAGTACACGCGAAAACGAATATCCTCGTCGCTCAAGACCTTCAACTGACTATTGTGTTACAAAAAGTCCAAATGTGTGACCTATTAGTACCCCTTGGCCATCGCAGTGCAAGACCAAATAGGATCAAGTAAGCAACTTATTTTCAAAATGGGCCCACGTGAATCAGTGACATCTTTAGACCAGAGCAAAGGTCTGGCCTGTGCGAGTCAGGAATGTGGGGTTCAACTTCAGTTCCAGCATCAACTAGTCAAGTGACGGGTACTGAACAAGTCATAGGACATCCTTCCTGTGCCGTTTCCCTGCCTGTAAAAATGAGGCATTTGCACTGAGCACTTTTTTTTTTAATGCTCATGTATTTTTGAGAAAGGGGGAGAGAGAGAGAGAGGGAATGAGTGGGCGTGGGGCAGAGAAAGAGGGAGAAAGAATCCTAAGCAGGCTTTGTGCTCAGCATGGAGCCCGACAGCAAACTCCATCTCATGACCGCGAAATCATGAGTTGAGCCCAAATTAAGAGTCAGATGCTTAACCAACTGAGCCACTCAGGCACCCCACTCTTAGAGATTTTTACTAGACTATTTTAAATCACAGTATCAGTGACATATAGCCTTTCTCCCCCTGCTCCAGGAGTTCATTTCAAGGGCTTCTCAAGGATCCCTGGAGAGACACCTGCACTCTCAGCCATTTTCTCCTGCCCCTCCCCACCTTTCACCCTGTAATAGGAAACCAAGAAGTGCAGAACAGAGTTTTAGACTGGGAGCAGTGGGTCCCATCACCAGCCAACCCGATTCTGGAGCCCGAGTGAATAGTGTGCTTGGCCACCGGTGTTCAAAAGAACAAACGGCAAGCAGTCCAGCGTTAGTCCGTAAATGATGATTTTGTGGTTCCCAAGGTCAATAGATCCAGCTTTAAAAATAGTGTTTGTTTTAGCTATGCTCTCACTTTTCAAAAATTCTTCCACATAATGGCCCTGTTCAATCATACTCATTTCCAAACAATCACGTCCACTAACACTTCTAATAAGATGAAGGGCTCCAGTCCTACTGCCATAAAAGGGATCCCAGACCAAAAGGGATCACTAACAAAATGAAAGGTTGGATTCCTTTTAAAAGTCAACCGGATCGTGTAGAAATAGACACGCTGGGGGAAGGTTCACACTGAACCTATCTCCCGCACTACATGTTATCTTGGGAATTCACGTGAGGGCTCTGCAACGGACTTGGTTTTCCAGAGCATGCATCTTTAGCTCAGTGTTGTTTACTCCCCTGTGGGAAGCCTGACTGCAAAGCTAGACAAATGTTTTTGAAATCTTAAGTGATTGTGGAGAAGCATGAAGGCCTGAGACACTGGCTTTTACCGCTGCCCCACACAGCATGTTTATTTAAGAGCTCGACAATCGGTCCCTATTTATGGAGCGTACCGGGTGCCCTGGACAGAGCACAAAGCATGCGCACTAGGGCAGACCAGATTAGGACAAGGGACTGTATGGCCTCTCCCCAAAAGGCTTATGATTGAATTGTGACGAAAACCCAGGCAAGCAAAGCAACCTAATAAGCATAAGTGTTTGGGAGCGCGCGCGCGCGCGCACACACACGCGCGCGCGCGCACACACGCACACACACACACACACACACACACACACACACAGCTGTATCTTTTCTGCAGACACAAAATCTGGATGCTTCTTTATGGCTAAAGGTACTCAGTAACGAGGTGTAAACTGTTAATCTCCATCTATCACCTTCAAGTATCAACTTCAAATTCAATTATTTTTAATGTTTATTTTTGAGAGAGAGAGAGAGAGAGAGAGAGAGAGAGAGAGGGAGGGAGCGAGCGCGCGCAAGCTGGGGAGGGGCAGAAAGGGAGGGAGACACAGAATCTGAAGCAGGCTCCAGGCTCTGAGCTGTCAGCACAGAGCCGGACAGGGGGCCCAAACTCACCAACCTCAGATATCATGACCTGAGCCAAAGTCAGAGGCTTAACCGACTGAGCCACCCAGGCACCCCTCACCTTCAAATTTAGTTTTCTCTCATGTTGGTTGAAAAGTTGCTCAGTATATGAATTCAAGGTTTAAAATTCAAAAGGTACAGAATAAATTTGAGGGGTGAAATACCAACCATTCACTGTGATTCTAGGATATTCATGAAAGACTTTTACATGAAGCACTCATTTCCAGGTCACAAAGTGGAAAATAGTTTTTTAGTTAGTCTGTAAGCTTCAGTATCATTGAGACTGGGTACAGATTGGTGAAATTATTTTGCTTCTACAAAATAAAGACTTGGGACATTAGACAGAAAAATCCTAAGAAAACTATTAGCAAACCAAACCCAATAATGTAAAGTAAGTTACATATCATGATCAAGTTGAGTTTTTTTCCTACATTGCAATGTTATTTTAACATTAGAAAATCAACTACAGAAATTCATCACAATAATAGGCAAAAGCCATGTGGTTATCTCAGTAATGAAAAAATGTTTAACAAAATTGAATATATAGTCATAATAAAAACATCTTATCCAAGAAGGAATAGAGCTATATTTATTGACCACTGATAAAGGGTTTCTAGAGACAACATTACATATAATGGTGAAATGCTGCAAGCATTCCTTTTAAAGTCAGAAGACAAAGTTGCCTGCTATTCTTAATTCTATTCAAACTTTCTCCAGCGAAGTTAAGGCAAGAAACATAAATAAGTATAAGAACTGGAAAGTAACAAAACTATATTCCCACATAAAACTATTGTGTAAAAGAAAATAATCTACAGATCAAGAATCACAAGTTTCTTGATGCAAAAATCAAAGGACAACAAAATCAATTCCATTTCTCTATACCACTGAAGTTCTTTTTTTAGTATCATGAATATATCATCAAACATATGTATATTCTAGGAATACATTTAAGAAAAGAGGTGTACAAGGGTGTCTGGGTAGGTCAGTAGGTTAAGCGTACAACTTCAGCTGAGATCATGATCTCGTGGTTTGTGGGTTTGGGCCCCACA
Organism: Lynx canadensis; assembly: GCF_007474595.2. NCBI lineage: Eukaryota > Metazoa > Chordata > Mammalia > Carnivora > Felidae > Lynx > Lynx canadensis. Next base: position 101,449,496 of record NC_044303.2, on the reverse strand, counting down.
TCAGGCTCTGTGCTGACAATTAGAGCCTGGAGCCTGCTTCGGATTCTGTGTCTCCTTCTCTTTCTGCCCTTCCCCCACTCATGCTGTGTCTCTCTCCATCTCTCAAAAATAAATAATGCTAAAAAAAAAAAAGAAAAAGAAAAAAAAAGAAAAGAGGTACAACTTACATGAAAAAAAATTATAAAGCTTTTTGGAAATACATTGAAGAATGCTTAAATAAAATCATATACCATGTTCATGGATTGAAAAGTTCAACCTCATTAAAGTTACACTGTTCCCCCAACTGATATTTAGGATTCAGTAAGACTCCAATAAAAATCCCTGAAGTTTTTTTATATGAAACTGACAAGCTAATTTTAATATTTACATGGAATATGAGGGGCTCAAGAGGGGAATTTGATAGCTATCACCATTTACAATGAAACTGTAATAGATGATTCAGTATGTTACCAAATTAGGGGTAGAGAAATAGATGAAATGAACAGAATAGAGAGCCCAGAAAACACAAACACATACACACACACACACACACACACACTTTTTGACAGGAACCAATACATTTCAGGGACTTTAATAAAGGTTACTGAGGCAACTGGATATCCACATGGTAAAGAAGAAATTGGGTCTGTACCACATGCCACGTACGAAAATCAACTCCAGGTGGGTTGCAGACTTAAATGTACAAAGTGAAGTTATAAAACTGTTAGAAAATATGGGAGACTATCTTTATAACCTAGGATTAAAGTAGAGTTTCTCAAATAAGACAAAAAAATCTATACAAAGACTGATAAACTACATTAAACGAAGAACCTCAGTTCACCAAAATTTACCATAAAGACAGTGAAAGGACATGCCACAAATCAAGAGAAAATATTTGCAAAATACACAACTAACAAGAGGAAATGGGCAATGGAAAACAGGCCCTTCACAGAAGAGGAAATCCAGATGGCCAACGAAAAGATATGCAAGCTCAGGAGTAACTGGAGACATGCAAGTTAAAATCATCGTAAGGATCCATCTTGTTACCATCAAATTGGCAACAAGAAAACCAGAAGCCTGACAATATTAATTATCAGGGAAGGTAGGCACAGTTTCCACATATACCGCTATGGAAAGTACATCGGTATGGCCAGTATGGAACACAATTAGGCATTACCAATAAAGATGCACAGACCTATGACCCAGCTACATTTCCTAGGCCTAGAAAACTCTAGACTACATACCAGGAGAAATGTGTACAAACATTCACAACAGCACTCATGAAACAGAAGCAATCGGGAATAACCCAATGTCGACCACCAACAGAATGGAAGAATCCAGGAGTTAACCTGACTGAATTCTATCTACCTGCAGCAAATGGAAGGACTCTTAGGAACATAATGTTACTTGAAATCAAGCCACCAAGAATAGGTTTACTATGATCTTATGTATATACAGTTCAAAAACGTGCACAAATCCAAACAACACGTTTTTACAGATGGAAACACATGGTCAAGTGACTTGATAGTAAGGAGCATTCAGGGTTAGAGAGGACAGGGATCACAGATCTTACAAAAGAAAAGATCTTACAAAAAAAATCAAAGATCTGACAAGGAAATGGTTATAGTGCACTTGCTCTTTACTTACATTCCGTATTCACTGTACAATGGTGTTTACACCTTATGGATACTCTAAATATTCCTCCGCATTTAAGAGATGCTAAGTTTTTAAAAGGAGAAATACTGATCTGTAGCAATCTTTATATTGATTAAGTCTAATTTGTGGCTTTTAAAAGAATACTTTCCAATAGTGATCATCTCCTGACAATAATACTGGAAGAGAAATAAAAAATAAATCCTCGTTATCCCAATACACAGGACAGAAAATCTTCAAAGAGGAACTTCAGGCAGAGGAGAGGAGAGAAAGTAAAATAACCACCAGCCTGCATGAAGCCAAAAGTCTCCCGTGGAAAATGAGCTAGGGAGAGACACATGCCCCCTTCCACACCCCCCGAACTAACAGCACCTTAAATTCCATGATAAGGCTGTAAATTTTCTTCCCCGGCCTGCAGTTTAGTGTAAACACTCCAAGAGCTTGAGGGACCACAGACAGAGAGAAATGGCTGGGCTCTAGCTGCTTCTCCTCTAGGGGAATGCTCACTGTCAACTGTTGAATCCCCAAACCTAAACTATCCAGGGTGGTGGTGAGCCGCTGTAGTGGGGAGAGTGCTGGGTGCAGAGGGTGCATGCTGAGGTGGGTGGACTGTGCGAGGCAAGTGCAGGAAAGAGGGGAGTGGTAGGGCCTGATGGGGGAACGGGGGGTGGGACCCAGGGACCCAGACCTGGGACCCAGACCTGGGACCCAGACCTGGGACCCAGACCTGGGACCCAGGGCGCGTCCACAGCAGCTCCATAGATCTGTGCACCTGGCCACTGTGGCCTCTCTGGCATCCTGCAGACTCCATTCTCTTTTAGGAGCTGGGGTTGACCTCAAGCACCCTCCCAGTCCCACGTCTAACTGGCCTCCGTGAAGAAAAATACAGATAACTTTCCAGAATTGGTCCCCAACTGCCACTTGGGGGGATAAAAATGACGTGCTGGGCACAAAGTTGATGGATACTTATTTCCACGTTCGTGTGAGTGATTAAAGTACATCTTGCAATTAATTTGGGTGCCTGGCGATCCATTACTGAGAATGAAACACACCAGCGTATTCAGCAAGGAAAACCATGTGCAGCGTGGGGGAGAGCCAGCCCGAAACTTCTCAGATAGCAGTTGGCGAGAAAAGCTCAGCTTGTCAGCTACAGCACTTAAAGCTGATGGATATATATTATTTTTGTTTGGCAAAAAAAAAATCCATTCTACCATTAATGACTCCGTGAGTAGGAGTTCAACCATTTTCTTTTATATTAAAAATAAAAGAGGATTCAGAAAGGTTTTCCATGGCTTCTCAGTAACTCATTTATATACAATAAAATGAATGAATTTAAGTGTATAGTATTATGAGTTGAATTCGTCCAACTCCTACAGTTAAAATGTAGACCGTTTCCAACACCCCCAGAAGTTCCCCTGCTCTTTTTCAGTCCATCACTGCCCTCCCCTGCTCCCCTGGTGTCAGGAAAACTCTGATCTGCTTTCTGTCACTATGAATTAGTTTTGCCAATTTCAAATAAATTAAATCAGCCAGTGTATTTTTAATTCAAGGTTTCCCTCATCCTGACAAACTCCTCTGAGGTGTTTATGTTAATTCTCATGGCTCAAAATGCCAAGACTCGGTTGTGTTCCCCCCAGCTGGTTTTTCCAATTTTAACGTATGTGCCCCGGAAGGGGACACTTCTGGTCTGATTTTAAACTTAAAAACCAGGAAAGTTAAAGATTTCCAAATCGAGGTGAAAATCTATTGGACTCACAGAGGGATATTTTATTTTATTTTATTTAAAAAAAAATTTTTTTTTCAACGTTTATTTATTTTTGGGACAGAGAGAGACAGAGCATGAACGGGGGAGGGGCAGAGAGAGAGGGAGACACAGAATCGGAAAGAGGCTCCAGGCTCCGAGCCATCAGCCCAGAGCCTGACGCGGGGCTCGAACTCACGGACCGCGAGATCGTGACCTGGCTAAAGTCGGACGCTTAACCGACTGCGCCACCCAGGCGCCCTCAGAGGGATATTTTAAAAAAACAAGACAAAACAGTCCATCCTATCTACTCCACATGAGTTAACTGGACAGGTCGCCCATCCCATGGCCATGGCTGGCTCCAAGTGTCAGCTTCTGGGGGGAATGTGACAAGATCCATTTACAATATCCACAAAGAGAAAGAAGGAAAAAAAATTGCTGACAGACCAGCCAATTATGAAATTGTGAAAAATAAAAAAGCTGCCAACTGAAATTAACTTTGAGAAGTCCCTCTCTGTCCCGTCAGTGGTGGGGGCCAAAGAAGATCGTGGTTTTTCTCTCGGTATTTCTCAAACGCATTCTGAGAGACACGACAGTTGGGGTTAATTTAACTATGTTTCACTGACGGTCAACTGTGCCTAGAACAGGTAGACCAGAAGTCTCTCCGCCATGGGCAGTGCTGAGGTCCCCTCACGTTATAGTACCATTTTCCTGGGCACAAAGCATCTAGGGACTCGGGAACCAGCTAGCCTCCCAAGACAACTGCCACCTTTTTCTCGCATCTTCCAGGCCATTAGCGTGGCAGGCTTTGACAGGCTGTGAGTCACACAATCCTGGAAGCTGATCCACCATGGCGGAGAAGGAGAATACAGGCTGTTTTCCTGACTTCTATTTTTGTTACCCTCCATATCTGTTTTAATGGCAATTAAACTCCAGGGCCCTTGCTTATCTCTGTTGGCTAATGTATTTAATTCCACCACTCCCAAAGGGAATAATCCCCAATCTCAAGCCTGTGCTGTATTAAAGACCCATGAATGCTTAATCAGAGCAAACAGAGGATTTGGTTTGTATAAACAGCGAAAGCTCATGTCTTTTATGTCCAGAGAGCAGGACTCAGAGAACGAAATGACGATAAATCATTTCCAGAAACAGCGTAACGTAAATGTTGTATGTTTATTTAAAACTTCATACAACCATTTGTCTAGAGCTACAGCCCAGCTTCGAAAAGGGACTTGCCATAATGAGGTTTGGGGGCCAGCAGCGTTCAAGAGCCAAAGACATATTACCTCTTCCCCACACTGGCTTGTGGGGAGAATGGTAAGCTCTTAAGTACGACGCATGTATCCAAGAGGATAATGCAACTTTAACACAGAGCTTTGCTTTTTTTTTTTTTTTTTTTTAAGGAGTTCTTTGTTCAAGTATCAAGTTACACAAAAATCTAAGATGGTTTTAAAGAGAGTGAAAGCATGGGATTTCTATTTGTCCAAGTTGAAGTGAAAAATCCAAGTTGATAGCACCCTTAAGTTTGCTTCCAACAAGAGGTGGGGGAGGAGCTGGGAGGAGAGGGGAGGAGAGGGGAGGAGAAGGACAGTATGATGGGAGTAGGGGAGTTTGGTTGCCTGGGAGTACATGTCTACTCTGTGAGGTATTTATGAAGTAAAAAAAAAAAAAAAAAAAGGTGCTCAGAGAGCTATGGCGGGTTCTGGCTCCAGCCTGCCTGGGTGTGAATTCTCATTCTGCCATTTTTCAGCTTATTAGCTGGAACAAGACCTAACTCTCCCTCAGTCTCCTCACCTGTAAAATGGGACGATGATAAAGGCACCAGCCTCAGAGAAGTGTTGTAAAGATTCAACACCGAGGAAGCGCTTAAACGGCACCTGGTGCCTACTGGGCTGGCTTTCTGGAGGAAGAGATCTTCCACGAGTCTCTGAAGATAGCCTGAAGGAAACTGAGTCATGACTGTACTAGAAGGTGGTGAAGGGTAAGAAATGACAAGAGGAGTGGCAGCCTGCTCTGTAACCCCAAACAGCAGGTTTCCTGGAGAGAGGGGAACAAAATTATTCTCGGGTTGTTTCTAATGTGAAGGGTAAACACAGTTCCGTTCCCACAGTGCCTCACAACTACAACATACGAAGCCAGAGCAAAACCTTCTTTTGTAAGTTTGCATAGTCTCTTGAGGTGTGCATTCTGTTCTCATTCATGGAGCAGACCACAGAAGCAGGTGGGCCATTGGGAGCTTGATATGCTGTGACTCTCACGACAGCAACCCTCAGGGTCACCCAGAAAACCTGATTTCGTCAAGCAACAAACAGAATGGCGCCCCGGGCTGAGGAGCTCAGGGCCTGATCTGCAGCAAAATCTTAAAATCTGCATTCATCTGCTCACAATATCCTACTGGCACTTTACGTGATGGATTTTCTTTCTTCCTTTTTTTTTTTTCTTCTCATTGATTTATTTGACTGTGAGGCGAGGGGGAGGGGAGGGGAGGAGTGGACTGGGGGGGGGGGCACCTGATGAACTTTCAACCCTGTGATAACCCAACAGAGAAGGTAGTGGGTGGTGGGAAGTTTCTTTCATTACGTAGATGCTGAAGTGGAGAAATGGTCTCTGTGTTCACACTCTGAAGAGACACCAACAAGTTCAAGGGATGTGGCCTTAGAAAAACCACAGGTCTATCTGTAGGGATGAGAAGAGATTCTTGGGAAGGAAACCCGTCTGAAGAATATGTAGGGCCACTTCAAAAAGATACTCAAATTCTGCAATTTGGAGGCACAGTATTACAAAGTCCAACATAACCCAGAGGCAAAGTATGGCTTCAGGAACCTTCCGGGCATCAAATGCAGCTCTCCTAAATAAGAAAAGACAGGCTAGTAGAATGCTATGCTAACTAAGGCACCCACAGTTAATACACTTTTCCTTTTCTCAGGTAAAGCCCTGCGTATATATGTATTACGGTATATTTCTTGTCCAGATAGATAAGACTTAAAAAAAAATCAGTTATGTGATTCAGTTGAGATCAGTGTGTTGTTAATGATACATGTACTTATTTCATCCAGCACTTTCAAATCGTGTCTTTGAGACACGAAAGCAGTCAAAGGATATACCTGGGCATCTTCGTTTCTCCACTTCCTTTTAGCAGTGAAAGATGACATTTCCTTATAAAACTCAGTCACCAGCTCTATTTATGTAAAAAGCATTAGGGAAGGAATGCTGTGAAGCCTCTACCTTTCCAAGGCTTCTAATCCAAGTGCAGACATAAGGTAAACGTTTTATGACACAAGATGACAAGCGAATTTTCAACTCAACTTTTGAATAGACTTTACTATCTATATATGATTAATGCTTCCTATGATCCGGCACGGAAATATCTGCTGGACACAGTCAGAAGAGAAATGCACTTCCCAGGCAGAGGGCTGGTGGGAAGAAGGTAAAACTTCACTTAGAGGACAGGAAGGAGTTGGGAGGGAAGAGGGAACTGTCTTCGAAGAATCACACACTTGCCCAACCAACGATTACGTACTAAGCTTGTACTACATGCCAGGCGCTGGGCTCATTTATGAGGTTCTGAAGATGCAGGTTGAATGAATAGGTCCAGTCCTTGCCTTCTCACAGTTGTTAAAAACATTCCAAAATGGAGTCGCTTAGGCTAAGTTTCACGTCACTGAAAGGATTTAGTGTTGGCTCTCCCAGAAATAGAATCTTAAACCAGTCGATCTGGCATCTCTGACCAACACAAGTTAGATAATCCACCTGAGAGACCTTGGCCATGCCCAAAAGCAAAGGGACCTTGCAATAACGAACATGCTTTTTTTTTTTTTTTTAATAAAAAACCTAATTTCCTTATTCCCATCTCCTTCGGCCTATGAAAGTCTTTCATTTCGTACAATTCCTTGGAGCTCCTTTCTATTTGCTACAGTGGATATAGTCTGATTCCAATCAATTTATGCTCAAATAAACCCTTTACAATTTTAACATGTCTCCGTTTATCTTATAACAGCTTACCAAAAGGAACTTTTTAATAAAACTCATTAGTTTTACTTTGGTTACTAGACTCCTTTAAATTCACACTTCAGATGTGCCAGTTAGGGGACACCTGCTGATTCATTTTCTCTCTTCTCCCTGTTTTCCGTTCCCTGTTCTCACTCAGAAAGGCACGTCCTCATGTGTACTCTACCCTTTCCTCCGTTAAAAAATTCTTTTCATGAATAACTGGACACATTCACATAAAAGAGAGAACAGTAAAGGGCTATCTCCTTCAGGAGATGTATTTTAGAAGGAGACGGAGTCACAGCTCATGGTAAGATTCCAGGTACCAGTGTGATTGCCCACAAGGCAATTCTGATTTGACAAGATATTTGGGGGTGATGTAGACAGCTTTCCTCTGCCATCACGCTGGCATTCACATCCCCAGGAAAATATAACTACAAGTACTAATGGACTCAGGACCTAATGTTTCTTGAAAATTGCTTGAGCTTTTTCAAGGTGTCAGCTAACTTGTCATCTCAAAGCATTTCTCTGAAGCCATTTAACGGAATACAAAAATAAGGAAAATCTGTGAGCAGATTTACTCTGTTCATGTGCCTTGTAGATCTTGTAACTGACTTTTCTTCCTACTCTCTGCTTCTTTGAATATTTGAATATATTTGCCTTTTCCTTGGTGGCGATTTTTACATTCAAAGTCATCAGTGAAAAAGTATTTTAAATATAGTCCAAAAGTTAGGACTGTGCTAGATTGATCTCTGCTACAGATTCTGAGGAGATGGGGCCTCTGGGTGGCTGAGTCTGTTACACATCTGACTCATGGTTTCGGCTCAGGTCATGATCTCACGGTTTGTGAGCTTGAGCCCCGCACTGGGCTCTGTGCCTACAGTGCAGAGACTGCTTGGGGTTCTCTCTCTCTCTCTCCCTGTCTTTCTACCCTTCCCACACATGCTCTAAGTAAATAAATAAATGTGAAAGAAGAAAAAAAAAGTAGATCTCAGGAGGAGCATCAGGAAGGTAGAATCTGAGTGCAATGTACCGTGGTCAAGAAAGGAGTACCTGTGGTTACCTTGCCCTTGACTGTAGGGAAGTTTTACTACTTAATAAACCATGTGGCTTTAGACAAGCTCTTTGATCTCTCGGTGGCAGCTTTCTCATTTGTACAACGTGGATAATTCTCTCATCTGTCTTATTAGGCTGGTCTAAGAATCTGATGAAGGAATGCATATAAAACGCCTAGCACCGCCGAAGGGCTTACTAATTATTAGCTGGTGGTCACTCTTCGATCTGGCAAGTGTTTACTGCCTCCTATGTGCCAGCTGCTGTCACAGGTGTTGGGAAAGAACAGTGAAAAAAAAAAAAAAAAAAGGTCCCTGTTCTCACAAACACTGGGTTCTAGTTAGAGTTCACAGGCAATCAAGACATTAGTATCGAACTTGTCAGGGGGTGATAAGGGCTATGAAGAAAACTGGAGTGGGAGAAGGAGAAGGGAGAGAGGACGCTGGCTGGGATGAAGAGACGCTGCAAAAAGGAGGTCAGGGTAGGTCTCTCTGTTATTTAAGCAGAGATAAGCCTGAAGGGAGGCGGTGAGCCACGTGGATACCTGGAAGGAGACTCCAAGAGAGAGACTGGGGTCAGGAGGGTAAGACAGGAGTCCAAGAGCCCTAGAATTTGCTTTCTCCTGGCCAGGACCACTTTTTGGTTGCTCTGTGTCTTTTGACACATCTCTTCTCTGCACTGCTCTTTAGCCTCCTAGGTTATGAAACCCAGACCCATTTATGTGTGTCCTTGGAACCACTGGGAAGGCCAGAGGGAGAGAATCAGGAACGAGCTCAGAGAAACAAGTCCCAAGTCCCTGCACAGAGCAGTGGCTTACACAAGGATTTACAAGCCATCATGGGAGCGGAGGCTGGAAAGAACTGACTGGTACAAGTTCATCATACCTATCCATTTCCACAGTGGTATAAACCAGGAGAGCGAACTTAGCTGTAATCCAATTTAAAAAAAAATATTTTTTAAACACTTATTTATTTTTGAGAGACAGAGAGAGACAGAGCATGAGCAGGGGAGGGGCAGAGGGAGGGAGACACAGAATCCGAAGCAGGCTCCCGGCTCCGAGCTGTCAGCGCAGAGCCCGACGCTGGGCTGGAACCCATGAACCGTGAGATCATGACCTGAGCTGAGGTTGGACGCTTAACCAACTGAGCCACCCAGGTGGCTGTAATCCAATTTTGATGCCAGCAATGGCTCCAAGAAAACTCACCTGTCTAAATCATAAATCAAAAATACGTCACAACAACCATGAGCATTTAGTACTAATCCAAAAGTCAGCATGTATAAGCAAGAGGATGGAGTTTCTCTTAGCCAGATCATAATTCAATCTAGCCATCGTTTATGGAGTTTCTCCTACATTCCATAGCTCCCGTAAAAGAAACCGGGCCTCAGAAGGGACTTGAAGCAGAAGGACCTTACAGTCCACGGGGCCAGCTGGAAGCTCTCACTGCTTAGGGACACCTGGGCTTGGGGCAGGGATCAGGGAGAATCAGGAAAGAGGGATGCAATTATCTTACACACAGCAGTCCTGCCCACTGGTATCACGGCCTCACCAAACCCTGCAATGTGTCCATGCATAGTCTCTCCTCTTGGGAAGAGATGAAGGAGGCCATAGGCAGAGAAGGGCAAAGTTGTTCTGGAATATACGAAGAGGACTGAGAACCCTGCCCTGCGGCAATCAGTGTGGCAAGCCCTGGCTAAAACAAACAACCAGCACATACCCCAGCCCTGCTGGGGTTATCCAAGTCCTTCAGAAGCAGCAACCTAACCAAAGATGATAGAGGAGTCATTGTCACATCCAGAGCTAGGGGTGTAAGAATTCTGTCACTTCCCACATCCCATTTTATCTTTCCCTGCAAAGCTCAGAGTGGATCCTCTTCCTGAAGCCCTCCCTCCACGCCCCTCCCCAGGATGGGGGGGGGGGCATCTGCTTCCCCATTTGGTCTCCATATCTCCTATATTTTAATCATTCATGTAATTATTACACCACATGGGTGTCACTGAAACTGGATTGGGTAGCCCAGAGGTGGGCCTGTCTCAGAGGGAGGAGTCTTTGGAGTCAGGTGACAGTCTTATGGTTTTCAACCCCCACTCCACCCTCTGTAGTGGGTTTTAGAGTTGACAGGGGTGCTCAGATTTAGATCCATGTCCTTTTGGTTCTAAGGTACAAGACTTTAACCACCACACTCTGTTTGCGCTGTCTTAATATTTTCGTATATCCATTGTCAATTCCTTAACCTGAAAGAATCCCTGAGGAAACTGATCAGTTAGTGAGGAAAAGAATTGTGGGAGGGTTCCCAGGTCCCACCACCTGGATGCTCCCAATACTTGGGGTGGATTTGGATGGTCTCAGCTGTTAAAATGAAGGGCTCAACAAGGTGGAGGGCAGTCCCTCTGAAGAATTCCTAGGCTGGGTTATTTCTTTTCTTTTAAGTTTATTTATTTATTTTTGAGAGAGAGAGAGCGAGAGAGAGCGTGTGTGCACACACAAGCGAGGAAGGGGTAGAAAGAGAAGGAGAAAGAGAATCCAAGCAGGCTCCGTGCTGTCAGCACAGAGCCCAATGCGGGGCTCGAACTTACAAACCATATCATGATCTCAGCTGAAACCAAGAGTCTGACGCTTAACCAACTGAGATACCCAGGCATCCCTAGGCTGTGGTATTTAAATCAAGAGATTCCAGAAGCCTAGAATGAGGAAGCATCTCCTTCAGTATCTACACACCATTGTCAGACTGATGGATGATGTTTGAGACCCTCATCAATTAAACCTATGAGAACTATTATGAAATTGACTTTTTTCCCCCCCTGACCTACAGGATTTGTACTTGTGGGCAATCGTTTTCATAGAAATTACCTCCATAGTTAGGGCTTTCCACAGCATGGGAGCTTATGGGTTAATAAAAGCCCTCAGTGACTATTTTCAAATTTGTAAATACAGTTTTTCTGGACTACATTATCAAGCTTCATTGCTGTGACTTTGAGTTTTCTTGAATGGTTTTTACACTCTGTTTGAAAATGTTTTTCCACATGTAATGGGAAAAAATCCTCACAAATAAGAAGTACGGCTGGCAGGTGTTGCAACAGGTCTAAAATAATAAAGCCAAGAATCCATTCTCCTATCTTTAAAAATGACCGGGCCCTAAGGGCCCCCATTATTGTTTTACCACTTCTATTAATAGATTTTCTTAACTGGTACTCTGCAATGTATAGGACATGGCATGTTTTATGGAAACACTAACACAGACTCTAGTTTGAGAGTTTCTTTTTCTTTCTTCTAGACTTGACATTCCATATTTGATCAGAAGTAATCATAATTTATCCTTATTCTGGGGGGGAGGGGCAGTTACAAGCTACTTGTTTTAGTTTCTTAAAGTGGGGACTGTCAGTGCAGAGAAAGGTCTACTTGTGAGTTAAAACCCTTTGAAACACAGAACACGTTTGATACTTGAAAAGTGTTCCAAAAGTCTGTTTAGTTTCCCTCTTCAAAGTGATCAAATGAACCTGAAAAGTGTTTCAAATGAAAGCCCGCCGCTGTCTGTCATCTCCCGGACTTGATAAATACACACGAGGACAGAAAACTACTGCCTCAGCTCTGGAGCGTCACTGACAACCACTCAGTCCGTTCCCATTTCCAAGGAATGGGTTATTTTTCAACAAGTAATCTATACACACAGCTCAAAATTCGACAAGCACAAAGCGTCTACCATAAAAAGCCAATCTAGCTTTTACACTAGCCCCCTTGGTCGTCCAATTCCCTCATTTCTTACGTATTCATGTGGTAATATTCCACACATATGATAAACGTTGTGTTGCGCATAAGGTAGCCTACTTTACGTGCAGTGTTAAATCTTGCTTTATCCACTGCACATTTCAGAGATGGTATCTTAGGAGCACAGGCAGTCCTAAAGAAGTATTTCTAAAGTTTGCTCAGTATTCTGTGATGTATGTAACAACTCCTATTTTGAAGGATGTGGAGGTCATTTCCAAAATTTTTGTAACACATACACGAAGAACTAACGAATTAACAGCAGCAGCAACAAAACCCCAATAGTTCAATAGAAGAAAAACCAATGGCGGGGCATGCCTGGGTGGCTCAGTTGGTTAAGTGTCTGACTTTGGCTCAGGTTGTAATCTCATGGCTCGTGAGTTCAAGCCCCACAGTGGGCTTTCTGTGGTTAGCACACAGTCCACTTCTGCTCCTCTGTCCCCCTCTCTCTTTGCCCCTCCCCTTAACATAACAATGTTAAGTGCACTCAAAATTGAAGAAATGCCTGTTATAATTACAACAAAACACTAGCTTGCCCTCATCTGGTGGCAAAGAACCAAAGGCTGAGCAGAGGATTTGGAGAGACCAGAGCGGTTGGTAAAACTGTAGATGAATACAACCTATCCAGAGCGCACTTTGACACTATCTCTCACCCCTCCCTTCTCCCATACCCTTTCAAATCCTTACACGTGTTCCACTCTGACCTAAAGCTCTCGGGCATCATCATTAACCCCATATGCTTTCCTGCCACCATTGAACCTGGCTGTGTTGCCAGACTTCTCCATCACGGCTCTCAACGGAAGGCGGTTTACTCCCTCGGATCCTCCCCATCAGACCTACCTCTGCCTCTCAGGACACCCCCACTTCCCAACTTCCAAGACCCCCAAATATGCTGTCTTCAAGCCCAGACCTCTCTTGTGAGCTCCAGATCCACCTATCACACAGCCCCTGGAACAGATAGTCTACTGGGACGTCTAACAGGCGCCACAGCCTAATCCTTCACGTCTTTCTACAAGCCTGCTTCTCTTCCTCTGCTCTTTTCCCACTGGCAAAAGGATGTAGTCACGTCAGAAGCCCGGGCCTCCTCACCCTTCCTTCTCCCCCACATCTATGACCAAAACATCACGCAATCTTACAGACCTTCATCTTCTAAATACTCCTGGAGTCCGGCCCCCTTGCTTACTTTTACCATCCGAGCGCAAGCCACTCTCACCTCTCAATCAGCTCACCTGCTCTCCCTCCACCTTCGCTTGCCTCTTTCCCATCATCTGGCTTCCAGAAAGCACTCCTACATGCCCAACAAGGAGATGTCACGTCCTCCGCGAGACTCTCGGATACGTGCCTTTGGTCACAGGGTGAGGCCAAGCTCCTCAGCGCTGTTAGGCTTTTTTTTTTTTTTTTAATAATTGTCAGTGATTTTTTTAAATTTCATTTATTTATTTTGAGAGAGAGAGAGTGAGAGAGAGAGAGAGCGGGGGGATGGGCAGAGATAAAGAGAGAGACAGAATTCCAAGAAGGCTCCACGCTGTCAGGGCAGAGCCTGACGCCGGGCTCGAACGCACAAACCGTGAGATCATGACCTGAGCCAAAACCATGGGTCAGACGCTCAACCAACGGAGCCACCCAGGCGCCCCTGTAAGGCACTTTATAACCTGTTGACCGTCCAGCCACCTTCAAACCCCAAACACTTAATGAGAGATGAAGACAGATACGATACCTGCCCTTGGGGAATGAACACGTCAACAAAATAACCTTGACCCCAAGTGCTGGGACAGAAACGAACAGGTTCAGAGCCAGAGACTAACAGGGTGGGAAGAGCTGAGATGCGGTGATCAGGACAGGTCTCTGGGAAGAGGTCACAGTCGGGCTGCTTACAGAAGGATGGGGGGTACTGGGCCCGGTGAGAGCACGAGTGTCTTAGTGCCTGCAAAGCCGTGAGGCTAGCAGCGGTGATATGGTTGAGAAAAAGAAGCACAATGTGGCTGAAGAAGTCACAGGTGGAGTGGTATGAGGTGAGGCTGGCGATGTAGGCAAGGTCTCACAGCCACAATCAGGCAAGGAGTTGGGACTTTATTCTAAGGACCATGGGAAACCATATGCCCTTCACTGATTACACTCCAGGCCCACTGGGGCTCTTTCATTGCTTTGAATGGTTCCATAAATCCTTCCTGGCACAGAGTGGTCCAAATCATTGTACTCTCTGCCTGCAAAGTTCATTTGTTTTTGGTTTTGTTTTTGTTAAGTTTTACTTATTTTTGAGAAAGAGAGTGCATGCCCAAGTTGGGGAGGGGCTGAGAGAGAGAGAAAGAGAGGAGAGGGAGAGAATCCAAAGCAGGTTCAGCACTGTCAGCACAGAGCCTGATGCGGGGCTCGAACCCACGAACCGTGAGATCATGACCTGAGCCAAAGTCGGACGCTTAACCCACTGAGTCACCCAGGCGCCCCCCCCCTTTTTTTTTTTTTTTTGGCTGATGGCCAACGCACCCTTCAGGTCTCAGCTAACATCCACTTCATCTCCACGGCCATGCCTGGCCTCTCAGCTAAGGTCAAAGTCTATCACATTCTCTCCTATCTCCCCGAATGTTTCATTGGTGGCACTTATCACACAGAGATGGATTGATTACCTGTGGGTTTGCCAACCACTGTATCCCAAGCACGGGGCACAAGCCAGTTACTTTAAAAATATTCTCAAGCAAATGAATAAACGTGCAAATTAATGAAAATCAAAACAAATCTAGACTTAGCTTGACTGAGGCTGACCAAAGATCATGGAAACCTTGAAGTTGGAAGAGATTTCGAATCCATTTAAGCCAAGTCTAGCAGTGAAGGATGTTGGGTCCAGGGAAAAGAAGCCACACATCCACAGTCACTGAGCTTACTAGCAGGACCCGCTTCTGGACACAGAGATAGGCCCCACGTTTTTCTTAGTGAACTCTGTGATACTTGAAAAGGTCCTGGGGGAAGTGAATTCCTCGAGACAAACTTTTTCTGGCTGCTAATCACTAGGAAAGGAAAAATGATGTAGACAGCATGAGTATTTCACTGATGGATTTAGTTACATAGACTAAAGTGTCAGCTTGGGAAGTTTCCAGCATGTCTCTGGTCTGACACTAGTTTTAGAAGGAAGGTAAAGGCAGCCGGAGCTGGCTCCCCGACGAGCCGGGTGGCAGCATCCCATGGGTCTGTCCCTCAAAACCTCCGTTCAGCGTGTCACCGTGGGGCTGGTTGGCTCCAGAGAGGCCCACGGCTAGAAAACATAACAGGGGTGTAAGGACTTCAGGCCTGAGACCTGTTGGCACCAAAGTGTGGGAAAAGTCCTCACAAGGCCTGCCCACAGTCAGCCTAGTCCAGACCAAGGTCATTAATCTTTCATGTCCCTAGACGCTCAAGTCACAGAGTTTGGAGAAGGAGAAAGAAAGTGGGATGGCAAGGAGGCGGTGTGGCAGGGTAAAAAGAATAGCAGAAGGTGACTTGGGAGCCTAGCTGCCTGGAGGTGCTCAACTAAAACCGGCAGGGTTGAATGGATGATACCAAAAGTCTATCAGCCTCACGACTGAGTTCCAAGATTTCGAATCCTGGAACACATTTTTCGGGCAGTGGGGGCCGGGTGCCTACGATCACGGAGTCAGACTGCCTAGATTCAATCTTGGCTTCATCATATCTTGGCCGTAGGCTCTGAATGTCTTCATGCCTCAACTTCCTCATCTGTAAAATGGGTCTCCTGGGGTCGTTTTGAAGATCACAGGGAAATAGTCTATTAAAGTGGCTAGCACAGGGGCACGTGGGTGGCTCAGTCGGTTGAGCGACTGAGAAAATGAATCAAGGTAGGGGCGCCTGGGTGGCTCAGTCGGTTAAGCGTCCGACTTTGGCTCAGGTCATGATCTCACGGTCCGTGAGTTCGAGCCCCGTGTCGGACTCTGTGCTGACAGCTCAGAGCCTGGAGCCTGCTTCGGATTCTGTGTCTTCCTCTCTCTCTGCCCCTCCCCTGCTCAGGCTGTGTCTCTCTCTGTCTCAAAAATAAATAAAACATTTAAAAAATTAAAAAAAAAAAAAAGAAAATGAATCAAGTCTTGGTCAATGACTTTATGATATTTACAGATACTTTATCATCTGGGACCCTGAGTCATTCTCATTTTGTACCTTTCCAGTTGGAAGTTATTCTTTTTTTTTTTTTTTCAACGTTTATTTATTTTTGGGACAGAGAGAGAGCATGAACGGGGGGAGGGGCAGAGAGAGAGGGAGACACAGAATCGGAAACAGGCTCCAGGCTCTGAGCCATCAGCCCAGAGCCTGACGCGGGGCTCGAACTCACGGACCGCGAGATCGTGACCTGGCTGAAGTCGGACGCTTAACCGACTGCGTCACCCAGGCGCCCCGGAAGTTATTCTTACAACTGTTCCTGGGCTTCTGGTTGCAAAACAAAACAAAGCAAAACAAAAACTGAAGGACCGAAGTGTTGGCGAGAAATTGAAAAAGAAAACAGCGCGCAATTAGGCGTTAAATATAGGAAGACTGTCCATGACACCGTGACCTATATACAGTACACAGACTAAGATCCATGTTCCTTAATGCAACTCACAACGTCATTCCAAAGTTGCAGGAAAGCCCACACGGTGCGTGCACACACGTACCGGGAGTTTCCAGAGGCATACATAGCCTGTAGGTACAAAAAGAGTCACGTTGTTATGTTAATGGTAATCATTCAGATTCCACTGGCCTGTCCCTGCGTGCAAAACACAGAGTCCCCTGAAAATAATGAAGTCAACGGCGAGCGAGAAAGTAGAGACAGATGTTAGAAGAAAATTATGCTCTGTGGTTTTTCAAGTGGTTTTTCTCAGTGGATTTTTCACAAATCACACTTTTAAAAGACCTTTCACAGCGTACTCTTTGGAAAGGCTGCTACATATTTGCTTCTTTGAAACCTGAGGGTGTGTGAAAGTGGGTGAGAATGTACGTGCAAGCTTTCCCATGCATTGTATGTCTTCAGCTGGTTTCTTTCTGGAAGGAAATGGATAGTTTTAAATGTTTTGTCTTCCAGGGCACTTGGTCAGACTGGGCACATATCACAGAATAACACTATTAATCTGGGAATAAATCTTCAAAATCTCTCCTGCCTGTTGGCCTAGAGGGGTTTCCTAGACTCTCTAAAACTGGACATTTCACGGTGAAGCTGGAGTTCTTTTGCTAATTCTGACCGTTTTCTATTTTTTTTTTTTTAACATCTATTTATTACTGAGAGACAGAGAGAGACAGAGCATGAGCATGGGAGGGGCAGAAAGAGAGGGAGACACAGAATCCAAAGCAGGCTCCAGGCTCTGAGCTGTCAACACAGAGAGCGATGCAGGGATTGAACTCACAAACTGCAAGATCATGACCTGGGCTGAAGCTGGACACTCAACCGACTGAGCCACCCAGGTGCCCCCATTCTGATCGTTTTCTTTTCTCTGTGAAACAGACTCCAGGAGCAGAAGCGGGATGCTCCAGAAAATTTCTCTCAGACCCTCAATCCTTCTCCCTGTCAGAAACCAAAGAAGTGGAGTAGATCACATTGCATTTAAGGATTTAATGAACAAAAAAAGAAAAATCCAAAAGCAATTGTTTACAAGATTTATTTATTTTTGAGAGAGAGAGAGTGCAAGCAGGAAGAGGCAGAGAGAGAGGGGGGATACGAGATCCAAAGCAGGCTCCGCCCTTGACAGCAGTGAGCTGAATGAGGGCTCGAACTCAGGAGCCACGAGATCGTGACCTGAGTGAAAGTTGGACACTCAACCAAATGAGCCACACAGGCACCCCCAAAAACACTTCTGGCTTTCAATACCTCATTCCTTCTGAAATATTTTAGTTATTGATTTATTTTTTTAAATTATTTTTTTATTTTATGTTTATTTTTGAGAGACAGACAGACAGACAAAGCACCAGCAGGGGAGGGGCAGACAGAGAGAGAGAGAGAGAGAGAGAGAGAGGGAGACACAAAATAGGAAGCACGCCCCAGGCTCTGAGCTGTCAGCACAGAGCCTGATGCGGGGCTCGAACTCATGAACCGTGAGATCATGACCTGAGTCGATGTCGGACGCTCAACTGACTCAGCCACCCGAAATATTTTAAATAGTGTTTTGGGGTGAAGATGGGTAAATGGAGAATGGAAGTCCTTTTTGTATTCATCGGAAGCATCTTATTAGATTGCTACAGCTTATCTAGAAAGACCTAGAGACCTACAGGGCTCGCTGTTGGTTCTGTGATGGCGTCCCCTGCGCGTTCCTTCTGACCCTCCCGCACCCACTCAGCACCACTTATCCCTGGGAGAGACCTGTCTTAGTGCATTAATGAAATCACTAATGCCTGGCCATACACACCCTCATACCACTGTTTCTAGAATGACATTTATATTATGCTCTGCCTCCTGTATCTTTCATGAGGGAGTTTTTATGTGTCACTAAAAAATACTGGATAACACTCTTTATTAGCCCCATGATACGCCAGCCCATCAATACTTGTCCGGGCCTGATGAGATCATGCTATGGTTCTTAATCAGAGTGAAAGAGAGCAAGAAATACCTTTATTAAAAAATCAATTAAAAACCAGTTGCCCCAGGTAAACAAAAAGCATCATCAGGGCATGTGTGACAAGAAAAAGTAACAATAAAATGAAGTGGCAGGAGGCACTACTCAGGGAAAGGCCTGGAGATTACCGGTCATCTGCAAATGCATAGCAGTTTCCTGTTTGTCTGGCTTGAGGTAAAACTCGTGGCTTCAAACGCAGAAACGCAGCCACTTGCCACTCTCGAGTGCTCTGAATGATTTTTCTAGGAGCATGGAATGGATTTTTGTAGAACCGTCGATAGATGCATCTGGTCCTCAACATACCCGGCCACAGGCGGGCAGCCTGACTGTTAGCAAGGTGGCACACACCCAGGATTTCTGCTTCAGAAGCCGCTGGGGTGACGGTTTAAGCTGCAGGATTCAGAGTCTTAGTCCCAGAGAGTCCTATTTAGTCACGCTGGAAAGAGCCCCCAAATCTGCGCTGTAACCAAGCACGTCAGGTGGGTCTTACACAAAAATAGGGGCTGAGAACCACTTGGAAGAGGTGTACGATCATTAAAGCAGAAAGTTCACCAGAAAAACCTTGATGCCTGATGTCCCATTGAATACAGATGTGTAGCAACCCACTTCAACCAAGACATGGAACATTTTTCATCTCCCAAAACAGACCCGTCAGAAGACCCATTGCAGTCCTGCCTTGCTTTCTGCCTAGGCTCTGATGCTCAACCCCACCGGTCAGTTGTGTCTGTTCTAGACTTTGTATCAAGTATGAAATCATACCGTTTTGTGTCTCGCTTCTTTTGCACAATGTCCTGTCTGTGAGATTTTGTGACATAATGAACGTGTGGCACTTAGCACACTGTTGGGCGACGTTTACCTAATGCCAGCTGCTATCATCATCACCATCATCAATATTTCACCCTGTGAAGATTTTTTTTAATTACTATTTTGGTTTTCTTTGCTATCCAGAAATAATGGGAATACATATGGCGACCACACAGTCTGGGGAAATACTCAATGTGCAGGCTGATATTCTGCCTGTTGGAAGGTCCAACTACATGAGGGAAACCCTAGGACATCACACACAAGATGGCTGATTCACCTGTGGCACTATGGCCGCCACACGGGCACTGACGGCCAGCGCGCTGGGACTCCGACTACAGCACTTTATCATGATTTCCTGGAGAGCCGAGGCACCAGGGTTGGGTACGAATATTCCTGCTGCAGAAACAGTGGTTCACTGGGGCACGTGGGTGGCCAACTCTTGGTTTCAGCTCAAGTCATGATCTCACAGTTCATGAGTTTGAGCCCCGTGTTAGGCTCTGTACTGACAACATGGAGCCTGCTTGGGATTCTCTCCACCCCCCCCACCTCTGTCCCTCCCCTGCTCACGTGCATATTCTCACGCGCTCTCTCTCTCTCTCTCTCTCTCTCTCTCAAAACAAACTTGAAAGAAAGAAAGAAAGAAAGAAAGAAAGAAAGAAAGAAAGAAAGAAAAGAAAGAAAGAAATACTCGTTCACAAAGCTCATGAGTAATGGAGCCCTTGGACATGGGAAGAAAAGTACACAGTCAGAAGAACTCCACCTACATCTCAGTTTCTCGAAAGCTGGCCATAGTGTGGCATGCAGTCTCTTTAATTGCTTTCCAGCTTTAACTATGACACTTAGAATATGGTTATTTAGAAAAAATAGGGAGAATATGACAGGACACAAATATTATTCTTGTGTTCATTCCTGGTTCAATTGGAGTTCTTTATATGGGAATGTAGATAGCAGAGCAACTTGTGTTAGATTTATTTTATTACTTATGTATTTATTTTTGTCAAGAAGGCTTTCAACCGAAAGTCCCTCCAGAGCAGATTAGAAATTCTTTCCAGGAAAATGAAATCTAGGCCTAAAAAGTATTCGGCCCTAGGCTCTGTTTAGTAAGGTATTCCCCTGGTGCAAAGTCCAATATTAGACATTATGCCCTGGTTGGAAAAAATAACATTCATATGAAATAGTTTGCATTTGGAAGAAAAAAGGGATAGCAAGAAACAAAAACAGGCAGAAGCCCTAAGTAAGAGCAATGCTATTCTGACTTGGTTGGTCAAAAATGGAACCCAAGAGCCTGTGTTTCTAACAAGCTCCCAGGCAACACAATGGTGCACGTGTGGGAATCATACAGAACAAAGGGGCTCACAGGAAGGACACAACTTTTCATTCCATGGTAGTCAAGGTATTTGACAATGTTGGGACAAAAGAGCGATGACTCAGAATTCTCTTCTTTGAACCCTTGGAAAAAGCATCCTGAGGCCCTACCAATCCTAGTCACTTCCAGTCAGTTTAGAAGAATACCTTTGCTTTCTCTGCATTGCATAATTTTGTGGGAATTCTTATTCATTAATTTGTTCAATAAATATTTATTCAGTGCCAATTTTGTGCCAGGTACCAGGCAAGCTACAAACTTCTTTGGGTTCTATTAACAAACAAAAAAAAAAAAAAAAAAGAAAAAAAAAAGAAAAAAAAAAAAAGAGAAGAATCTCATTTTAACCCAGAGGGGTAGACATGCCAATTCCATGAAAATTTTGTTTTGGCTCTATTCAAAAAATTTGTAGAATTATTGTTTCCTCAAATAGACAAAAACGCAGGGCTGTATTTGTCTAGTTCCTAGACGGTCCTCACCACATTTTGCTCTGTGGATCTTACTATGTGTTTTGTCTCCCTCGTGATTTGAAATCCCTGAAAGCAGGGATTGTGTTTTATTCATCTTTATCTTTCGAGGGCTTACCAAGGGCCCAGGAGCCAGACAGAAATTACTCAAAAATTGTTTTCTTTCTTTTTTTAAAAAATTATTTATTGGAGAGAGAGAGAACCCTGCACACACGAGTAGGGTAGGGGCAGGCAGAGGGAGGCAGAGAGTGGGGCGGAGCCGGACGCGGGGCTCGAACCCTGAGGTCACAACCTGAGCCGAAATCAACAGTTGGACGCTTAGCCTAATGAGCCGCCCAGACGCCCCTCAAAAAATATCTGAATAGATGGAAGAAACAGGAGCTTTGCTAATTTGCCTCCGAAAAAGTACTTAGAGACATAAATACTTAAGAGAATACTTTAAGATTTCAATTAAGAATCATCCTGAGAGTTGATTTTAAATGCTCACTCCTGGATAGTCCCCAGGAGACCTTAATTAGGTCTGGGCTGGGTCCCAGGAAAGCAAGCATTGGACAAGCTCCTCTGGTGGCTTTTAACATCAGGCACGTTTGGGAAACTCTGCTCCAAAGTAAAACATGGCAATTCAGAGAGAAGATCAACTGAAAAAAAAAAAAAAAGGAGTAA
Source organism: Lynx canadensis (assembly GCF_007474595.2). Classification (NCBI taxonomy): domain Eukaryota; kingdom Metazoa; phylum Chordata; class Mammalia; order Carnivora; family Felidae; genus Lynx; species Lynx canadensis. The sequence continues at coordinate 101,427,469 of NC_044303.2, read as the reverse complement.
TGTTTTAGCAGGAGACCTTATTTCTATGAAGAATAAGCCCTGGAACATAAACATATTTCATTTAAAAATTTTTTTTTCAATGTTTATTTTTGAGAGACAGAGTGCAGTGGGGGAGGGGCAGAGAGAGAGGGAGACACAGAACTCGAAGCAGGCTCCAGGCTCTGAGCTGTCAGCACAGAGCCCAACAACGCAGGGCTCGAACGCATGAACCGCACGATCATGACCTGAGCTGAAGTCGCACGCTTAACCGACTGAGCCACCCAGGCGCTCAAGAAAAATAAGTTAATGCTAGTCTTCATGAAAATAGAAGTCTTGTTCCAGAGCCAGCCTCCTTTTCCCTGATAGCGTATCACTAAGTGACTTGACTCTGTTCCTGTGCTGGAGGCCTGCAGCTCCCCCCTTGTGACGCTGTTAGACCCAAGGAGCCCCATCGCTAGGACTTTCATTGCCCCGGTTCAATTCCTGATGCAAATGAGGGCCATTCTGAGGATGTCTGAGAATAAATTTACTACCCATTGATTTTCACAAATCCTGTGGCTCCTGCGAAATCCTCTTAAATGTGTATCAGATACAGAAACAAACAGGGAAATTGAATAGGAAACACCATAGCTCAGAGTGGAATGAGAACATTCATTCTTTCTGCTGAAGAACACAGGCCCAGTGTGATCCAGCACAAGCCCAGGCTAATGTTGGTAAACACATATTTTCAGGAAAAGCCTCATTCATGGCCCAATTATTATACAGATGTCCAGGCTAGAGCAGGACGAGTGGGGCACTCTAATTGGCTCCATGGACAAATTCACATTTTGACTAAGCCAGAGAAAGCGTGAGATTGTTTTGGTATCGCTTAGTAGAAACTTCTTGTAAAAGCATGACTTAACCGACATCCTGAAACATCAAACAGTCCCTTCTTCTTGAACCAGTCACCAAGTGCCAATCACAACTTTCGAATCCACCGTGATAAGCGGTGATGCCCCTGGCAGTCCATGACTGGTAACGCGAGCCAGTTAGCTCTGCCTCCAGCCCAGACTCAACTGTGAGAGTCTTTCATGCAGACTTGTCCATTTGCATTTTAGGGTAATGGAACACACTGTGTATCTACTTCGTTAGAGTCTCCTCTGCTAGGCGCTACAAGTATAAAGCAAAATGAGTCTTGGTCTCAAGCCGCGCAATGTTGAAAATCTGATAGAATAGTTACCTAAAATAAATAACAATCGGAAGCGTAGAATATGTGAAATCCTTAATCACGATACAGACCAGTGCTTCTCAAACTTTAATGTGCATACGAATCTGGGGTCTTGTTAGAGTGCAGGTTCTGATCCGGTCGGTCAAAAATGGAACCCAAGATCCTGCGTTTCTAACAAGCTCCCAGGTAACGCAATGGTGCTGACGTGGAATCAGACTTTAAGTAATGAGACACTGACCTCAGACTGGAGGTTTCAAGGAGGCAATCGCGTACGTGCCTCTGGAGCTCAGGAGAGACGTACAGATATGATTTGGGGAGTTACAGACATATGGACAGTGAAAGCTGTGAGACTGGCTGAAGTCATCAAGAGAGTGAAAGGAGAAAAAGGAACCAAGAAGTGGGGGTTCTGAGGATGCATTTCAGGCGCGCAAATTTGGATCCAAAGGCTCCTTTTGAGGGTAGTGAAAAAAGGAGCTCAAAGTTGGAGTCTGGTTGTAAAGGGTCCCGAACACCACTTAAGAGAATTGGGGCTGAAGAAGCAATTCTTGTTCTTGATGGTCTTGGGGGGAAAACCAACAGTTCCCATGGCTGACGGCAAGATGACTTCAGCCTCCATGGTCACGGCACCCGGCGCTTAGACAAATAGACTCATATTAAACAAGTTAGGCTAATATGCTACTCTGGGGCTCCAAGAGTTCCACAAAACATTTAAGAAAGCAATTTGGAGTGACTTTCTCAATGCTGCAAGCAAACTATTCCTGTAACCGAGGGCAGCCTATAATATGACACATCTCCGTTTCGTAATTGCTTTCTTTCGGATTAAGACTAGCAATTTTCTTGTCAGACACCAGGCATGCAGGAGAAAGGGAGTGGGGACGTTTGGACAGCTCTGGCAGTTTTTGCAATTTGAAAAGCCATCTACAGTTATTTTCTTTTAAATTAACATGGCAGATTCGGCATTAGCACCAAATTGGTTTTCTCTTGTGGTTTCTCCGGTTTGATACTCTTTAGAGCTAAAACCTTTATTAATCCTCTTAAGTACAGACCTGCTGTGGCTTGTTATTTCCCTCCACACCAGACTGACTCTGTTGCTAGAGTTTTTGGAAAAAGGGAATGAGGAAGCTGGAAATACTCGATGTTGGTCATGGGGATCCACGTTCACTGATCCCGCCAGGCCAGGCGTCAGACCAACTGCGTGCATTTCCAGGACTGCATTTAGCACTGGCTTAACTAGTCACCGGATGTTTTGGTAGTCTTTTCCATGTTAGCACGTGTGTGTTAATCCTGCCCTTCTCGAGGACATGGTCTGTGGGGATACACACCCCCATCATCGTGTGATGAACGTTGTTAACTCATTCTACCGATGGAGCAGAGTCCCCACCAGTTTCGTTCTACTTTATTATTTTTCCAAATCATCTCTGTGTGCTAGAGCTGGCCAGGAGACGGGAATACAAGGGACTTCCCCTTTATCTAGAGAGTTCTATTTTATTTACACAGAACCGTCTGATGCCAGCCAATCGTAACGTTTGCAAGTTCTGGTGACCATTCTGGTGTTTATTATATTTGTTTTCCCTACATTTTAAGTATTTCAACTTTCTTCACAACAATAATTTAAACAGCTCCCCTGATGACTCACGGTAAACAAACCCAGAGGCACAAAGTAGTTTCCCTCTGACTTGTCTTTCTTGCCTCCACTTGCACTGGGTTAGAAACCATGTCAGATTAAAAAAAGAAGTAGTAATGAACTTCTGCACCTGAATATTAACTCAAAACTACTTTTGGCTAGGGTGATTTTTTTTTTTTTAATGCTGAATTTGTTGCTAACTTACACGTGCTAAAATTCACTCTCTGGGATGTATAGAATAGGTCAACGGGTTTTGAGAAATGCCAAGTCAGCAACCACAGCCACCATCAAGGTATAGAATGTGTGTCAGCCTTTGCAGTCAAGCCCTTTCCTTACCTCAACGCCTGGTGACCACTGATCTGGGTCTGCCCCTATAGTTTTGTCTTTTCCAGAATACTATTACCTTTTTGGTGCCATCTTTTTCTTAGACATCATTTTCAGAAGATTTCTAGGCTCCTATGCTCTGCGAGAAATTCTTCACATTCAATAAACACAGTCTCATTTTTTCTTTTCCAAACCAGTTGGAAGTCAACGGTAACAGTACATGGTTTCTTATCCTAAGTGTCTCACTGTGTTTTTCGGGCTCAAACATCAAGCCCCAATCTCCTAAAATTTATTTGGAATTTACAGGTCTTTTCGTGTAAGTGGGGTTCACCCGGCTTTCCTGTAGAGAGCCAGTGGCAGCTCACATCTAGTCCTTAGAATCTCACATGCAATTTCCATCAACATCCTCGCGAAGGGTGCAGAATGAGCCAACGTCATATTTATTTCACTCTCCAGGGCTACACTGCACTTCCTTTCCGGTTTCCATTTTGTGTCAGAGCCCACAGTAAGCTGACTTGACACAAAGGTGACAGCGTTACTTTTCTTCTCTTCCATTTAATTATTTTTAGCCGAGACATAAAGAAGTTTTAGAACTGCTTTCAGCACCTTCTTTTCAAATACAACATTCCACATTTAAGCTCCAACTTAAGTGTAATGAGCCTGTTATCAACACCTGACAGAAAGGAACAGAATGAATGAATATGTTCAAACACCCTCTTGACAAGACTGCTTACAACTTTCCCTATGAAAGCACAGCAGAGACTTATTTCCGTCTACTTTTTATGCAGATCGTTTTCATAAACTATCTTGGTGCCTTAGCAAAGCTGGTAGGAGTTTCTGAGGAAAGCAGCTTCACTCCAGAGACCCCCCGGAGAAAAAAATGAAATCAGAGGGGAAACACCCCGCCTACCTCTGGGCTTGCTTCGAGAAGTAACTTTGTGTGTGCACCGGGAGGAATCAGAAGCTGTATTTCCACACGGGAAATACAAATGCTCTATCAGTGGAAGTCAGGAAGCAAACATGACTGTTTGTTAAGTAATTTAAAGAGAAGACAATGTTACAACTTGCATCTGGAAAAACCCTAGAGATTCAGAGACCACAGGAGACAGTAAATAGATGGATGGACAGATAAGCACACAGGACTTCCTAAGGACCTTGCAGGATTTTATCTTTTAACATTATTTTTTAATGTTTATTTGAGAGAGAGAGAGAGAGAGAGAGAGCGAGCGCACAAGCGGGGGAGGGGCAGAGACAGAGGGAGACACAGAATCCAAAGCAGGCTCCAGGCTCCAAGCTGTCAGCACAGAGCCCGATGCAGGGCTCGAACTCACGACTTGTGAGATGGTGACCTGAGCCAAAGTCAGACGCTCAACTGATTGAGCCACCCAGGCACCCTGACCTTGCATGATTTTCATGTGCACTATTCTCAAGGGCTTAATGTACATATTTCCACATTACTTTTAATTCGCCATAATGTTTTCATGATATTAAATGAACAGAAGCTAATTGTTTTCTTTCCTAAGGCCCAAATCTAACACAGACATAAAGACTAATTTAAGAGCATAAAATTTCAAAAACAGTAAAAGACCCGTATGGTCTGTCATCTTTTACTTAAAATTTTTTTTTTAGTGTTCATTTATTTTTGAGAGAGAGAGAGAGAGAGAGAGAGAGAGAGAGAGAGAGAGAGAGCACAACTGGGGGAGGGGCATAGAGAGAGGGAGACACAGAATCTGAAGCAGGCTCCAGGCTCCGAGCTGTCAGCACAGAGCCCGACGCAGGGCTCGAACTCACACAGCTGTGAGATCATGACCTGAGCTGAAGTCAGACGCTCAACCGACTGAGCTACCCAGGCACCCCTGTCACCTTTTATTTTAATGCTTAGAGATGTACATGATTTCTCAGCGTGAGAATTGCTTTTGCACGTATACTGTAGATAAAGCAAGGAGCTGTTTAATGTATTTGAAAAACCAGCAGCCAAAATAATCAGTTCCTAATCTACATTCCCATTATAACACTTGGGACGTTTTAAATTTACACGTATGGTCTACTTGAATACGCAAGCAACTAGACCCCTGCGAAGAAAAGACAAATATTTATGTACAAATAAATAGTGTCTTAGTGAACAGGCACTCAGATGTGAGGGCTGATGTTTTATGACTTGACTCTTAGCCTCAATAAAACATGCTCACAAGGCAGCATTTTTCTTTGGGGATAAGTCATAACTTCACCATGGAGGGCTATTAGGGGCCCATTTACTGACATGGGACGGAACCCACAATTCCTAGGGAGAAATGTTATTTAAAAGAGAAGGCTGATATAGAGGATTTTTGGGAAAATCCTCCCCCCCGCCCCCGGGACCTCAAGTTCCCTGGGTAGCGTCAGACATGCAATGCAATATTCCTTATTGGAAAAGAATACCACGTGGCAGCAATTTTTGCTATGTAAGGCAGGGAAGGAGCGCGTAATTTTTCCGTGTGAGATATCTGCAGGATTACAGTGACGGAAAACTCATAGCGTGAAATCGCAGGCTGTTTTTAGATTTCTCACGGGCTTGCATGAGAGAATGCTTATTACCCTATCCATGCATAGAGAGGCATGCCTTGAGTTGAAGATCTAACAGAATTTCCTGGGAGTGGACTTGCCCAAAGGTCTAATGGGACTGAGCCATGGGAAGTACTCGCTTGATTTCATCATAAAGCCACAATTTCTCGAATCCCCCAGAGTGGTTACAAAAGTAGCCCGCATTCTCTCCCCTCCATCAGGTTCTGGAGGTATGGGGAGAAATCCTCAGCACAGATGCAGGGAGACCTCTACAGCACAGGTGTGGGGACACCTCTGCAGCACAGACCGATCGGCAGGCATCAGGCACCTCTCACCTCCTGCCATCACTCAGACGTGGACTCAGATCCGGGGGAAGTTTACTTTCTGCTAGAGGACCATAAACAGTATGGCAATAACTACATATTACTTGGACAGTGCATTTACTATGCAATGTAACAGGTGAAATCCTTTGCCTTGTCTCTCTGTGTCTCTTGAGCTCCTGAAATTTCTTTCTTGTGCAATGAAAAGAGCCTCAACACAGAGAAGCTAGACAGGAACATCAGTCCTGATTGGGACAGGTCCTAAAGCTAAGGCCCAGCATGTACAATGTCATCCGCTCACCAGTGACTCGGTGGGGGTCCCGGACAGAGGGCAGAACAGCACTCTTTATGTTTTTACTGAAGCCTGAGCAAGAGGAAATGACCTGAAGTCACAGTAGGAAAATCTGGATTGCATACGAGACATAATTGAATAGTATCTTAGAGTTGCGCGCAAGATTCAACTTGCCAAAGTTACGCTTCCAAATTATTATCTTGTTTTCTCCACCCCCTGACCCATCATGGGAAGTAGGGTCATTTAGAAATCAGGCTACCGGGGCGCCTGGGTGGCGCAGTCGGTTAAGCGTCCGACTTCAGCCAGGTCACGATCTCGCGGTCCGGGAGTTCGAGCCCCGCGTCAGGCTCTGGGCTGATGGCTCAGAGCCTGGAGCCTGTTTCCGATTCTGTGTCTCCCTCTCTCTCTGCCCCTCCCCCGTTCATGCTCTGTCTCTCTCTGTCCCAAAAATAAATAAAAACGTGGAAAAAAAATTAAAAAAAAAAATAAAAATCAGGCCACCAAAGAGATTCTTGTCTTTTTTCCCAAATGGACAAAACTCCTCGAGACGTTATCAACGCCCACAAGCCATTTCATCCCTCGGAACCTAAGGAAATGCTTATGGTAATACCTGCCTATCTCAACAGATAATTCACGTGAAAATGAAAATTGTTTTTCAATTATTAGGTTCTAGAGAGATGTGATATCATTTTCATGACTTTTTAAAAATGTTATTTATTTATCCATTTTGAGAGAGAGCAAGCATGAGCAGGGAAGGGGGAGAGAGAGAGGGAGAGGCAGAGAATCCCAAGCAAGCTCCACACTGCCAATGCAGAGTCCGATGCGGGGCTCAAACCCACAAACTCTGAGATCATGACCGAGCGAAAATCAAGAGCTGGAGGCTTAACCGACTGAGTGACCCAGGTGCCTCACCAATTTCATGATTTCTGAGTTTGTCTCTAGGCGAACTTAGTTCTTAGAGCCGCTGGTTTGGGACAAACCAGTCCTGAGATCCACCCCTAACTGTTCACTTTTGTGTGGAATGAAAAGGCATTAACTCTTTCATTCCTTCTCTGAAAAAAAGACGAGTACTTCCTCTGGGCGAACAGACGGGATATGGAGAAGAACATATGGAATGTGCTCTCGAGACATTTGCAAATGTGGGAGTTGAGACAGACAAGAAAACCGATGCCAGCCACACAGCATCCTAAGTGATGGGGCTGAAGGAGGCAGGCGGAAACCACAGACTGAGTTTACAGAGGACAGAGGGGCCAAAGAAACCTCTGTGGGGGTAAACAGCTCAATATCACCATGTCCCCAGATAACTCACGGCTGACGTATTCAACCTCTCTCCCCCCAGGGATCTTTTGAAAAGAAGTGAATGCATATCCATCTCAGATGCCTTATGATGGTTCCCTACGTATTAGAGGGCAGTGATCAGGGCCTCTCAAATAACTCCTGTATGTTGTAGCTCTCTAGGGTTGGGCCTGAAGGATACCAAGAAGTGTAGAACTCACTATAAACCTTCGGATAGAATTTGTTTGGCAGGACGAAATCTGCATTTTTAGAAACAGGCTTCAGAAAATGATGGCCGAGATCATTCTTCTATTATAGATATTTTAACAGTTTGATATCGTTAGCCAAAAGAGTTTTGAAATCATAGTAATTTTTAATGTTTTATTTATTTTATTTTATTTTTTTTATATATGAAATTTATTGACAAATTGGTTTCCATACAACACCCAGTGCTCATCCCAAAAGGTGCCCTCCTCAATACCCATCACCCACCCTCTCCTCCCTCCCACCCCCCCATCAACCCTCAGTTTGTTCTCAGTTTTTTTTTTTTTTAATTTTTTTTTTTCAACGTTTATTTATTTTTGGGACAGAGAGAGACAGAGCATGAACGGGGGAAGGGCAGAGAGAGAGGGAGACACAGAATTGGAAACAGGCTCCAGGCTCCGAGCCATCAGCCCAGAGCCTGATGCGGGGCTCGAACTCCCGGACCGCGAGATCGTGACCTGGCTGAAGTCGGACGCTTAACCGACTGCGCCACCCAGGCGCCCCAGTTTGTTCTCAGTTTTTAAGAGTCTCTTATGCTTTGGCTCTCTCCCACTCTAACCTCTTTTTTTTTTTTTTCCTTCCCCTCCCCCATGGGTTCCTGTTAAGTTTCTCAGGATCCACATAAGAGTGAAACCATATGGTATCTGTCTTTCTCTGTATGGCTTATTTCACTTAGCATCACACTCTCCAGTTCCATCCACGTTGCTACAAAGGGCCATATTTCGTTCTTTCTCATTGCCACGTAGTACTCCATTGTGTATATAAACCACAATTTCTTTATCCATTCATCAGTTGATGGACATTTAGGCTCTTTCCATAATTTGGCTATTGTTGAGAGTGCTGCTATGAACATTGGGGTACAAGTGCCCCTATGCATCAGTACTCCTGTATCCCTTGGATAAATTCCTAGCAGTGCTATTGCTGGGTCATAGGGTAGGTCTATTTTTAATTTTCTGAGGAACCTCCACACTGTTTTCCAGAGCAGCTGCACCAGTCTGCATTCCCACCAACAGTGCAAGAGGGTTCCCGTTTCTCCACATCCCCTCCAGCATCTATAGTCTCCTGATTTGTTCATTTTGGCCACTCTGACTGGCGTGAGGTGATACCTGAGTGTGGTTTTGATTTGTATTTCCCTGATAAGGAGCGACGCTGAACATCTTTTCATGTGCCTCTTGGCCATCCGGATGTCTTCTTTGGAGAAGTGTCTATTCATGTTTTCTGCCCATTTCTTCACTGGGTTGTTTGTTTTTCGGGTGTGGAGTTTGGTAAGCTCTTTATAGATTTTGGATACTAGCCCTTTGTCCGCTATGTCATTTGCAAATATCTTTTCCCATTCCGTTGGTTGCCTTTTAGTTTTGTTGGTTGTTTCCTTTGCTGTGCAGAAGCTTTTTATCTTCATAAGGCCCCAGTAATTCACTTTTGCTTTTAATTCCCTTGCCTTTGGGGATGTGTCGCGTAAGAGATTGCTACGGCTGAGGTCAGAGAGGTCTTTTCCTGCTTTCTCCTCTAAGGTTTTGATGGTTTCCTGTCTCACATTTAGGTCCTTTATCCATTTTGAGTTTATTTTTGTGAATGGTGTGAGAAACTGGTCTAGTTTCAACCTTCTGCATGTTGCTGTCCAGTTCTCCCAGCACCATTTGTTAAAGAGGCTGTCTTTTTTCCATTGGATGTTCTTTCCTGCTTTATCAAAGATGAGTTGGCCATGCGTTTGTGGGTCTAGTTCTGGGGTTTCTATTCTATTCCATTGGTCTGTGTGTCTGTTTTTGTGCCAATACCATGCTGTCTTGATGATTACAGCTTTGTAGTAGAGGCTAAAGTCTGGGATTGTGATGCCTCCTGCTTTGGTCTTCTTCTTCAAAATTACTTTGGCTATTCGGGGCCTTTTGTGGTTCCATATGAATTTTAGGATTGCTTGTTCTAGTTTCGAGAAGAATGCTGGTGCAATTTTGATTGGGATTGCATTGAATGTGTAGATAGCTTTGGGTAGTATTGACATTTTGACAATATTTCTTCTTCCAATCCATGAGCAGGGAATGTCTTTCCATTTCTTTAAATCTTCTTCAGTTACCTTCATAAGCTTTCTATAGTTTTCAGCATACAGATCTTTTACATCTTTCGTTAGATTTATTCCTAGGTATTTTATGCTTCTTGGTGCAATTGTGAATGCGATCAGTTTCTTTATTTGTCTTTCTGTTGCTTCATTGTTAGTGTATAAGAATGCAACTGATTTCTGGACATTGATTTTGTATCCTGCAACTTTGCTGAATTCATGTATCAGTTCTAGCAGACTTTTGGTGGAGTCTATTGGATTTTCCATGTATAATATCATGTCATCTGCAAAAAGCGAAAGCTTGACTTCATCTTTGCCAATTTTGATGCCTTTGATTTCCTTTTGTTGTCTGATTGCTGATGCTAGAACGTCCAGCACTATGTTAAACAACAGTGGTGAGAGTGGGCATCCCTGTCGTGTTCCTGATCTCAGGGAAAAAGCTCTCAGTTTTTCCCCATTGAGGATGATGTTAGCTGTGGGCTTTTCATAAATGGCTTTTATGATCTTTAAGTATGTTCCTTCTATCCCGACTTTCTCAAGGGTTTTTATTAAGAAAGGGTGCTGGATTTTGTCAAAGGCCTTTTCTGCATCGATTGACAGGATCATATGGTTCTTCTCTTTTTTTTTGTTAATGTGATGTATCACGTTGATTGATTTGCGAATGTTGAACCAGCCCTGCATCCCAGGAATGAATCCCACTTGATCATGGTGAATAATTCTTTTTATATGCCGTTGAATTCGATTTGCTAGTATCTTATTGAGAATTTTTGCATCCATATTCATCAGGGATATTGGCCTGCAGTTCTCTTTTTTTACTGGGTCTCTGTCTGGTTTAGGAATCAAAGTAATACTGGCTTCATAGAATGAGTCTGGAAGTTTTCCTTCCCTTTCTATTTCTTGGAATAGCTTGAGAAGGATAGGTATTATCTCTGCTTTAAACGTCTGGTAGAACTCCCCTGGGAAGCCATCTGGTCCTGGACTCTTATTTGTTGGGAGATTTTTGATAACCGATTCAATTTCTTCGCTGGTTATGGGTCTGTTCAAGCTTTCTATTTCCTCCTGATTGAGTTTTGGAAGAGTGTGGGTGTTCAGGAATGTGTCCATTTCTTCCAGGTTGTCCAATTTGTTGGCATATAATTTTTCATAGTATTCCCTGATAATTGTTTGTATCTCTGAGGGACTGGTTGTAATAATTCCATTTTCATTCATGATTTTATCTATTTGGGTCATCTCCCTTTTCTTTTTGAGAAGCCTGGCTAGAGGTTTGTCAATTTTGTTTATTTTTTCAAAAAACCAACTCTTGGTTTCGTTGATCTGCTCTACAGTTTTTTTAGATTCTATATTGTTTATTTCTGCTCTGATCTTTATTATTTCTCTTCTTCTGCTGGGTTTAGGCTGCCTTTGCTGTTCTGCCTCTATTTCCTTTAGGTGTGCTGTTAGATTTTGTATTTGGGATTTTTCTTGTTTCTTGAGATAGGCCTGGATTGCAATGTATTTTCCTCTCAGGACTGCCTTCGCTGCGTCCCAAAGCGTTTGGATTGTTGTATTTTAATTTTCGTTTGTTTCCATATATTTTTTAATTTCTTCTCTAATTGCCTGGTTGGCCCACTCATTCGTTAGTAGGGTGTTCTTTAACCTCCATGCTTTTGGAGGTTTTCCAGACTTTTTTCTGTGGTTGATTTCAAGCTTCATAGCATTGTGGTCTGAAAGTATGCATGGTATAATTTCAATTCTTGTAAACTTATGAAGGGCTGTTTTGTGACCCAGTATATGATCTATCTTAGAGAATGTTCCATGTGCACTTGAGAAGAAAGTATATTCTGTTGCTTTGGGATGCAGAGTTCTAAATATATCTGTCAAGTCCATCTGATCCAATGTCTCATTCAGGGCCCTTGTTTCTTTATTGACCGTGTATCTAGATGATCTATCCATTTCTGTAAGTGGGGTGTTAAAGTCCCCTGCAATTACCACATTCTTATCAATAAGGTTGCTTATGTTTATGAGTAATTGTTTTATATACTTGGGGGCTCCGGTATTCGGCGCATAGACATTTATAATTGTTAGCTCTTCCTGATGGATAGACCCTGTAACTATTATATAATGTCCTTCTTCATCTCTTGTTACAGCCTTTAATTTAAAGTCTAGTTTGTCTGATATAAGTATGGCTACTCCAGCTTTCTTTTGGCTTCCAGTAGCATGATAAATAGTTCTCCATCCCCTCACTCTCAATCTAAAGGTGTCCTCAGGTCTAAAATGAGTCTCTTGTAGACAGCAAATAGATGGGTCTTGTTTTTTTATCCATTCTGATACCCTATGTCTTTTGGTTGGCACATTTAATCCATTTACATTCAGTGTTATTATAGAAAGATATGGGTTTAGAGTCATTGTGATGTCTGTATGTTTTATGCTTGTAGTGATGTCTCTGGTACTTTGTCTCACAGGGTCCCCCTTAGGATCTCTTGTAGGGCTGGTTTAGTGGTGACAAATTCCTTCAGTTTTTGTTTGTTTGGGAAGACCTTTATCTCTCCTTCTATTCTAAATGACAGACTTGCTGGATAAAGGATTCTCGGCTGCATATTTTTTCTGTCTAGCACACTGAAAATCTCGTGCCAATTCTTTCTGGCCTGCCAAGTTTCAAAAGAGAGATCAGTCACGAGTCTTATAGGTCTCCCTTTATATGTGAGGGTACGTTTACCCCTTGCTGCTTTCAGAATTTTCTCTTTATCCTTGTATTTTGCCAGTTTCACTATGATATGTCGTGCAGAAGATCGATTCAAGTTACGTCTGAAGGGAGTTCTCTGTGCCTCTTGGATTTCAGTGCCTTTTTCCTTCCCCAGTCCAGGGAAGTTCTCAGCTATTATTTCTTCAAGTACCCCTTCAGCACATTTCCCTCTCTCTTCCTCCTCTGGGATACCAATTATGCGTATATTATTTCTTTTTAGTGTATCACTTAGTTCTCTAATTTTCCCCTCATACTCCTGGATTTTTTTATCTCTCTTTTTCTCAGCTTCCTCTTTTTCCATAACTTTATCTTCTAGTTCACCTATTCTCTCCTCTGCCTCTTCAATCCGAGCTGTGGTGGTTTCCATTTTGTTTTGCATTTCATTTAAAGCGTTTTTCAGCTCCTCGTGACTGTTCCTTAGTCCCTTGATCTCTGTAGCAAGAGATTCTCTGCTGTCCTCTATACTGTTTTCAAGCCCAGCGATTACTTTTATGACTATTATTCTAAATTCACTTTCTGTTATATTATTTAAATCCTTTTTGATCAGCTCATTAGCTGTTGTTATTTCCTGGAGATTCTTCTGAGGGGAATTCTTCCGCTTGGTCATTTTGGATAGTCCCTGGTGTGGTGAGGACCTGCAGGGCACTTCCCCTGTGCTGTGGTGTATAACTGGAGTTGGTGGGCGGGGCCGCAGTCAGTCCTGATGTCTGCCCCCAGCCCACCGCTGGGGCCACAGTCAGACTGGTGTGTGCCTTCTCTTCCCCTCTCCTAGGGGCGGGATTCACTGTGGGGTGGCATGGCCCGTCTGGGCTACTTGCACACTGCCAGGCTTGTGATGCTGGGGATCTGGTGTATTAGCTGGGGTGGGTAGGCAAGGTGCACGGGGGCAGGAGGGGCAGGCTTAGCTCGCTTCTCCTTAGGTGATCCACTTCAGGAGGGGCCCTGTGGCAGCGGGAGGGAGTCAGATCCGCTGCCGGAGGTTTGGCTCCGCAGAAGCACAGAGTTGGGTGTTTGCGTGGAGCGAGCAAGTTCCCTGGCAGGAACTGGTTCTCTTTGGGATTTTGGCTGGGGGATGGGCGGGGGAGATGGCGCTGGCGAGCGCCTTTGTTCCCCACCAAACTGAGCTCTGTCGTCCAGGGGCTCAGTAGCTCTCCCTCCCTTTGACCTCCAGCCTTCCGCTTTCCGAGCAGAGCTGTTAACTTATGACCTCCCAGACCCTAAGTCGCGCTTCCTGTCGGAACACAGTCCGTCAGGCCCCTCCGCTTTTGCCAGCCAGACTTGGGGGTTCTGCTTGGCCGGTGAGCTGCCCCTCCGCCCCGGCTCCCTCCCGCCAGTCTGTGGAGCACGCACCGCCTCGCCGCCCTTCCTACCCTCTTCTGTGGGCCTCTCGTCTGCGCTTGGCTCCGGCGACTCCGTTCTGCTAATCCTCTGGCGGTTTTCTGGGTTATTTAGGCAGGTGTAGGTGGAATCTAAGTGATCAGCAGGACGCGCGGTGAGCCCAACGTCCTCCTACGCCGCCATCTTCCCTCCTGAATCTAATTTTTAATGTTTTAAATGTTCATTTATTTTTGAGAGAGAGAGAGAGAGAGAGGCGGACAGACAAAGTGAGAGTGGGGAAGGGGCAGAGAGACAGGGAGACACAGGAGCTGAAGCAGACTCCAGGCTCTGAGCTGTCAGCACCGAGCCCAATGTGGGACTCGAACTCGCGAACTGTGAGATCATGACGTGAGTCGAAGTCAGACGTGTAACCAACTGAACCACCCAGGCGTCCCCGTAGTAATTATTTTTTTAACACCCTAGATATGTAACTCCACCATTCTTAGCCTTACTCTGGAGCGTCTCAAACTCTTTCTCTAACGTGCCAATAATGACAGCTGGGAGTAACCAAGGGCCTAGGTGTAGCTTGGCGTCTTCATTAACCAGTTTTTAAAAGTTTCACATTTTATCTTAAAAGTGAATGCCAATTTTGCGGTCTGAGCCAAAAGCTAAATATATATTATTTTCGCTACATATTATTTTATATCTTATACTATACAACAATATTTCCTCTCCAAATCTTGTTTTGTTCTGTTTCTTACTATCTCTATGCTTGCCAATCATAAAAGCCACGTCATTGTAAAAAATCAGGAAATGATATCAAGTTCCAAATAAAAAAAAAAAATTAGGCTAACCTATAATTCCCAAACTACCAACCATAGTTTTTCCTTCTCGCTATTTCCGCATAAATACAATAAGTAAATACACCATTACATGAAAATACATATACTTTGAGGTCATTCTGTATCTACATCTTCAAGCCTTTTTTCACTTAAGAATAATTATTTGATGAACATTTATTTTTTACTCTTTGAGAGACAGAGAGAGAGAGAGAGAGAGAGAAAGTGCTCATGAGTGGGGGAGGGGCAGAGGGAGCGAGAGAGAATGCTAAGCACTCCCCAAGCTCAGCCCAGAGCCAGATGACCATGAGCCAAAATCATGAGCCAAAATCAAGAGTAGGATGCCCAACTGAGCCACCCAGGTACCCTTGATGAATATTTTTGTAAAACAATTTGATGAGTGTAAGAGTTTAAAGCACAGGATTTGTAACTTGGTTTTGAATTCAAACTCTACTTACTAGCCTCAGGTATATTATAAATTGAGGTTACTAATATTACTTTGTTCACAGGGTGGTCGCAGGGATAAAGTAATTCAATACGTACGAAGTGCTTTGACGCTCGTTGGGACATAGTGAGCAATATATAAGGATTTATATTTCTTCCTACTAATTCAAAAGGCTACATTTTCTTTAAAAATTTTTTTTAACGTTTATTCATTTTTGAGACACAGAGTGAACACAGCATGAGCTGGAGAGAGGCAGAGAGAGAGGGAAACAGAATCCAAAGCAGGCTCCAGGCTCTGAGCTGTCAGCACTGAGCCCAACGCGGGGCTCGAACTCATAGGTCGCGAGATCATGACTTGAACCAAAGTCAGATGGTTAACTGACTGAGCCACCCAGGCGCTCCAAGATGCTACCTTTTCATATACCGGATTCCCTTACGTATTTTGGCCTGTGAACTGGATCTTCTATTTTCTTCCACTGAGAGCAATCTATCTGCCAAAAGGACCTTGTTTTACGTGCTGTCTTTACAATAAAAAGGCCAAACTGGCTAGGCTAATTCCCCGTTTGCACTTCTTTTCAGGACTTTTCTGACTATTCTTTCTTGTCCATTTTTCCATATGAACTTCAGAATAACTTTTCTTAGTGGGGCGCCTGGGTGGCTCAGTTGGTTAAGCGTCCGACTTTGGCTCAGGTTATGTTTTCACGGTTCAGGAGTTTGGGTTCCGTGTTGGGATCTGTGCTGACAGCTCATAACCTGGAGCCTGCTTCCGATTCTGTGTCTCCCTCTCTCTCTCTGCCCCTTTCCTTCTTGCACTCTGTCTCTCTATCAAAAAATAAATCAACATTTAAAAAAAAGAATAACTTGGTAGTTAAAATTTTTCCCGTATTATTTGCATTTATGTTGTATTTGCTGGATATGTGAATATACGACCCTTTAAAATCCTTGTATAATTTACTGCTCTTCATCTTCATTACATACTGCTTTATTTTTATCTTTGTCTCCTCTATTCTTAGGGCTTTTTTCTACCACAATATCCCCTGATACTTATTCAGTTATTTTTAAAGAATTTTGTCTCAAACTTGACATAAAATGAGAGGAAGGGAAATGATATTCTGGCATTTCAAAAGCATAACCTATGCACCTATGTATCCAGGGAGCATTCTCAAATCATACTCCTTGGAACACTGGTGTTATAGGATGTTAAGGTTTTATTACACAGGGAAAAAAAATAGAGGACTGTGTGAAAAACGCCTTTCAGAAATTCTAAGTTAAACAGAATTAAAGACGTTTTTATTCTGCAAGAATTCTCACAAACTTAATAATGCTAACTTACTTTCTCATCTCCAAAAAGAGATGTGTTTTGCAGGAGTGCCCACCCTTGTGACCATGTGCCTGTTCCTAAAAGGGACATACCATAGGGATTAAGATACTAGACGCTCCAGTTTGGGAAATATTTGCCATAAATGGGTTCCCTTCCAAGATTCTGAGGTGGGTACTGAGGGACATTTTTTTTTTCTCTTTCCACTACCACTGTTTGTCGAGGTGGACTATTCATCTTTAAGTCTAGGATAATTAGTCTTGAATCTAAAGGAAATGCCTCTCAGATTTGGTCTGTGGACTGTGATTTCCACTGTCTGAGGATAGTGTATGTTTCACCTCTTCCAAAGTCTTCATTGTCTCTTCCAATGTACGTTTTAGTGGCAAATTGGGAGAGACTCAGCAAGCCCAATGCTACTTTAAATGAGAAGACCAGTCCAATATTCTATTGGTTACAAGTGAAATGACTCAACACGAAGTCACAATGGTTGACTAGCACAAAGCAAATGGTTCCTAAAATACACACATAAATTTATTTTTAAAATTCTTCATTTGGAAGAGACGTATTTTTCTCCTCCAGGGAATTTTTATTATTTAAACAAAAAAACACCCTGCACAAGTATTAGGCTATGCACCAAAATAAAGGGTTTTTTTCTTTTCCTTTTTTTTTTTTCCTTTGTTGGCAGGCCAGGGAATCATTTTCATGCAGTCTATTTGTTGGACCTTGGGGTAAAATTATATTTCATAGTTCCCTTGTTCCCAGGCTATGGTAAAAAAGAGATTGATGTCTGAAATTTCAACTATATTTGTCTTACAAATTTGTTCGATTCTCTTGAGAATAATTATCTCATATCATTTAAAGGTTAGTAATTCCTTAGGAATGACCTCTCTGTTATAATTAGAGTAAGAGTATTTACATTTAGCTAGGAAAAGTGAAAGCCAATGGACTTAGTTTCTGCCATCACTACTTTACTAAATTGTTGCTCTTTGAAACAAATAGCAGGAGTCATAGGGATATCGCTCAGTTGAATAATTTTTTCTTTCATTTTATGAAAACAGATAATGTTGTAAAACACAGTAAAAGAACATTTAGGAAAAACTATCTCATAACAGAATACTAAATCTAGAGAATCTAGGGGAAGATGTGTCCAATGGCTGCTGAGAGGGATTTCCAATGACTTATTTCCCAATTTGTTGCCAGTAATTTAGTTACACCCAGACACCAGGTTCAGAATTTCAGTGGAACAAGGGAGGAATGAAAGAAGGAAGGAAGGAAGGAAGGAAGGAAGGAAGGAAGGAAGGAAGGAAAAGAAAAAGAAAGGAAAAAGAAAAAATCTGATCTTATAATGAATCCAAAAAAATCATAGTCTTTTAATAGGAGCCAAAAGAAAAGAAAAGAAAAAAGAAAAGACAACTTTGTGCAGACTACTCAGAACTTTAGTGAATACATGGGCTAGAAAGAAATGGCAGAGGAATTTAAAAGAACCTTCAAGTTCACATTCAAGACAATGGCCGATGGGAACAGCTCAGCTTTGAGATTTTCAGCAAGGAGGTTCTTCCAAAGAGTGGGGAAAGATTATAGTTATATTATTGTTAACATTAGATCTTTGACTATATTGACATTTCTCCAGTGTCACAGGCTCCATGCTGTTGGGTCATGGGCTCAAGACACTAAGAAGACTCTTGAACCCAACCCCAAGATAAACACATTTTTTCCTATGTGTCCTTAGGTTCACATCAATATGGAATGTATTATTCGTTCTTTTAGCCACCATAAATAATCCAAATCAGACAAAAATTCAAGCCTGAGCAAGGATATTGACTAAATGACAACTCTTCCATCCCCTATTTCATATAAGAATTTTCTCTTATGCCAGTCAGGTACCAGCCTAGTGTGCTTGATTTGATACCATGGTGACTTGGAAAAATATTGTATCTGGCTGTAGATGCCAAATGTTAGGATGAGCTTTTAAAGCCCATGCATTAGTCTCTATGAATTGAACAACAATTAGTGAGAACCCTTTATAAAGCAGGGATCCCTCAAAGGAATGTCCCTCTATTTAAAAAAAAAAAAAAAGAAGAAATAACAGCATCTGGGTGGCTCAGTTGGTTAAGCTTGATTTCAGCTCAAGTCTTGATCTCAAAGTTGGTGGGATCGAGCCCCACATGTGCACTGATAGTGCACAGCATGTTTGGGATTCCCTCTCTATCCCTCTCTCTGCCCCTCTCTTTCTCTCCCTGTCAAAATAAATAAACAAACATAAAACAAATGAAACAATACAAAACCTTCTTTCCAGGAATAAAAGGAATCAGTTAGAAAGCTCAAATGTCTCCCAGTAAAAAAGAGAAACTTGAAGCCTAGGTCAATTGCAAGTACTGTCTGATTTTATATCACGATGTATTAGGAATATTAATCTGAAAATTTAGTGTAAAAGCTGTTCTAAGAACACCCCACAGAAGCAAACAGCTTTATAAGGATACTTCCATAATCTAGAGTGCATTGTATTCCCTTAAAAAAATCCCTACTAATCATGAGTCCCTCTGAAAAAGTTACAAAGCAATGAGAAAATAATCTACAATAACTAAGAGTCAGCAGACATAACTAATAGGATAGACCTCCAACATGTTAAAGTAATTAAAATATACTTTAAAATGGTTAAGGAAATAAAGGAAGGAATGAGAAACCAGGAAGAAATAATAGGATACAATTGAATTGACTAAAAGATTTTGAACAAAGCCAACTGGAACTTTTAGAAATAAAAACGTCGGTACTGAAATTAAAAATTAAACCAGACGGGCCACTGCTATAAAAAAGAAAAAGCACTAATAAAAAAGACATATTTGGAGCAATTACCTACAGAGTAGCTCAGAGAGGTTTTATTTTATTTTATTTTTTTTTTTTTAATGTTTATTTATTTTTGAGACAGAGAGAGACAGAGCATGAACGGGGGAGGGGCAGAGAGACAGGGAGACACAGAACCGGAAGCAAGCTCCAGGCTCTGAGCCATCAGCCCAGAGCCCGACGAGGGGCTCGAACTCACCGACCGCGAGATCGTGACCTGAGCTGAAATCGGATGCTCAACTGACTGAGCCACCCAGGCGCCCCTCAGAGAGGTTTTAAAAATGAAAGGAAACAAAAAATAAAAGGGAGAGATTCAGAAGCACGTGGAAGAAAAAGCAGAAGTCCAACCTGCATACAAGTTTGAGAAAGACAGTAGAAAGACCGGGCATGTGGAATTAAATTATCATAAGCCCTGAAAGTTTATGACTTTTTTTTTTAAGTTTATTTATTTATTTTGAGAGAGAGAGAGAGCGTGAGTGGGGGAGTGGGGGAGGGGCAGAGAGAGAGGGAGACAGAGAATCCTAAGCAGGCTCTGCGCTGTTAGCGCAGAGCCCGATGTGGGGCTCAGAACCACGACACCGTGAGATCAGCACCTGAGCCAAAACCAAGAGTCAGACACTTGACCAAATGAGCCATCCAGGTGCCCCAGCCCTGAACACTTCCAACAGAACATCTGTTACCGTTAGAGTTAGCTGTAAACGAGCGCCCACGTGTTTCATCAGTAGTTACTGCAGAAAGTCAGGAGAATGGGAATAGACCCCCAGAAGAGCTTTAAAGAAGGCTGAGTACCAGGGTAACTATCAGTCTTCAATTAGATAAATAAGATTATAAAATAGTTTCCTTGAACTTAGTTTCCTAGCAAAAGTGAAGAACCTTCCTGGAATACTCAGAAGGTTGGTTGGTTGGTTTCTTTGTTTTTCCTGTTTCCAAAGATGACAGCCTTGAGACCATGAATGTTTTAGGGAACTCTATGTATTCCCTGTGGCAGACAATTGTGTCTGTTCGTTTTAACTCTAGACTACGTCAGAGGAGGTTGTGACGTAGGCTTCGGTGGTCTTGACATTTCCCGCTTTCTTAAGTTTGTTTAAAAAACCACATATTTTTCCAAATAAAATGATGCAGGTATTTTCAAGATTATTTTAAATAGCAAGAAAAGTATCTCATTCTTCTAGAGCTGATAGGGTTGAAAAGCTGCAAGATTTTCTGAAAATGGAGGAAAGACATGAATCCATGTGTTAGGAAAGAAATGAGGCCAGCAGGATATAAAGAGCCACTACATATCTAGGCATACCAGAGGCCACAGCAAAATCCCAAAGAAAGTTTAAAAAATAATCAGAAGAGAAAGACACATTACCTACCAAGGAACAGCCATTGCAATGACAGAAAACTTACTATTCATTCATTCCTATTTTCAACACATGCCTCAAATATTTATAAAGCTCCAACTTTACTTCAGACATTTTTGCAGGTGGCTGGGGGGTAAATCAGCAAACAGAGCAGGCTATTAAAAAACTGTAAGGGGGCGCCTGGGTGGCGCAGTCGGTTAAGCGTCCGACTTCAGCCAGGTCACGATCTCGCGGTCGGTGAGTTCGAGCCCCGTGTCAGGCTCTGGGCTGACGGCTCAGAGCCTGGAGCCTGTTTCTGATTCTGTGTCTCCCTCTCTCTCTGCCCCTCCCCCGTTCATGCTCTGTCTCTCTCTGTCCCAAAAAAAATAAATAAACGTTGAAAAAAAAAATTAAAAAAAAAACTGTAAGAAAGATAAAAGGTCAGAATCCTATCTTTAAACTGAAATAACCTTGTGATAATGAGCTCACTAATTATAGCCTCTGTGGCCTCATTATGTTGAACCCAATCTGCCCATTTCTCTTTTTACCACAATACAGTCTATAGTAGTTCTATTCATTTTCTACAGCTGCTATAACAAATTCCCATAAACTTAATGGCTTAAAACAACACACATCTACTATCTTTACAGTTCGGGAGTTCAGACGTCGAAAATCGGTCTAAGTGGGCTACAGGTTCCGACTGGAGGCTCTAGGGCTGAATCCATTTCCTGGCCATTTCCACCATCTGAAAGCTTCCTGCCTTCATGGTTTGTGGCCCCTCCTCAATCGTCCAAGCCCAACAGAGCAGCATCGTGTAACCTGTCTCTCTCGGCCTCTCTCTTTCTTTTTTTTTTTTTCAACGTTTATTTATTTTTTTGGGACAGAGAGAGACAGAGCATGAACGGGGGAGGGGCAGAGAGAGAGGGAGACACAGAATCAGAAACAGGCTCCAGGCTCCGAGCCATCAGCCCAGAGCCTGACGCGGGGCTCGAACTCACAGACCGCGAGATCGTGACCTGGCTGAAGTCGGACGCTTAACCGACTGCGCCACCCAGGCGCCCCATCGGCCTCTCTCTTTCTTACTCCATCTCTTCATCTCCTTCCCCTCTATCCCCCCTCCTCCCTTCCTTGCTCACAGTCACAGACACATGCCCCTTACTTCCATCATCACATTCCCTTGCCTGCTTCCTCCTATCCTGCCTTCCTCTTACCAGAGGTTTACCAGAACCCTTGTGATGACACCCGGCCCACCTGGACACTCAGGCTGATCTCCGTGTCTCAATGTCCTAATCGGATCTGCAAAGTCCCCGTGCCATATAAAATACATTCACAGGTTCCAAGGATTAGGATGTGGCCATGGACATCTTTGGGGAGTCGTTATTCTGTCTACCAGAGCGATTGCTTCCCCTTCCCTTTGGAAGAATAATCATCTGGAAACACAATATCTGGCTAAAGATAACATAATAATATTTCAGATAGTGATCAAGAGCTCAGCAGTCACAGGACAGTCACAGAACCCCTGAGGGTTGTCTTCAGTAAGAAGAAAATTGAATACAGAAGGAAGGATTGAGGAGGAAGACGTAAAAGTTTTAACCCAGGCACACATGGGCAATAACTACTCTAAAAACAGTGATACAACGTCTAATTCTGAATGTCTGAACGACAGAGTGGCATTCAAAGGCTGGAAAGCAGTCATAGGGAGGATGAGGTAGGGACCCGTACTGACATGAGATTCAGCAACCTGAGGCTCTCAAGAGGCATGGGAAGAAGACACCAGTGTTGACTAACTGCAGAGATCACATGTGAACATTTTGAATAGCCTCTAAAAGAACAGAAATATCAAGAAATGTAGGGAGGGGGCGGAAATCACCCAGAAGATACCACAACCTGCAGACGTGAAATACAACATATGCACCTACAAGACAACCTCAAAATACGGGCAGCAAAAATGGACCACAGTGCAAGATGAAATTAGGAAACGCACATTTCCACTGGAGGGTTTTAACATTCTACTCTTAGAACCTGATAGACAAAGGAAGCAAAAAGTTAGTCAGGATATTTGAGATATGAGAGAGGAACAATTCAGTTAACAGGCTTGAGCTAATGAACTTGTGGAGAGCCCAGTACCTGCCGGCAGTCTATTCCTTTCAAGTACACCGGAATATTTGCAAAAATGGACCAAATGCTAAGCCACAAGCCAAACGTCAAAAATATCAAAAAATCCGTATCAGCGCTGTTCAACGCAAACATAATGTGAGCCATATATGTAGGCTTAGGGTTTCTAGTAGCCATATTTAAAAATGCGAAAAGAGGGGTGCCTGGGTGGCTCCGTCGGTTAAGCATCAGACTTCAGTCCAGGTCATGATCTGAGGGTTCATGGGTTCGAGCCCCATTCACAGCACAGAGCCTGCTTCAGATCCTCTGTTTCCCTCTCTCTCTCTCTGCCCCTCCCCCACTCACTCTCTCTCACAAAAATAAGCTTTTTTTTCAAATGTGAAAATAAGGGGTGCCTGGGTGGTTCGGTCTCAGGCTCAGTGGGTTAGCTGTTAGACCTGAATGTGACTGAGGTCATCATCTCATGGTCTTGGGGTAGAGCCCCGTGTCAGGCTCCATGCTGAGCACTGAGCCTGCTTGGGATTCTCTCTCTCCCTCATCTCTGCCCCTCCCCCACTCATGTTATGGCAAATATCTCAATTTGGACCACCTCCAAATGTTTATTAGCCACATGTCATAAGTGACTACTGTAATGGACAGAGCAGCACCATGTCAAACAGACCACCCTCTCATACCCCAGGGTAACACAACTAGAAATCAAATCAAAAGAGCATTTACACAATAATAAATTCTGATCTTTGGCCATCTCAATAATACACTTAAACGCATCACAAATACAGACTTTCGGCAAATTAAAAACCTTACTTCTAAGTAATTCATGGTCAAAATCAAACAGACATTATGAAATATTTAGACTTGAAAAAAAATCAAAATCTGGGGGACAGAGTATATAGCTTTAACTATTCAGAGATGGGCATATGACTTACACGGCAACTTGGGGCATGACGGGAGGGCCGGGTCAAGTTAGTGGGTAAAGAACAGGCTATCCATTAAATAGTGCTGGACAACCAGCTTCTCACATGGCAAACACATATATAATTGGAATCTGGTCTCATGGCAAACATAGGAAATGAATTCTTGTTGAACAGCAGAAAATATTTCCACTTGGAAAACGGAACCACGTTATCAAACGGCCGAAATGATGGATCAAGAATATTAAATCAGGACAAAAGAATCTCTAGGCCCCAAACCTTCGATGATGACGTCCTTTGTTCCACATTATTACGTGAGATGAAGCGGACAGACAAAAAGCGCCATCACTTGTAGTCAGTATGGATCCAGGATTTGTGAGCAGACACCAGAGGGGGAGGTGCTCACTGTATCAGAATCACCTGGAACTGAGCATGGAACCTTGGGCAAGAAACAACCTTAGTTACTTATCCTTGGTTTTCACAGCTATAAAATGGAGGTAACAACGCTTACCTCTCCCAGTACCAATAGGATATGACACCGATCAAGTACATGAGGGCCTAGAAAATGTCAGTTCTTGTGCTCTAAAGTGTGAAGTCCAGATCGCACAGAGGGCATCTGCCCTACCGTCCTGCAGACACTTGCAATACTGTGAGGTCTAGAATGTTCCGTGGCCATGCATACTATCCCAGGGATACACTGAGGTGGACATCAAGGGCAAGGGCTCCGAAGTCAGGCAAACTTCTCTTTGAATCCAAGGTCTACCTCTTGTTAGCTGTTAGACCTCAGGCAAGTTACTTAACATCTGTAGCCTCAGAATTTATATCTGTAAGCAGGGTTAATAATAATTATAACAAGAGTTAATAACATACCTGTGTCTCAGTTAAGAGTCCTAGTTTCAGCAACAGACACCAACACTGGACAACGTAAGCAGAAAGGGATTGTATTAAGGGTATTGAGAAGTTGTACATGCCCCAGCCTGCACAGCCAAGATCTGTGTCCAAAGTCATGCCTCACACTGGTCCCACGAAGATGCCCCCACTGACCCATTGCCCCCTGGCTACTGATCCACTTCTGTTATTGGAATCTGGGTGTGGTTCTCTCGAATAGAAGATGTCTCAGGCAGTACCTGTTCCTTTCTTTGCCATTAGCTCCTTAATTCAAGTCCAGAACAGGTACATCTGCCTGATGGAGTTTAAACCCCTTGTCTGTGTCCCAACTGCAGGGGAAGCTGGAAAAGTACATTTTCAGCTTCTATAGAAGGAAGAAGTGAATCTCTGCCCCTGCTCAGACCTCAGGCTGGGAAACACTCCAAGGGCAAGGGAGTTCAGATGCTGGTTGGTCACAAAGAATGACCACTACACCTGTCTGAAGGGTTACTGTCGGAGAAAGCAAGCTCACGAATACGAAGCACACGGCACGGTGCATCGCAGAATTTCAGAGCTCACCTGAGAGGCTTAAAGACAATATAGGAGACATGACGGCATTTTTGCAAGAACAACAACGCATGCTGCGACCAGGACATAGGGTAGATACATTAGAAAATTTCTTCGTGTGTTCCTGCCCCCCAGGTTAACAAATGTTTCCAGAGATTCTGATTCTAAATTCACCCATAAAACATGAAGGCCCTTGAACAGTGCTGAAGTATAACGTTACGGAAGAAGACAGAAAATCCTATGTTTGGCTTCCTTTCGGAGGGGACTCACTTGTGAAGACACAACAGAGAAAAATCATATATTCACTCTTCCCAAACAGTCAGGTAGACAGGGGGTACATGGCCTTTCTTTCTTTTTTAAATTTTTTTAAAAATATTTTTTTTGAGAGAGAGACAGAGACAGAGACAGAGTGTGAACAGGGGAAGGGGCAGAGAGAGAGGGAGACACAGAATCGGAAACAGGCTCCAGGCTCTGAGCTGTCAGCACAGAGCCCAGCGTGGGGCTTGAACTCATGAACTGTGAGATCACGACCTGAGCCGAAGTCGGACGCTTAATCGACTGAGCCACACAGGTGCCCCGAACGTAGCCTTTCCGAGCACAAGAAGCAAACACTGTTTTTTACTTCTGTGAGTTTTCTTTTTAAAGCAGAACTTGGTAGATTTTGACGGAGATACTTATGGCAGAAACACAGAGACTCCTGCCACTGTTGTGGGGTTTTTTGGCGAAAGAACTGAACTCATGGAAAAAGACACTGCTTTCCAGATGCTATTCTTCCGACAAATAAGCTTAAATACATATATGCCAGTGACTCTTCACTGCAGGTGTCGACTTGCCTAAGTCACAATGAGGCAGCAAACGTCGTTGGCTTAAAGACTCCCGCGACGGACCATGTGGATTTTTGCAATCTTGATTAAAATCTTTCCTGCCTAGACATATATTTCTTCGACTCTGGCCTCATTTTCTGCAAATCCTTGGATGAAGATTTATATCAGACCCTGAGAAGGTTCGAGGGAGGAAGCATAACTTCTGTTTTCCTGCTACTTCCCACAAAAGCTGGTGCAGGGTCACAGTGCCTAGAAGGGACATTCATTAAAGATTATTTACTATGCGCAGTCTGTGTGCTGTTGTCTGGCAGGCCACGGCCAGGAGTCAGCTTCTTGGGGCACACCATGTGCACCCCAGACTCATGCTGTGAGAGTGATCATCATGAAACCATATTTATTAAATAGCCCTACGCATGGGGTACTGGCCTATGTAAGTAGAGCAGTCGCGGTCCACACCCTTTGGGAGCTTACAATGTCAAACAGAAAATTTTTCACAGCCTGGAGGCGCACCGGTGAGGTAAGGAGCTAAAAGCATCCATTCACTTCAGAGTCCAACTTTTCCCCCAGCCACTGGGTACTCCCTCTGGCTTCCGGGTTCCATCTAGGCTACCATTCAGAGGTGGCTAAACCTCAGCTCACTTCAAAGGCCCATTATTGGAAGAATTCACTGGAAACCCCTGTGCGAAGTGAACGTGTGTACTAAAACTCCATAAACCCAGAGTGACTTCTTGTTTGTAAGTTCCAGTGAGCCCCATGCAGGTTTCAAAGCTGAACGCCATATTGTCACTTCTGTCCAGAAGCTTACTGGTGACCCAGTGGGGGTGAAGCATACTATTGGATCATGACAGAGACCAGCAGGTTAATACAACACAGGTCCTAAGGTACAATACAGGGCATGTAAATGAGAACATAAAAGAGAAAACTGTTCCTTCTGACTTGTGGGGAATCACAGAAGGCTTTGAGGAGAAGAGAGAAGTTGACTTAGGTCTTGACTTCAGCTACAGCAATTTCTTACTGGACACATCTCGAAAGGCAAAGGAATTAAAAGCAAAAAATGAACTACTGGGACCTCATCAAGAGAAAAAGCTTCTGCACGGCGAAGGAAACAATCCACAAAACTAAAAGGCAATAGACAGAATAAGAAGATATCTGCAAATGACGTATCGCATAAAGGACTAGTATCCAAAATCTACAAAGAGCTCACCAAACTCCACACCCAAAAAACAAATAATCCAGTGAAGAAATGGACAGAAGACATGAATAGACAATTCTCTAAAGAAGACATCCGGATGGCCAACAGGCACATGAAAAGATGCTCAATGTCACTCCTCATCAGGGAAATACAAATCAAAACCACACTGAGATATCACTTCACGCCAGTCAGAGTGGCTAAAATGAACAAAACAGGAGACTAGAGATGCTGGCGAGGATGTGGAGAAAGAGGAACCCTCTTGCACTGTTGGTGGGAATGCAAACTGGTGCAGCCGCTCTGGAAAACAGTGTGGAGGTTCCTCAAAAAATTCAAAATAGGTCTATCCTAGGACCCAGCAATGGCACTGCTAGGAATTTACCCAAGGGATACAGGAGTGCTGATGCATAGGGGCACGTGTACCCCAATGTTGATAGCAGCACTTTCAACAATAGCCAAATTATGGGAAGAGCCTAAATGTCCATCAACTGACGAACGGATAAAGAAGATGTGGTTTATATATACGACGGAATAATACTTGGCAATGAGAAGGAATGAAATCCTGCCATTTGGAGTCACGTGGATAGCAATGGGGGGGTATTATGCTGAGTGAAATAAGTGAGTCAGAGAAAGACAGATACCTTATGTTTTCACTCATATGTGGATCTTGAGAAACTTAACAGAAGACCATGGGGGAGGGGAAGGGGAAAAAATAGTTACAAACAGAGAGGGAGGGAGGCAAACCATAAGAGACCCTTAATTAAATAGAGAGAACTGAGAGTTGATGGGGGTGGGGGAGAGGGGAAAATGGGTGATGGGCATTGAGGAGGGCACCTGTTGGGAGGAGCACTGGGTGTTGTATGTAAGCCAATTTGACAATAAATTATATTAAAAAAATAAAATAAAATAAATGAATTGGGTCTTGAAGTTAGGTGAGATTGTTGATGGGCAAAGACCAAGGGGCAGGCATGGCAAACTTTTGGATGGGTCGTGGAAGAGCTGAGGAAAAATGGTGAACTTAGGGATCAGGCTGTCCAGTAATTCTTCCCCATGTGGGGTCTATTTCGTTGACTTCAAAAATCCTTGGATCTATGTTGGGAAGTAGGATTGGGACATATTCTAAATGTGCTGGGAGCCACCCCATGGTCCTTCCTGCTGCCACTGCTTCTGACTCTGTTCCATCTGGGAGAAGCTCCACCTCAAGAGCACAAGGATGACGAGGAAAAGAAGAACTACAACCCACCCAAACTGTAGCAGGGCCACATGGACAAAGACTTCTGGGATCGTTCGGAAATGCATCAGCATCCAGCCACCCCTGCCATTCTAGGTCTCAGTCAGAAGAACAAAACCAAGGCATTCCCACACATTGTTAAACACGTGTGACTGTTTTTTCCCATCCTGGGAGTCAAAAAATAGGCCCCTAAGAGCACCGTCTCTGCCAGGTGTTTGACAGTGGCACTGACAGGGAAAGAAGCCAGGGTCAGCTTTGTAGGGTTTAAAGGGTAAAGGGATCTCAGGGGATGATGGAGTCCAGCCCTCTGCCTTTAGTCTGGAGGGCACACAAGTCATGAAGCAGAAATGGCTGTTTCTTAGAGAATGTGAGGGGGAGACGTGGTTTAGAAATTGATGTATCTAGCCTGATACCAGATGCTTCTCTTTCTTGAGCACCCCCCGCCGCTCTGACCTGCACCAGGCTATCCCCTTTATTCCTCCCAATGATTCCGGATCACACATTCAAGAGGCACTTGCTTGTTCCTTCCCTTCACATTGTCATAATCATCAGGGAGAAGGGTGGCCTTAACCCGAGATCATCTTCTTAAGAGAGGCTTTGCACCAAATTCTTATTTAGTTATTATCCTGCAATTCCCTCGGTCCATGTTGATCTCAAATGAAAGTACACAATCGTAGATACAATTCCTATCAAAGTGAGCTATGTTTAACTATCTTATTTTATTCTAAAGAAAAAGGTAAATGATGCCTGAGTCCAAAGGATTTCACAACCTTATGTTCAAATCAGCCAAGTTTGAAAGAACATTTCAGCTGCACAAAATGAGACTTCTAATTTATCAACAGCTAAGTTGAGAGTAGATAGGACTCATTGTTTATGGGGTTGAATTACTCAAGATTCTCCCTAATTTTGCTGGAAGTTTGCAGTTTTCCTACGTATGCCTACATCTTCACCAATGTGACTCTCAATTCTTTTAATGTGGTCAGTTATCAAAACCAAATATGTTCTGTTTCTATAATGTGGTAACAGCATGTTTGGGTTACATGTGTGGATGTTATTTAGAAAAAAATTAGATAGTGCTCTTACAAATGACATTCTTCCCAAAGCCTGATAACATACATACGAAGATTTCCTCTTTCCACCTATAAAATGGAAGCAATTCTTTAAAAAGAAATTTTTTTAATGTTTATTTACTCTTGAGAGAGACACAAAGCAGGAGCGAGGGAGGGGCAGAGAGAGAAAGAGACACAGAATCCGGAGCAGGCTCCAGGCTCTGAGCTGTCAGCACAGAGCCCGACTCGGGGCTCGAACTCACGAACCGTGACATCGTGACCCGAGCTTAAGTTGGTAGCTTAAAGGACTAGCCACGCAGGCACCCCAAAATGGAAGCAATTCTAAAGATTTTGTGACACTTCATGAAGAGCTATAGAGAAACTGCTTGGAAATTATCTGCTTAAGAACAAAAGGCATTTGGGGATTTGGTGCTATTATTGTTATGATTTTTACTATAATTATTCTGGCTAAACTTGTTTCATCAGTCTACGCGTGAGACACCAGATAAAGTTAACTAGGCAGGAAATTCCTCCCCCAGTGAACATGTCACATGGAACTCTTACCCCAGATGTAAACTACCAATAAGATTTTTCTTCTTTTGAAAAATAAGTAGGCATGCATTATTTCAAGAATAGAAGTACATCTTTTATCATATTTCTATTGTTAACTTTTACCCTTTAACTTTATAACTAGACAGCAATACACGGAAGATGAGAATTTAAAATGATTCACTTAATTTCTCTTCACTGCCAAGTACCTACAGCGGATGAGTGGAAGAAAAGATCAGGCTAAGATAATTCTTTATTGGAAAAGTAAAGTTTTTTAATTTTTAAAAAATTTTTATTTATTTATTTTGACAGAGAGAGACAGAGAGAGAGAGCGCGCATGAGACGGGGGAGAGGCAGAGAGAGAGAAATCCCAACAGGCTGCACACTGCCAGCACAGAGGCTGATGTGGGGCTCGACCTCACCAACAGTGAAATCATGACCTGAGCTAAAATCAAGAGTCTAACGCTTAACTGACTAAGCCACCCAGGCATCCTGAAAAGCACACTTGTTTTTTTGTTTTGTTTTGTTTTACCCCCCTTCATTGGAACACTGCATACCTACTACAGGGAAGCAGAAGGAAAAAGTACCTCGAATCCAAACTCCTCAAATAGCAACAAGTTGCGATGTTAGTAAATCTGGGTCTGTTCTTTTCACTATTCACGATTGTTGGGTTGTAAATGTTTGCAGGCCCACCGTATTTAAAATTTTACATTGGGAGTGCCTGGGTGGCAGGCAGTTGAGCGTCTGACTTGGGCTCAGGTCATGATCTCACAATTCATGGTTTGAGTCCCCCATCGGACTCTGTGCTGAGAGCTCAGAGCCTGGAGCCTGCTTCCGATTCTGTGTCTCCCTCTCTCTCTGCTCCTCCCCTGCTCATGCTCATGTTCTCTCTCTCTCTCTCTCTCTCTCTCAAAATTAAATATACAGAAAAATTTTTTTTAATTTACACTCTAACATTATAACATAACTTCCCATGCCTTTATTAATTCCCCATACCCCTTATTTTAAATAGTTGCACAATATAGCATTAAGCAAATGATTTACCTAAAGGCATTAGATTGTTTTCCTCTTTTAAATAAAATTACATTGGGTATCTTTGTGAATAAAGCTTTCTCCAACCTTAGGATTTTCATTAGATAAATTTTCAGAAGTGAGAGTAAAATCCTGGTGCACTTTTTTTTTCTTCAATGTTTTTATTTATTTTTTGAGAGAGAGAGAGAGAGAGAGAGAGCCAGCAGGAGATGGGCAGAGGGGGAGGGGGAGAGGGAAAGAGGATCCAGAAGCAGGCTCTGCACTGATAGGGAAACAGCAGCAAGCCCGATGTGGGGCTCGAACCCCCAAACGGAGAGATCATGACCTGAGCCGAAGTGGGAGGCTCAACTGACCGAGCCGCTCAAGCGCCCCCTAAAATCCTAGTGCACTTTTTATCTTTATATACAAGACTCTCTCAAGTCCATAATTATTTTATTTAAGTAGAATTTTCTCCCTGCCATAGAGAGCACTCACTCATCTGCCATCAGAGAAGAAATGACCTCGCGGTTGCAATGTATACCTTCATAATTTCAGAGGATTCTCTCTTCCAAATGTCCTTATTTTTAGGAAAACCACAACTTAAGACGACTACATTGTTCTTTTTCAAATACAGGATTTTCAGTGTCCCATTTTGGAAATATCTAGGGCTTCATTCAGCCTAAAGGGAACTCATTAAAGACGGGAAGAGAAAAAAGAAAAACAGACAATTTCTCCTGGAACAGTATTAAAGGATTATTTATGTGGTGGGACCAGAGCAATTTTACTTTGTTTTTGCACTATGATGTTAGCGAGTTCCCTAGGAGGATGTGGCACCAGGGTATGGGAATGTCTTCGTGCACACGTCTCACAGCTGCTTGGCCATGTGAACAGAACTGTGCCCCCAGCCCTGGCTGGCACTTTGCAGCCCAGAAATCATGCTTCTGAGATTTCCTTTCTGAGCAATTGTAAGGGAGATTCCAGAGGGACAAATTCAAGAATGACTTAGAAATTATAGACCAGATCACACAACTGTCATAAAGCTATCATCAGTTAATAAAACAGGGTTTTCTTTTCATTAAAAAAAGTTGGCTTTTTTCTCCCTTAAAAAAAATATTGATGTTGGAAGCCTTTGGAACTTTGTCTGACCCTCTGTCTGCTGACTTTTTCATTTCCTGTTTCTTTTTTTTCTCTTTCTTTTCTTTTCTTTCTTTCTTTCTTTCTTTCTTTCTTTCTTTCTTTCTTGTCTGACCCTCTGTCTGCTGACTTTTTCATTTCCTGTTTCTTTTTTTTCTCTTTCTTTTCTTTTCTTTTCTTTCTTTCTTTCTTTCTTTCTTTCTTTCTTTCTTTCTTTCTTTCTT
The DNA here is from genome assembly GCF_007474595.2 of Lynx canadensis. Classification (NCBI taxonomy): domain Eukaryota; kingdom Metazoa; phylum Chordata; class Mammalia; order Carnivora; family Felidae; genus Lynx; species Lynx canadensis. The sequence continues at coordinate 101,395,116 of NC_044303.2, read as the reverse complement.
TCTTTTCATACAGCAGAGATCTCTGCAACAGGCTCCCAACGTGTTAAAAACAAATGTACACTCCCTAAAAATAGTCGAGCTTCAACATGCTTGCTCCCAGAGCCCTGCCACTCTAGGGTCCGTGGCTTCTATGAACAAAAATGCGGGCTCCCCCTCCCTCCTCTGCTGTCACAGAAACTAGACTGTGGAGACGTTTGTAGGAAGAAGTCCAAGAATAAACATGAGAGTATTCTGAATGAAAAGTAAGTCTCTAGCAAGGATGAGTCCAACAGTGTCTGGAAAATGCTTCCTAAAAGGGCTTGGTTTCAATGTAAATCCTTATTTATAGCTCCATAGGGGGTAAAGAAGGGGGCAGGGCACAGATAGGCCAGAAGACAAACTCACTCTCTCTCTCTCTCTCTCTCTCTCTCTCTCACACACACACACACACACCCTACAGCCCTTAGGTGCACTGTGTTACTGGTAGTAAGATGGCTCTCTAAGGCATTACTGGAGTGCTTATCAACCCCCCAGGCCCAGGCCCTGTGTTACCACGCTCAGCACCATTAGCCTTAGGAACTTACATTGACCTTGAACAAGAACCACAACACACCGTTTCACACACGGCGGAGGGGAAGGAGAAGCTCAGGGGCTGCTGTGAGGGCCCAGAATAAGGGATCAAATCTTGTCGGAGCGTGTGCTGTAACCCACACCTGGAGCCTGCTCGCAGTCGGCCAGGCGAGGGAAGGCCCGGTGAGGGGGGAGCATTTCCGGCCAGGGACCAGTGAATTGGGAGACCCCAGGCTGGGTTTACAGCAGGCGGGGAGGACCGGCCAGGGTGCCTGGGACAGAAGGGACAAGGGTAAGAGGAGCCACAGAGGTGGGCAGGGATGACGTCACGCAGAGGCCCCCAAGACCATAAGAGACCACCTGAAATTGATCCCAAGGGCAAAAGGAATCAATTAAGTGGGGACGGGACACAAACAGATTGGCACATGGGGTCTGAGAATATTTTGAAATAGTAGCTTAAGCTTTCTTTCGTCTTCCTAGCATTTTCCTCTTGATCCTTCTCCTTTTATGACAGACATCTGACTGTGTTTCCCGTTACACCAGGAGAGGTGGGTTGGTTGCAGGGTAGTAAGAAGATCCACCCTGCAAAAATTTCTGGCTTTTATTGGCAAAAGCCTAAGTAAGCACTCAGCGGAGCCTGGAGCTTTGTAAAAAGAAGCCTAGAGGGTCTGGAGGGAGAAGGCAAATCAGGATGGGGGCGTCTCTCCAGCTTAGAATAATCGATTCCTTTGGAGTTGGAGAGAAAGTGGGTGGTTAGCAGGTGTTAGAACAGTGGGGATATGGGGACACACTTTGAGCAGCAAGAGCCCAGAGGGCAGAGCGGTGTGGGCAATATTCATTCCGGAGAACGTCTGTATGATGCCCTAAGACCTCCAATTCCGGGAGGCCAGGAAACCCTCAAGCATACCTGAGGATAAGGTGCTATCTCAGCCAGGAAGGATGGGCCATCGAAATGGAGAGAAAAGTGGTCAGGAAAAATCAAGCCCTCTAACAGTTCTCGCACCGCTGACGGGGACCACGGTTTACGCTAAGGGCGCGTATGGAAAGGCTTAGACTGGCTCCCGAGTGAAAACCGAATCAGAGGGAAGCTGGTGAGAGCTGGCAGTGGCCTGTTCTAGGGAGAATGAATGGAAGTGGATGGAGTTGCAGAACATTAGGAAAGGGAAGAGCAAGTACTTGGTGATGGGTCAGATGTGTCAGTGAGTGAAACGGAAGGTTCCAGGATACCGCCCAGGCCCAGGCCTCAACGACTGGGGGTTGGGTGGGAGGATAAGATACAATCCATTTCCTGCCGTGACCAAACGCACCATGGGGCTCAAGGGGCTCGCCTGGAAATTTCCTGGGGTGCTGAGCAGCCCTCACACACAGCAGATAGAACATTTTCCCAACAGGGGATGAACAAAGACGGAGTGGACACTTCCAAAGGCAGCAACTGTAGTTACTAGCTTAGGAGAGATCATCTCAGAGGCCAACATGCTGCTGGAGATATCAACCATAAAAGTCCCTTCTGTCCACTGTCTCAGAAACAGAAAATGAAATATTTGTGTTGCAAGAGGCCTCGGGAGTCCTACCGTTGGAAGGGGTCCCTGAAGCAGGAATCTTCCCTCCAAGGTATGCGGCACTGGCCGCTGCTTTTACACTCCCAGACCCCAGCAGCTGCTATTTTTTTATGTTTATTTATTTGAGAGAGAGAGAGAGAGAAAGAGAGAATGTGAGAATAGGGGAGGGGTAGAGAGAGAGGAGGGGTAGAGAGATTCCCAAGCAGGCTCTGTGCTGTCAGCATGCAGCCTGACAAGGGGCTCAAACTCATGAACCGTGGGATCATGACCTGGGCAGAAATCGAGAGTCGGAGGCTCAACCGACTGAGCCGCCCAGGCACCCCAGCACCTGCTATCTTCAAAGCGGGACTGCCTTTGGGGACTCATCCCTAATTATAAGAAGGTTCTCCTTACCTTACATGGAAATCTGTCACATTCGCCCGCCGCTCCCCGTTTTGCCCTCTGGAGCTACGTGGAATTAGCCCGATTCCTCGTTTACACTGCATGTGACAACTGTTCTCATGTTGTCCCTAAGTCTTTAATTCAGGCTAAAACTACATACCATGTCCTTTATCAATTGTTTTCAAAGGATGTGGTAACTTAAACCAGCAACCAATATGGACTGCGTGTTGTGAGTGTCATCAGGAGTGGGACTGTCTTCCCCGTTGTACTAAGATGTCTTGGCCATCTGCCTGAATGATGGAGAGGACTCTGGAGTCCTAGGGTTGGGTGGGGGCAAAAAAGACGGAGGGGGCAGGTGGCCCCGTGCAGAGACAGCCACCATGACACTTCCAAGAGACTGGGGGTGCGAGTAAGAAGTAGATTTTCCTATGTGAAGCCACTGAGAATTTGAACTTTATCTGTCACAGCGGCCCGTGTTGCCCCAACTAATACCGTGGAAGTCATATGCCGCCATAACAAAAACCTGAAATGTGTGGTAGTGACTTCAGAGCCAGTTCTAGAGGCCCCAGAAAGGATAGAAAGGCTCAGAGTGGTGGCGTGCATCAGCCGCTAGCTGGCTTTAGCAAGGTGTTGCAAGAAAGAAAAAGGCTCAGGAAGGAATCGGCCCACTTTCAAGCAAGGTTGGAGGGAATAGAGAAAGTCCAGGGATCAAGGACCTCACAAGGTTGGAAAGGTCAATTGCTTCCAGGTCCCAAAGGGTACGAGATTAAACTGAAGAACGCTTTGGTGAGAAGGACCCAGCAAGACTCCCCCGTTGAACAAGGTGACTCAGTCCTAGAGCATAAGCCAGATTAAAGGTATATGGCACCACTTATGTGGAAACTTCAGGGAAGCTGCCATTTAATTAAGAGAGGCGTGGGACATAAAGTGAAGAAATACGAAACTCTGAAAATAATACATAAGAAAATTCTGTGTGTGGGTACCAGCACAAGGTTACCAGCATCAGTCAGGAAGCAAAGAGATCAGAAGCTTCATAAGCTTCTGAGATCGTTCTATGGCCAAAGAAACTCTGAGCCTGGGTCCAAAACACAAAAGTAGAAACTCTTTGAATTGCTTAACTATTAAACATCCTTCAGGCCCCTGAACTTAACACCACCGGGAAGCCAAACACCCTGCAAGGGATACTTGTCAATGCCCAGTTTAGGGGCGCTCATGGAGGTGAAGGGGCACGGCAAGCTCTCAGACGGTGAAGCCAGAGCACCCCAGTGGAGAACAATGCACAGAGGGTTTCCACAGAGCACGAGACCATGAGGAGTCTCTTCTAGAACTGACAGAAAGGATGAGACATTCCAGAGATCCTGGACTCCAAGCCAGATGCTCTCAATGGGTGGGATTTGGAGTCGTCTCCTTTGGGAAAGAGGGGAGTGTGAAAGAAGGAGGAGGTGGGTAACCAGTGACCACAGGCTGAACTGTGGCAGTCACCATCACCACTGCATGTTCACCAAACTTCGTTCCCTTTCCACCCTGGGCACAGAGCATATATACTCCTCAGAATCCCTTGAAGTTAGGTGTGGCTACAGGATTGAATTCCTGACAACAGAATATTTCTGGAAATGATATGTGTCACTTCCCCACTGAATGGGGTCAAAAAGAAAATGGCCTCTCTCCTCATCATCAGGTGCAGCTATAAGGTGGAAGGATCCCAGGTCCCTGAATGAGCCCATGGAAGGCAGTACCCTACATGTGACCGTGATATGGGCAAGGAATGAATTTTTTTTTTTAATTTTTTTTTTCAACGTTTTTTATTTATTTTTTTGGGACAGAGAGAGACAGAGCATGAACGGGGGAGGGGCAGAGAGAGAGGGAGACACAGAATCGGAAACAGGCTCCAGGCTCTGAGCCATCAGCCCAGAGCCTGACGCGGGGCTCGAACTCACGGACCGCGAGATCGTGACCTGGCTGAAGTCGGACGCTTAACCGACTGCGCCACCCCGGCGCCCCAGGAATGAATTTTAATTGCAGTGGGTCACTGAGAAGTCAGTTTTTTTTTAGTAGGTCTTACCTTGGTAGACCTACCTTAATAGCAATTGAGCTAACCTTAATAAATATAATACATTATCTCATTTCATATCCCCTGTAAAGATGAAGAAATTAGAGACGTTAAATAGCTTATTCAAGATGACTTATTTAGTAAGAGGGGTATCTAGGGCGAGAATCTAGTTCTATCCTTCTGCTTTCAAAGCCCATGCTATTCATAATGTGCTATACTGTTTTCCAGAAGAGCAGGCTTCCAGATCCTGTACCCACTGGTTCTCCCTCCTCTGAATGTTTTTAGTTTGTTCGCACTTTTTCAGACCTCAGCACAATAACATACGTCATAATTTAGGGGTGCCGTGACCTAACTCACTTCTCTTTTCTGGAATCATCATCTATGAATGGCACCCAGGAGCTCTCCAGTGATTAGTGGCAAGCCTTATCCAATGATCATTGACTTTAAACAACTGATGCTCACAGAGCCTCTCACCACTGTGGAGCCCCTTTCATCGATTGGAATTTAAATAATTATTTTTCATTTAAGAGGAGATTTTATGATCAATCCTTTTTAAGTCCTTCTTGGTAATTTCAGCCCAGTGCTCTAGCCTGTCCATATTTTTCTTGCATCATTCAGATGACTATGCCATCTGGGACCATCCCACACTCGGGTGGAATGAGGGGAGGTATCTTTGGATTCTTAGTAGGACCAGTCATGGGCAAAGGACCCTATGGGCCTATTTCATTTAAACTTTCCCTCATACCCATTTTATAGATGAGGAAAGAAGTTTTGGAGAGATAAATACCGCACACTTAGCGAGGAGAGCCCATCATCAGCCCCAACCACTGACTGAACCATTCCCCCCACCCCCACCACCGAAACTGTAAAGGAACAAATACTGCATAGTGAAGCTGGAAGGAATAATTTTACGAGATTTTAAAGATGCAACAGAATTATTTGGGGAAGGTCTCTACGTAGTAAAAGAGTCTATATGACTAAGTAATGGAAGTAGAAAGAAGCAACCTGGAACCCAAGCTAGCTAGCCTGCAAGTCTATGAAAGCTGAGAGCTTTTCCCCTATGAACACTGACCAACCAGTACAGAGAAATAAATATTCAATGGTCAATACCGTTTGAGTAAACGGGTAAATGAATGTGGACCTTAGTAGGCAGATATAAAACTTTACAGGAGACAAACTTCACTCATACATGTATCAGGCAACATTAAATATTGAGACATTTGGGGGGCATGGCTTAGAGAAAGGAGAAATAATCCAAATAACCCTCTGCCCAACACACACACGAATAATACATAGATATTGACTATCTCTGACTAATTTCTCTGGGTACTGTGGAGCTGAACTATACCAGGCCGGTATACATCCAGGCCGGCAACATCATGAAGTAGACATCCAGACTGCCGTTCTAGAAGCCCTGCATTTAAACCCAGTACAAATATCCGTACTTAGCACAGTGTTGGATATTGATCCTCTTAAGTCAACACTGGCAGATATTCCATTGGATCGGAGTGATTTACACGTAACCACACTAGAGGGGTGGGAAGGAAGAACACAATCCAGCCAGCCTTTCTCAATGCGATGGAATTTGTGGGCTCTCCAAAGTTCTCCTGAAACATCTCCTGTAATGGAGGCCATGTTCAACAGGTGGTGAGCCCTGCTTGACTCTCCTAAGTCCTAGGGGGTTTCCTTATTTTTGCTCCTAAGTTCTTCTTTGTTCCTCTGCATTCCCCCTTTCCTCTCTCTTACTTCCATTCTATTTCCTTCATCCTGAGTCTGTTTCCCTTCCTTCCTTCCTTCCTTCCTTCCTTCCTTCCTTCCTTCCTTCCTTCCCCCCCTCCCTCCTTCCCATCTTCTCTCCTTCCCTCCTTCCTTTTCTGTATCTTCTTTTTTAGTCTCTAGTCTCCTTTCTATCATATTATTCCTTATCGGTTTCTGTCTTGAAGACAATGGAATTGAGGAGCCCCAAAGAGGAGTCCAGCACCTCCTTATCCTTGCTCTGCAGGCTGAGATGAAAGCTTGCAGGAAGCAACCAGAACGCAATTTTAGGAGCCGCCATTCACAGGCTACATCATACTCCCTGCTCACCAATTTACCAGCTGAGCTATTCACATGCTGTCATTTCAGGCAAAATTGTTTATACATCACATAATGCTTGTCTATGTTGTGTCTGTTAGAGCCCTGGCGAGGAGTCTGTCCTGGATTGGACAGTTGGGCCCAGGCACATGGTCAACACAAAACACGAGACATCCATATTTGGGCATGAGTATGCCTTAAGCACTAATGGGGTTTGGCATAACTGTGACTCTGGAAATCCAGCCCACAGATCAAGTCACACATCAGGGAAAATCAAAACAGAATTAAGTTGGCCACTTTTTCTCTGCATAGACATGAGAGGCATTTTGAGTTAAGTCTGTGAAACCTTGTTTTCCATGTTCAAGTTGGCATTTGGGCGTGGCCACATGTTATCAGTGCCCAATTTTATGCAACTTTTTCCCATGCACAAATGAAGAAGGCTCAGATATAGACCCAAAGCATGGATTTGGAGGCAGCCCATGATCCAATGGTACTTTCTTTCCTACAGAGCCTTGAGATCACTGGAGAAACATGCATCTGCCTAGGACAGTTTGCATACACTCCTGCCTGGTGGATAGGGGATGAATGAGGTCGGGCCCACGATCCTCAGAAGTCAGAGGACAAAGCACTAAATCTCAGAACAGAACACAGATTATTGGCTCTCCATTATCCTTGACCTGGCCTTCCATGGATCCTGAAATTTGGATCCTTTTCACACTTATCCTCCATGACTCCTCTTTATAAAGTCAGAATCTCAATTACAATGGTTAACACTTTATTAACCTAATTCTCTTTCTTTCCAGGTCCCAGCAAGTGTAATACTTTCTCTTATACTCTGGGCATTTCGATCCCAGGTCATGCGTTACCTCTAAATGAAAGCAATCACTCCTTTTTCTAAACTTGTAGCATGTGATGCCTTCTTAAAGATGGTTGTCACTTTCTGCCATGTGTCCAATTATAACATGAGAGGATTCTGGTGTCACTAGAGGGAGTGCTAGACAAAAAGAATGGAAAGTTCTAGGACCTGCTGGTGACTTTGATTCCAGAAACAGAAGTGTGTGTTTCTTGATGCTCCCCAGGCCCCCACCCCACTTCAGCATCTACCCTGCACTACCCTTTCCTAAAAAATATACCTCTTCTCTCTTAGCATTTTGGAAGTGGGATGGGGAGATACTCACCTAGAAAGAAAAAAATAGTAACAGCAGCTCAGGAGTGAAGATGCAAGAGAGTTTTCTCCCTACCATAGGCTCAGCCTAAGGGCTTGCCTGGTGCCTAATTTCATGATCAAGATCACCACTGAGGGACAGAAGTACAGATTTGATTTCATTAATTTTTGTTGTTATATTTGTTTTTAGAGAGTATGTGTGAGAATGGGGGAGAGGGGCAGAGGGAGAGAAAGAAAGAATGTTAAGTAGGCTCCACGTTGAGCATGGAGCCCGATACAGGGCTCTATCTCAGGACCCTGGGATCATGACCAGAGCCACAACCAAGAGTTGGACACTCGATGGACTGAGCCACCTAGGCACCCTGAGAATACAAATTTTAAAGGAGACCAACGCCTTTAGGCATTCCAGCAACTGAGAAAATCAGGGGTGTGGCAACCCAATCACTAGCTGAGGTCTGTCTATCAGAGGTCTTGAATTAAGAACCCTGACTGGGAAGAACCCCGCTTCTGCTCCCCACAGATGGGGAATAATGCTGATGGGCACTTAACGTTCAAGATCTCTGGCTACTCAGATGACCCAAAGAATTGATGTCTACTTGTACCCACTCCTATATCCTGTCAGTTAAACCCATTTCTTCACCCAGTGTTAAAAATATAGTTTGGAGGTGAGAGCATGAAAGGAAGGAGTGACGCTTTATGCAGACCCAAGTAATAAGGAATTTAGCTCACCTTTGTCCCTGGTTCCTGGGAGAAAGCCTCTAAACCCTTAGGATTTCCTGAGTGACGAGCATCTACGCTATTCGTGGTGTGTGCCCCTACCCCATTACATTCTGGTTTATGGTGATGAGGTAGGTGCCTCAGGACGGTGCTGCTGATGCCAGAAAGATGAACCATGTGATTAAAGGGTGGGGCTTTACGGCATGTGATATCAGCTCCATCAATGGGGAAAAGGACAGGAAATTGAGCCATGTGAACCATTCACTCAGTCATGCCTGTGTAATGAAACCCCAATAAAAACTCTGGATATCAGAGCTGTGGCAAATTTCCCTGGTTGCCATATATTAATGTGTCAGAGGGCAATGCTCCCTGAGAACACAGAAGCTTTCCATTTGGGAACCTCCCGGACCTCACCCTGTGTATCTTTTTTCTTGGCTGGTTCTGATATGTATCCTTTCATCATATAAAAGCGTAATCACAAGTAAAGCACTTTCCTGGTTCTGTGAGTTATTCCAGCAAATTATCAAACCTGAGGGGGTTGGGGAAACCCTTAAATTTGTAGTCTGTTTGTCAAAAGCGCAGGTGGCCTGGAGACCCTGAGTTTATCCAAACCGAGAGAAGTCTTATGAAGGATGATGCCTTCAACCTGTAAAGTCTAACTCTGGGTAGCTGGTGTCAGAACTCACTGGACCAGTAGAGCAGATACCCACAGGACAAGATTTGTGACAGGAAGACACTATTTCTAAAATCAGAGACCTAAGTTCATCATAAAAGAATCAGGACTCAAATAAGAACTCCAGGTTTACATAGGCCAGAGGCAGAACTGTGTCCTAAACAGCCTGGGGTTTCCTATATAACAAGTACAAAATCTCAGTGGTATTTGTTGAAAAAACTTTGCAAGAAATCTCATAACTAATTCTATGACTTTCCCCTTTTTCATGCAATCAAAGCTTTATAAAAATTCATATGCTTTCTATCCCCTGGTTAAAAATAGAGTGGAGGGCCGGGGCACCTGGGTGGCTCAGGTGGTTAAGTGGCCGACTTCGGCTCAGGTCATGATCTCACGGTCTGTGAGTTCGAGCCCTGCGTTGGGCTCTTTGCTGACAGCTCGGAACCTGGAGCCTACTTCGGATTCTGTGTCTCCCCCCAACTCTCTCTCCCCCATTCACACTGTCTCTCTCAAAAATAAATAGACATTAAAAAACTAAAAAAAAAACAAAAACAAAAAAAACAGAGTGGAGGGGCACCTGGGTGGCTCAGTCTGTTAAGCATCTGACTCTAGATTTTGGCTCAGGTCGTGATCTTACGGTTTGTGAGATTGAGTCCCACATCTGGCTCTGCAATGTCAGGGCAGAGCCCACTTGGGAGTCTGTCTCCCTCCACTCATGCTCTTTCTCCCTCTCTCAAAATAAATAAAACATTTTTTTAAAATCTTACAAAAATAGAGTGGAAGTACACACATTCAACTGTTAACAGTAGCTATTTCTGAGTAGAAGCATAGGCAATTCCCAAGATGTGTATTACTTTTTGTGTACTGGTTTGTTTACATTATGTTTTCCCTTAATAACCCATCCAGTAAGCTGATCTGGGGGAGAGGGGTGCCAAGCATCTGGGAGGAGAAGGGTGTTTTCCAAAGGGTAGATAAGGCATTGGGCTCTTTCTCACACTACGCACGTGTAAATCACACAATAACAATTTTCTCCTGTTGGTGTCATTCTGGCCCTGTGATCTTAGGCAAGTCACTTCCCCTCAGTTTCACCATATGTGAAATCAGGGTTTAAACAAGATGACTGCTAATATTTCCATCTACTCTAGAATTCTAAGTGCACATCTGAAGACTTAAGTTTATGTGCCCGTATCTTAAAAGATCCACAGATGTTGGAGGTGAGGGAGAAGAGTCCATGAATAGGTGAGCCTCCAGGCTTGGGGGAATATTTGCATAAAGCTGATTTAGCAAGTGAAAAATGGGCTGTGACAGATTAATGCTGGGAAGCTTGCTCTGCTCAGTATCTGGCCCACACAGCCCGGTCTGATCAGATCTTCAAAGTCATATGGTCCCTATTTGGTTTTACAATAAATAACTCAGACTTATAAGTTAAACACCAATTAATGAAATCATCTACCCACAGGAGAGCAATCCTCCTGGGAAGTCATTTTGGAAGAACAGACCATCCACTAGGTGTACCTTGCCTGGGGCTCTTCTTCCTGCCTGTGGTAGAAATGATAAGATTCCTTTGGATTTCAGAAGACGTTTGCTCTGAAATATACCAATGGTTGCTATGGAGGTCAGGGCAGGATTGGCTCCGATAGACCTGACTGATGATGAAAGGCGACTCCAATTGTGGTCAGGGGTTGAACTCAGGACTAAGACATATTTGAGGGCAGCAGGTGAAGGACAACAGACTTCTGATAATTTACTTAATTTATTGTTTATATGCATCCTGATAGGAAGGACTCCAGGTAGAATGGTCTGGAAAGTACTTAAGGCAGCATCTTGAGGCATCATGTTTCTGGTTGAGAAAGAAAACTATTGACATGTTCATATTCATCGAGAACCAAACCCACCATGGGTCCTCAATAAATATCAAGCAATCAATCAATTCTCCAGCCATAGAGAAGCTTCCTGTTCCAAGCATGCAGTCGTGGGAGCTTCAGAGCTTGGCCCAAGACCTATGTCTCTTTTCCAAATGATGTGGCTCCAAACTGTAGGAAAAGTTCAGGGTGGGTTTCCCCCCCCCCCTTCATCCTGCAGCAACGGATGGCATAATCCTCGACAGTCCTGGAAACAGGGATTTTGCTAGATCAAGACACCAAAGCAATGAAGTTCTGCCACGCGTTGGTCAAATCTTTACAACTTAATGGAAAGAGAATCTTAAATTATCTCCAGGCAGCTGATTGGAAGTGGCTGTACCTGTTTTCAGAAACGCTCTAAGTAAAAATGATGCGATTTTGAAAATGGGAATCTATTGTATGGAACTCTTTAGCATTGAAAGTATTTGCTGGAAGACAGCCATACGCTGCATTTATCGGAGTCAATTTTGCATCCACCAGTACGCCTCAAAAATGTCATTCTGCATTTTTTATTTAGTGATACATATATCATAAATTTCATCTCTAGGTGTTGGGAAATCTCTTTCCCAACACTAAAAATCCACGTTCAGGACTGACAAACTACTAACAATTTTTAAACACGGCTATTGCAGAGCTGATTAGCACTGAAGCTTGACCATCTGGAGTTTCCCACTTTTCAACCTGCAATACCAAGGTTTCACCAAATGTGAAATTCACTTCTGAGGGTTCCACTTTTTACACTGCCCTTTAACATGATGCATGTTTTAGAGGTTCCTTGGGCACATATTATTTGCAAGACTGTTTCAGCTGTAACTTTACAAACCTTTTGATGGACCATTTGTCTTTGGCTTTTGGAGAAGGGAACTAAAGTTATATGAGCGTATATGTTTTCTATTTAACAGCCATGTATCAAATCTCTATATACTTCTAACTGTGGTGAGATAATAATTTGATATATTAAGCCTGTTCGGGTTTTTTCCTTTGTGCATATGTGTGTGTGTTTAGTCCTGCGACCCTGCGGGCATATCCCATGAGGGCCATTAGCCCCCACCAGAGAACAATTTCAGACGGGACGGGTGAACAAAGGGGCAAATGATGAGTTTTTAAATTCAAAAGCGGCTTATCCTTGAGTATGGCAAAAGAAGCGACGACTATCAAACCGAACGAATCTCTTTGGGGTTCAATCTCTCACCCACACTCAAAATAGGGATCCTCAGAGCTGATGAGAGAGAGGGAGCGAGCTGAGAAATTCGTGAGTAGCCATAAGATGGGGGCGGATACTTTGCCCAGGCTGGGGGATGTGCAATTGTGTGTAGAGAACTGGGCCTGTTTCCCACCGTGGGTCCTGAGGGGACGCCAACCCACACAGAATGCCTTTTTTCTCTGTGCCTCTGCAAAGTGAGCTAAATGCCGGTCAAAGTGAGCAGTCAGTGGGAATGAGAGACAGAAGGAGAAAACAATGTGTTCAGGAGGTCCTGAGGCCAGGGCAACTAGCCCATGCAGGACGAGGGCCTGGGGCTTCTAGCCTGGGGTCTGGTGAGGCATCATTCATTGTACTAGATGCCAGCTTGAAGAGGGGAAGACCAGCTAAGACCCAAGGAACATGGCACGTCTTAGCGGAAGCCAGACGATATGGATAGACACAACCCTTAAGGGATTGACTCTACCCTTAACATCACTGATCAGACATCAGAACCAACTAGACTGTGTTTGGGCTGTCAGGTGAAGAGAGAAAGAAATCCAAGGGATGGACCCACAGTTCTTACAAGTTTGCAGGCTGAGAAATACACCTTCTCCGTGAGTGCCGTGTGAAACCATTTTCTCCTTAACAACCCGCTGCACCCACAAGAGAGAGGCAGACCTCCTAAGATCATAAATGAAAAGTTTGCCTGGAAAGTGGGAAGTCACCCGAAGGCTGGGATTCCAGCCTCAGCCCCACCACTCACTGGCTGTGGGAGCCTAGGGGAGCCTTTCTGAGGCTCTGTCTTCTCATCTGTAAAGTGGGGATAACAACCCTAGCCCACAGTGACTTGCGCGGGGTCGTGTGGAGGGTCAAATAAGAAAAATTATGTGAGTGTGCCTTTCGGGCTGCAAAACACTGTGTAAATGTAGTGAACTTTAACTTTCTTTCTGAGCAACAGAAACCTGGAGAGGTCAGTGCCAGAGGCAACAAGAACATTTACAAGCAGGTGGGCAGGCCTTTCCAACCTGTCAGGCCCTCGAGAGCCAAGAAACAAAAGCTCATTTGAGATTTCAAGTAATTCCCCTTAACCAGCACGCTGGGAGAAGGGCTGGCAGCCTATTTCTCAGCACTGGGAGTGGAACCACATCTAAATCCAGTTCATGTGGAAGATGGGACCTGTCCCTATCCCGCCTTCACCCCGATGCCAGACAAGAGCCCCGAAATCGGCACCCATTTGTATTTGGTCCAAACATGTGCTCACCTTCCTTTTACGAGGCTGGTTTCTGACTCTCTCTACCAAAACAAGCTCTTTGGATCAGAAGAAAGCATTAAAAACCTGACAACTAAGCTAAATAAAAGAGTGTATCCTCTTAGGTTTCGTCGCAAGGGAAGTAAATCAGACGCCAAGAAGCTACGAGATACTGCAAAGAATGGGGACCATAAAAATGGGACTGGATGATGGATAAACAAAGACTGGGAATGGCAGGATGTGAATACGGAGCAATTATTCAGCACCAGCCCCAACGCCTGTGTGGCCCCCACACACACACACACCTGTGAGAGCAGGGCATAACCTGCACCCACATTTCCCTCTCGACAGCTCGGCACATGCACTCACATGGGGTCTGTCCATTCGCGCATTTAGAAATATTATATGACTCGGGACGCCTGGGTGGCTCAATCAGTTAAGCAGCCGACTTCAGCTCAGGTCATGAACTCACAGTTCGTGAGTTCAAGCCCCGGGTTGGGCTCTGTGCTGACAGCTCAGAGCCTGGAGCCTGCTTTGGATTCGGCGTCTCCCTCTTTCTCTGCCCCTCCCCTGCTCACACTCTTCCTCTCTCAAAAATAAATAAATATTAAAAAAAAGAAAAGAAGTATTATATGGCTTTTTCTTGCATGAGTGATTTTTATCATATATTGTGTTTTACTATATAGCAAACTTTTATCCCTACATATTGTGGTACTTTATATGCATTATAAGGGGTTGTCAAGGATGATTACACTACAAACATTTCTTGCCTTAAATACTGACATTGGAGTCAAATTTCCATATATACTGAAACTTCATTACACATTTTCACAGTCAACTGTGAAGTGGAACAAAATCTTAAATAGGAAAGAATCATGCAATTCTCTAAGGCAGAGTCATCTTGTCGCTATCTCTCCTACCTTTGGAGAGATAAGAGGATTCCAAATTTATTAGGAAGGGGAAATGCACACTAGATTTACAGACCTTTAGATAAGACGTGTACCTCCTTAGCTAACCTGCTTATTTCACTTCCAGCGAACCCCATTCCAGGGCTGAATCTGTATTTTCAAGAATCCACAGGAACCTGGCTTCCAAAAGCAATGGAGTTACAAGTGGAACAGAAGGTAAGGGGAGTAGGGTGTCGCACACACAACCGCGGGCTGACACGGGGCAAAGGAATTCGATGTGAAAATCAATCCATTTTAGGGGCACCTAGGTGGCTCAGTCAGTTAAGCGTCCGACTTGGGCTCAGGCCATGATCTCACAGTTCATGGGTTCGAGCCCCGCGTCGGGCTCTGTGCTGACAGTACGGAACTTGGAGCCTGCTTGCACAGATTCTGGGTCTCCCTCTCTCTCTGTCCCTCCCCCACTCACGGTCTCTCTGTCTCTCTCAAAAATAAACATTACAAAAAAATTTTTTTAAAAAGAAAGTCAATCCATTTTAATCGCATCCCAAATTAGGGGGACAGACATGCAACCCTCAGGAAGGGTGTATGCAGGAAGTCAGAAGATCACCCTAACTGTCCTCTTTTGCTTCTGCTAATAGTCTCTGCAGACCTAAATGAATTTGGGGTGAGAAGAGTTCCACGATGGTATGGCATGATTATCGACATCTTCAATAGGCAAAATTAAAAAAAAAAAATCTGTTTCTGATACCTTGCAGATGGGTTACTAGTAGACCCCAGCAACCTGCGGAATTAGAGAGTGCCCCTAACAGGTATTCCCAGCCCAGGAGAGACTCGAGAGAAGGAAGACTCAACATTTTTTATGCTGTTGGCGTGTTGGTGCACGGGCTGACTTTCATATTGGAGGGGAGGCGGGGAGGAAATGAGGGTGGCTGGTCGCGTTGACCCTGTTCACTCGTGACATCACCATGCATGCCAAAACCAGACCCAGAAGCTTCCTCTCCAGAAGTGCTGAGGCTATAAGCTTTGCTAGCTATGGCCCCTTGGGAGCCAGTTGATTGCACTTACGTGCTCCAAGGCTCTCCTACCAATTTAGTTTGTAAAATAATTATCTAAAACACCCATCTCCACATTCTTTTCTATGGAGCCATGGGTGTCTCAGGAACAAAGGGGATGCAAATACCCCTCCAGAACCAACCCGTTTCCACTTGTATCTGCTTTCTATTGAGATTTCAGTTTTTAAACAGTTAAAAAACTATGTTTTTTTTTTTTTTTTAAATTAGAAGTTGGGGTGCCTGGGTGGCTCAGTCAGCTAAGCATCCGACTTCAGCTCAGGTCATGATCTCACAGTTGGTAAGTTCAAGCCCTGTGTCGGGCTCTGTGGGGACAGCTGGGAGCCTGGAGCCTGCTTCAGACTCTGTGTCTCCCTCTCTCTCTCTGCCCCTCCCGTGCTTGTGCTCTGTCTCTCTCTTTCTCTCTCAAAAATAAATAAACATTAAAAAAAATATTTAAAAATTTTTAGCAGTTATTGATCTAAACTGCAGTCCCAATTACTAAGTTTTTTTTCTTCCTCATTTGGACCTAAAGAATAATAACCCCCAGGCGATGAGTTTCCCAGGTGGATGATGTAGACGCATAAAGAGTATATAGCCTTGAATCAATTTTCAATGGAAGCCTTTGACTTAATTGAACACTGTCTGGGCCTTGAATTATGACTGAACAAACCAGAAACACCTGTGCAGCCATGCATTACTTCAGTGTCTGTCATTTCTCTCCTGACACGTCTCACTCTGCCCAAATACTGTGAACCAAGGTTTTCCAACTGGTCTCCTGCAACATTTTTGTATCTTTATGTTTCGGCTTCCTTCTACCAAGGTAAGTCTTGGTACAATGCCAAGTTCACCTCCTTCACTTCTTCAACCCAAGAACTTCCTGGCCTTCCCTCCCCTTCTTGCTGGGCAGGCTGGCTGGCTGGCAACTTCCTTTGCAGCCCATTTTGGATGACAAATGAGAGGAGATCAACCTTCACAATTTTTCTAGCTAAGAGTACAAAACTCAAAATGTCCGTCCAAAGCCAGAGTCAAGTCCCAGAGTTGTGTGCTTTCCCTGGGGGCAGGGAAAGGGTAAGGGTCTCCTATGGGTACATACATCACTCTGGTACTTGGATATGGAGGCTCATCGCTTGCCGGTCAGCTTTGACACTCGCGGCCTTCTGCCCCTAAGATACAGCTCTTTGCACATCAGGAGTCACGTTCAACACGGACACTCACTGTTCTATTAGTGTCCCTGCACGAAGCAGACAATGTGATACATGTTTTGAGGAGAGGCCTTCATTTGAAAAGGATCATTTCCCACAAATGAAATGTTCTCCGGTTTTAGCGAGGGACACCTGCATTCCCCTTGGAGCTAAGACATTTACAAGACCCACCCACTAGCCCTGCGCCAGAATGTTCCAGGCTAACCACCACACCTGGGACAAGAGGCATCTATAACTCCCACAGCGGGCCCATCTGAAGAGGAAACTGTGGTCAGGCAGAGAAGGAGGGGCACCTTCTTATCACAAAGGCTCCTTTGATAGAGCCAAGCACACTCGACTGGCTGACGAACCCCATGCCTCCGAGGGCCACCCTCAGCACAAACCGGCGCCACTCCTGTTCTCGAGCATGCCTGCATTCTGAGGAGTGCCTCTCTGAGAGAGCCTCATGACACTGGAGCATATAACGTCCCGACAAAACATTTCTCACGGGCTCCTACGTCTATAGCACTGCTTAGGGCCCCTGGCTCTGTGAGGGCCACAGAAGACAGCGTCCTGGTGTAGGAAACCCCAATGGGGGACAGGGGGAAAGAAAACAAAAGAAAAGGCCTCAAGACTCGGGCTCCTGACCCTGTCAGAGCAGGAGCCAACCAAGCTGTTTCCACCAACCAGGCCAATGCCAGAAAAAGTGTTCGGCTGGACCGGGTGTTGAGTTTTTCTGTTGGCCTTTCAGGTTGACCCACTGACCAAATACGATACCCCACAACTGCCTGGGATTTTGCAAGTTTGTAATCCATATAGAAGAAACATTGTTATATAAACCTTGCCAAGACTATAGGCCTTTTAAATTCCCAACTAAGAAGCCAAAGAAATTTATGGCAGTGTCGGTGGATGGGGAGGCCAAGTAAACTCACAGTGTTGATCTTAGGTCTGTTTAAATTTCTCTTGCCTTCTGGCACTTGAAGCAGTCGTGGAAAGAAATCATTTACTCATAGGTGCATTAAGCCTTTGGAAACACAGGGGTACCGAGGAAGAGCATTAGGAACATAATTGATGTGACACATGTGGTCCTGGCCTGTGGAGGGCAGGATTTCACCCCAACACTGTGGCCATCTGCGCCCCGGGCAGCACAAGAACCTAACAGTACCTTCGCGCCACAAACAAAACAAATTATACGAGGCCTCAGTTTTCCTACCAGTGAAGCCTTGGTAATTAACCAGCCCTCCCCTGTGCCCCCATAAAAGGACACACCGCTTGGAAACGGAGCAAAGTCATCATATAAGGAAGATCCAATTGGCCTCCAAGTACAAGGACATGTTTTTTTTGTTGTTTTTTTTTTTTTTTTTAAACGCAGGTTCCCTCTGCTCCTCTATAAGGAAGGCGGAATCTCTCTCCTGCTTTTTGTGTTTGTAACGATTGAAGGATGAACAACAGAGTCGCTCAGTTTCAGATCCTTTTAGGACTAGAGTTGGAGGAGAATGAGCTGAACCCTGAAGACAAAAATCAGCATTTAGTACACAATATGTACCCTGCACGTCTTCGCGGGAGACTCTGGGATTCAATCCACGGGGAATACTTTCCGCAAAAGGATGTGATTCTTGAGGCTCCTGGAAAAGCATCAAGCAAAATGCTGCGGACATCTCCACCTTGCCTGGAACAGGCACGGCAATGAAGAAGTCCATTTTTACGTGCCGGCTTACCTTGACTTACTACGAGATGAAATGCAATCTGATAGGAGAACTGGTAATGGACTAACAAATGACTCAAGTAAAAAGTCATTTTAACATAAAGCCCTAGACACGATGTATAACCTTCCTGGGAAGGCTGCTAATTGCGCGCCCCTAAGGTTTGTGGCTATAGGAATTTTCTGGATGTGACGCCTACCCCTTATCTACCCTCCTCCTGCCGTCTCCACTTTAGGGCTCGCTTGTGTGTAATCTGAGTATTGCAGACAGGGAAAACTCACTGGAGTTGAAACTGGAGGAAAATATGCCTTAAAAGAATTTATAATTTAACAACAAGTCAGACTAGAATTTATGAGAATAACATATCCTAAGAATCTTCCATATCCCAACTTCCATAATCAGTGACCCAGACCTTTAAAAGAAAAAGAAAAAGAATGCCTTGGAATGTTGGTCTGGCTGAAGAAAGCTGAACTTATGTAAAGTCTATAGAGTTATTTATAGATGTAGGGAATAGTGAAAGAAAAAGAAGGAAGAGCGGAAAGAAGGGAGGAAGAGAGAAAGAAAGAAAAAGAAACCAAGGAAGGAGAGAGGAAAGGAAAAAGGAAAGGAAAAGAAAGGAAAAAGGAAAGGTAATGAGAGGAAAGGAAAAGGAAAAAAGAAGGGAAAGAAAAAAGGAAGAAAAGAAAACAAAACAAAGGTTTTGGTTTCTAATTTCCCTGTAGCAGGAATGGCTTTCTTTTGTTTTCATTCCTTCTTGTCTCCACCCCACTCCCATTAAGTTCTTAGATTTGTGTATCTTTAGATGCAGACACTCAAATGCTTTTTTTCCCTCAGGAAGTTATTCTCCTCACGCCTTGTGAGGTCTTGGAACAAGAAATAGTTGAGAAAGAAACAACTGTTGCTTTTCTGTCCAGAAAAAAAAAAAAAAATCACATTGCATCATGGAGCTCAAAAAAGGTTTAGTGGTTTTTTGGAGAGGGCGGGGGGGTGGGGGGGGGCGACAGCACGGGGGGGGGGGGCGGGGGGAGGAAGGCAGGAGGGAGGGGAATCCCATTTCCTACATGTGTAATTCCTCTCCTCAGGGGACCACACGAACCAACAGCCACTGTCCGTTTGTAAGAAAACAAAAAGAACACAAATGGTTTGATTGGGTCCAACCTTCTGAGTCCAAATGTGTGGTGTCTGTGCCTGTGAGGATTCTGAGTCTCTCTTTTTGGTCAAAATCCCTCACACTATCCTTTGCTCTCACGACCACCAGGCTCCCCTCCCAGCCCTGTTACGAAGGCTGTTCTCGAGAACAAACAAAAATATTCCAGAGAAAGAAGTTTTACATGCAGAAAGTTCACGGCTCACTCCCTTGAAGGAGGGCAAACGTGGTTTGGAAGGACTGTGTTTATTGATCCATAAATCATGGTCGCTGTGTCTGCCCCGGCCGCTGGGGTGCCTGGGGTCAAGGGACCCTTTCAGAGCACAGAAGCTCTGAAGCTTTGCTTTTTGCTGGGTTCTTAATCAACCCTCCAAAGGCCGAATGAACATCAAACATCTGAGACCCCACAGAAGGATTGCTGGTTTAAATGACTCAGCCTCTGCTCGAGAGGAGGGACTTCTTAGAGATTCTGCCCCTTCCCGAGTGATTTTTCTGATTATTTGGAGGCAGATAAGGGACTGACAGGGGGGAAAAAATCCATCTAATACAAATCACTTAAAACCAAGAGCAAAGACAGTCAATGTCAACCCCTGTGAGATCCCTCTTCTTTAAAATAAATCAAGCTGAGCGTCCGACTTCAGCTCAGGTCATGATCTCGCGGTACGTGACTTCGAGCCCCGTACAGAGCCTGCTTGGGATTCTCTCTTTCCCTCTCTCTCTGTCCCTCTCCCACTGGCTTGAGCTCTCTCTCTCTCCCAAAATAATAAAATAAAATAAAATAAAATAAAATAAAATAAAATAAAATAAAATAAAATAAAATAAAATAAAATAAAAATAAATGACAACCACCCTCCTACCATTGCTGACAAGACCCAGCATGGTATCTGATGATGCCACACTCTTGGTGTCTCAAGTTCTCTCACTGGTAAAAACTGGTAAGTAAAGGCCCTACCTTATAGGACTGAGGCGAGAATTCCATGAGAAAAGACCTGCATGTGTTTGCAAGAGCCGAGTATGTACTAAAGGCTCAGTAAAAGTTAGTAGTTATCATGACACATATCAAGCCCCTGCATAATATCGAGGCTCTCCGTGAAAGCTAGTTTCCCTCCCCACAAGTCTGAGCAAAACAAATGAGGCAGCATGAAATAATTACAAGAACATGAGTTCTGAGGCTCCTGAGATCTGGGTCCATATCCTGCTTTCTCTACATACAGCTATGTCATCTGAGATGAGGAACTTTCTATGTGCCTTGGTTTTCTCGTCTCTAAACTAGACAATGGTGCCTATCTCACAAGGTAGCTATGAGGACAAAAAAACAGGGACTCCACAAAAGTCAGGATTTCACCAGATGGTCATGTCTGGCTTAAGAGCTGTCAGGTACCAAAGCCACATGCTCAGTATTCACTGATAAATAAGCATGAACTACACTCCCGTGAGGGCAGGTGTTCCCATGCTCGGCGCTGAAGATGCACAGGTGAGTATCACACGGTCCTGCCTTAGGGAACTCTGGGTCTAGGGAGGGAGACACGTAAGGAAACGCCATTTGAATTCTGCGCAGCCCTTTGTATTATCAAAGCATACTCAGAAGGCCACAGAAGACTCCGTTACATATTGTTCCCTTGCCTGACACGTTTTTCTGCAACTCTGCAGACAATTAAGGACAATAACTCAGATTGTCCTTCAGCTTTCAGATTGGACTTCGCTTGGTCAGGGAGGCTTCCCCAAACTCCGCGCCGTTATCCAATAGGAAGGCATCTGATGTTTCCCACCTTCTAACACTCGACACCTGTATAATGGCATAGTCACTACACTCCCTCCTAACTCGGTCCACCAGCATTTTCAGGGATGTGTTAACTCATTTACTTAGAAAATGTAGTATATTGGAGCATCTGGGTGGCTCAGTGGGTTGAGCGTCTGACTCTCCATATTGGCTCAGGTCATGATCCCAGGATGGTGGGATCGAGCCCCACAATGAGCTTTGTGCTGAGCATGGAACCTGCTTGAGATTCTCTATTCTCTCCCTTTACCCTCTCCCCCATTCACTCTCTCTCTCTCAAAAAGAAAAGAATAAAAGAAAATATAATATAAATCTTTCATAGAGGAAGAAGTGCTATGCCCCCCCAAAGCTACTCATGGGTGAACGAACTGATTGTGAGGTGAATCCAAGTATTCTAGGACATTCTGGGGGCAGAAGCGTCTGACCTCTGTTCTGAAAGAGCAGAATTCACTGAAGGGAATTCTGTGATCATCAACACAATCCAATGGGTCAAGAGTTACTTTAAGATCCCAGAAATAGGGGTGCCTGGGTGACTCAGTCAAGGTTGAGCATCCAACTCTTGATTTCGGCTCAGCTCAGGATCTCACAGTTCACAAATCTGAGCCCTGCTTGGGGGTCTGTGCTGACAATGTGGGGCCTGATTGGGGTTCTCTGTCTCCCCCTCTCTCTGCCCCTCCCCAGTTTGCTCTCTATGTCTCTCTCTCGAAAATAAATAAACATTGAAAAAAAAAAAGACCCAGAAATAAACCCTCACGTATATGGTCAAAAGATTTTTGGCGAAGGTGCCCAAACCATTCAATGGGGAAAAGGCCGTCTTTTCAACAGATGGTGCTGGAGAAAATGGATATCCATATGCAAAAGAGTGAATGTGGACCTTTATCCTATACCATATGCAAACATTAACTGAACATGGATCAAAGACCTAAACATAAGAGCTATCACTATGAAACTCTTAGAAGAAAACATAGGAGAAAGATTCATGACATTGGATTTGGCAATGATTTCCTCAATAAGACACCAAAGGCACAGGCATAAAAGGAAAGAAGAGATAAACTGGGCTTTGTAAAGATTTTTAAAATTTGTGCATCACAGGAAGCATCAACAGAATGGAAAGGCAACCCAAGGAATGAGAGACAATATATCCAAATCATACACCCAATAAGGGGTTAATAACCAGACTATCCCAAACTCTAATCACCCAACAAGAAAACTAACCCAATTAAAAAATGGGCAGAGGTTTTGGCTCCTGGGTGGCTCAGTCGGTTAAGCATCCGACTTCGGCTCAGGTCATGATCTCACGGCTTGTGAGTTCGAGCCCCGCCTCGGGCTCTGTGCTGACAGCTCAGAGCCTAGAGCCTCTTCAGATTCTGTGTATTTCTCTCTCTCTCTGCCCCTCCCCTGCTCACACTCTGTCTCTCTCTGTCTCTCAAAAATAAATAAACATTAAAAAAAATAAAAAATAAAAAATAAAAATGGGCAGAGGACTTGAAAACACATGTCTCCAAAGAAGATCTAACAAACAGCCAGTAAACATACGTGAAAGCACCTAACATCACTGACCATTAGGGAAATAAATGCAAATCAGAATTATAATGAGATACCACTTCACACCAGTAAGATGGCTACCATCAAAAAGGCAGAAAATTGGGGCGCCTGGGTGGCTCAGTTGGTTAAGCATCCGACTTTAGCTCAGGTCATGATCTCACGGTCTGTGGGTTCAAGCCCCGCGTTGGGCTCTGTGCCGACAGCTCAGGGCCTGGAGCCTGTTTTGGATTCTGTGTCTCCCTCTCTCTCTCTCCCTCCCCCCTCATGCTCTGTCTCTCTCTGTCTCAAAAATAAAAAAAAAAATCAAAAAGGCAGAAAACAGAAAGTGTTGGAGAGGATGTGCACATTTGTAACCCTCGTGCGCTGCTGGTGGAAGAGCAAAATCGCGCCATCACAATGGAAAACAGCACGGCAAGTCATCCAAAAATTAAAATGGAACTGCCATATGATCTACCTTTCCACTTACTTCTGGGTATATACCCAAAAGAATTCAAAGCAGAATCTTCAAGAGATATTTACTCACCCATCAGCATCATTCCCAAGAGCCAAAAGGTAGAAACAACCCAGGTGTCCATTGGTGGATAAATGGACTAAAAAAAAAAAAAAAAGCACCATGTGCATACAATGGAATATTATCAGCCTCAGAAAGGAAGGCAATTCTGACATAGGCTACATCACGGATGAACCCTGAACACCTGATGCTATGTGAAACAAGGCGGTCACAAATGGACAAAACACTGCACGATTCCACTCATTTGAGGTGCTGAGAGTAGTCAAATTCATAGAGAGGAAAAGTGAAATGGTGGTTGACAGGGGCTAAGGGGAGAATGGAGTGAGGAGTTAGTGTTTAATGGGCTTCGGTGTGAGATGAAAAAAAGCTACGGAGATGGATGGGAGCGATGGTTGCACAAAAACGTGAATGTACTTCATGCTTCTGAACTCTACATTTGAAGTTGATTCACGTGGTAAATATCATGTATCTTTTACCACAGTAAAAAAAAAAAAAAAAAAAAAGAAGGGGCGCCTGGGTGGCTCAGTCGGTTGAGCGTCCGACTTCAGCTCAGGTCACGATCTCGCGGTCCGTGAGTTCGAGCCCCGCGTCGGGCTCTGGGCCGACGGCTCAGAGCCTGGAGCCTGTTTCGGATTCTGTGTGTCCCTCTCTCTGACCCTTCCCCGTTCATGCTCTGTCTCTCTCTTTCTCAAAAATAAATAAATGTTAAAAAAAAAAATTAAAAAAAAAAAAGAAAAGAAAATAGAAGATTTACTTTGAACAAAATGCATTTGGGGAATGAAGAGAGTTTGAAGTCTCCTCGTGGGTTAAGTTGGGCTGCGCTGCAAGGCAGGGTCAGTTCAAGTAGACAGGTGAGGACAGAAGGTGGGCTGAAGCCGGATGATGTGTGCAGTGAGGCTGCATGCGGAAAATCCAAAGACGCTGCTTTCCACGAGCTTCACTCCCTGCTTCTCCAGATACTCCTGTCTTTCTCAGGGACGGGAACTCCATCTGGGCTGAGCCATCAGCAATTTCTGAAATGTTGCCTTGAAGATCTTTTTGATGTGCAAGAGACTCTTAGCCTCATCTTATATTCTTTGTTTTTTTTTTTTTTTTTTTCAACGTTTATTTATTTTTGGGACAGAGAGAGACAGAGCATGAACGGGGGAGGGGCAGAGAGAGAGGGAGACACAGAATCGGAAACAGGCTCCAGGCTCCGAGCCATCAGCCCAGAGCCCGACGCGGGGCTCGAACTCACGGACCGCGAGATCGTGACCTGGCTGAAGTCGGACGCTCAACCGACTGCGCCACCCAGGCACCCCTATATTCTTTGTTTTTAATGGAAGGAGGCTTTGTGATTCGCCAGAAGACCACAGAGCCAGTAAGACTCAAGTTCATGGACAAAGAGCGAGCCTGCGGAGCTTGAGCGCTTTCAAAACTGGGCTCAAAGGAAAAGGGCTGTAAGAAAATGCTAGAGAATGGAAGACTCTGGGCACCTGAAAAGTCAGCTGGGGTGAGCTCTCACTCCTTAAGGCTTCTCTTGCCAAAAGCAGGGGTGGGGGCAGGAGGCCAGGACTTGGGCCCTGCCTCTCAGTTGCCTGGCTTACGTTCACAGAGACACAGCCCATGGAAGCATAAAACATGCGCCACCAAAACAAAACAGGGTCTAAAATGCACATGGAAACAGCTCCAACCAGAAAATGGAAAACACGCTAAAAATTCTCCTAAATGGAAAACACGCTACAAGGTGGGAGGTAGACCAGGATGTAGCAGGCAAGCCCTTAATTATGGGAAACTATCTTTTAAAAGAAAATGAACCAACCCTAGCCATGATGCGTCTAGCCTCACTTTATGAGACCCAAGGAACCTCTACACTGAATCCAGTTTATTTTCCTCATGTGAGGGATGAGTGGCCTTTCACTTTCAGGCCCAAAACAAATGTATGCAAGTTACCCTCAGTCAGAAGCAATGGGAGATACCAAATATATCTGTCCCTTGGACAATGTCAACTTTCAGAGGGAAAACTATTTCTAAACCTGAAGACAGAAGTCATCCAGCTGTAGCCTTTGGCCCGTTTCCATATGGATTCATCTAAGAATAATTTCTCTTCGAGTAGTTGCTTTCTGGCCTGTGTTATGTGGGCGGTGCCTTCCTATTTGGGACTCAGTGGGTCAGGTCCCTCCCTGCTCCTAAAAAAAGAAAAGCTCAGCCAAGAGGCACTTTAAAGCTCAGAACCAGGGAAATATCACATAGGCGGCACCCACTGAGGGGCGGGCAGTACATGAGGGGGAACAAAATGGAGTGCAGGGCGAAGAAGAATCCTTTTTCCAGAGTCATATACAAAATTCACTTGAAGAAGGGGCAGGGCCAAGAAACCGCTATTCATTCTGATGCGGTCCATACAGGGAGCTGTTTAAACACCCTATTGATGCAGGACCAGTGAGAGCTCCTAGCTCTGAGATGAACACTCTGTCAATGACTTGCAAGAAATTTCCCTGCATTCTCCTCACACTTTTGAAGTTAGCTGATCTCCCAGTTCCCTTTGTTTGGCCCTAGGGTACTTCTCTTATGAAAGGCCCAGAATAGACCTTATGAAGATAAAAAGCTTCTGCACAGCAAAGGAAACAACCAACAAAACTAAAAGGCAACCAACGGAATGGGAAAAGATATTTGCAAATGACATATTGGACAAAGGGCTAGTATCCAAAATCTATAAAGAGCTCACCAAACTCCACACCCGAAAAACAAATAACCCAGTGAAGAAATGGGCAGAAAACATGAATAGACACTTCTCTCAAGAAGACATCCGGATGGCCAACAGGCACATGAAAAGATGCTCAACATCGCTTCTCATCAGGGAAATACAAATCAAAACCACACTCAGATATCACCTCATGCCAGTCAGAGTGGCCAAAATGAACAAATCAGGAGACTATAGATGCTGGCGAGGATGTGGAGAAACGGGAACCCTCTTGCACTGTTGGTGGGAATGCAAATTGGTGCAGCCGCTCTGGAAAGCAGTGTGGAGGTTCCTCAGAAAATTAAAAATAGACCTACCCTATGACCCAGCAGTAGCACTGCTAGGAATTTACCCAAGGGATACAGGAGTACTGATGCATAGGGGCACTTGTACCCCAATGTTTATAGCAGCACTCTCAACAATAGCCAAATTATGGAAAGAGCCTAAATGTCCATCAACTGATGAATGGATAAAGAAATTGTGGTTTATATACACAATGGAATACTACGTGGCAATGAGAAAGACTGAACTATGGCCTTTTGGAGCAACGTGGATGGAACTGGAGAGTGTGATGCTAAGTGAAATAAGCCATACAGAGAAAGACAGATACCATATGTTTTCACTCTTATGTGGATCCTGAGAAACTTAACAGAAACCCATGGGGGAGGGGAAGAAAAAAAAAAAAAAAGAGGTTAGCGTGGGAGAGAGCCAAAGCATAGGAGACTGTTAAAAACTGAGAACAAACTGAGGGTTGATGGGGGGTGGGAGGGAGAGGAGGGTGGGTGATGGGTATTGAGGAGGGCACCTTTTGGGATGAGCACTGGGTGTTGTATGGAAACCAATTTGACAATAAATTTCATATATTAAAAAAAAAAAAAAAAAGGCCCAGAATAAATCTCTGTGAAGAGCTCAAAGGTGAAAAGATTAGCCCTTTAAGAAAAAAAGAAACGGGGGGGGGCGCCTGGGTGGCTCAGTCGGTTGGGCATCCGACTTCGGCTCAGGTCATGATCTCGCGGTCCGTGAGTTCGAGCCCCGCGTCAGGCTCTGTGCTGACAGCTCAGAGCCTGGAGCCTGTTTCAGATTCTGTGTCTCCCTCTCTCTCTGCCCCTCCCCTGCTCATGCTCTGTCTCTGTCTCAAAAATGAATAAACGTTAAAAAAAATTTTTTTTTAAAGAAAAAAAGAAAGGAAGAAAGAAACTGGCGTTGAATAATCCAGACATACATATCGCAGAGGAATGTTCCTGCGAGTTTTTGTAGTTGCTGGAATTCAATTAAGTGGTATATGTCACTTTAAAAACAAGGCACCCAAATTCTTTTACATTCCCCCGAGAAGTAGGGGGTCAATGTCCCCTCCTCTGCATCTGGGCAGGTTCATAATGGCTTCAACCAAAAGAATCCAAAGCTGGTTCTCTTGGGATGATCACTCTGGGGGAAGCCAGCCACCATGTAGCAAATCAAACTCCCTTAAGAGTTTGCTAGAGACTCCACATGCAGGCACTCTGGTCAACAGCCCCAGCTAAGCTCCCAGGTGACAGCATGAAGTGCCAGCCACACCATAGGGCCATCAGATGTAGCTCAGGGGAGCTTGAGATGACCCATCCCCATGCACCCACTGGCTGCAACTGTTTGAGAGATCCCAAACAAGAAAAGCTCAGGAGAGCCCTTCCTGAATTGCTTATGCACAAAACTGTGAGCAAAACTAAAAGATCATTTTAAGGGGCACCTGGGTGGCTCAGTTGGTTAAGCGTCCGACTCTGGATTTTGGCTCAGGTCATGACCTTACAGTTTGGTTTGTGGGATCAAGACAGCACAGAGCCCACTTGGGATGGTCTCCCCCCCTCTCTCTGCCCCTCCCCTGCTTGTGTGCTCGCTCCGTCCCTCTCTCTCTCCCTCTCTCAAAAATAAATTTAAATATTAAAAAAATAAAGATCATTTTAAGTCACTGAGGTTTAAGATAAGTGATTACACAGCAATACTAGCTGGAATGCGGTCCCTTGGCAATTTGATGATTTCACTGGAAAAGGTAAGGAAACAATTTTGTTTATACCCATGACACAAATTTGCAGTGTAACATCGATTATGGTTTTGTAAAAATCCCTTTTTGTCCTCAGTAACCATTATATTCCTAAGAGTTACACATGTACCATTAGGATTACAGGTAGCCAATTTGTCATGTTTAACCTGCAGTTAACAGGGGCCAGTCCTTCAAGATATCTGCATGTTAATATTTACAAAAGCTAAATTTGTGTTTTTCATTTTTGCTAGACATACGTTTTTATTTGTTACATGATAAATATTTACAGAACACTTATTGCATGCCAGACAGTGTTGCGAGTGAACATATTTACTCTTCAGACTGATCCCAGGAGGGATTCTTACCACTCTTCCCATTTTATAGGCGAGAAACCTGAGACAGAGGGAGATTAAGTATCTAGGCTCACCGTCACACAATTCATAAGTGTTGGATTTGGAATCTGACCTCAGGCTATCTGGCTTGAGTCCGATGACTCTCACCTCTGCTGCTTCTCCATTATGCCTCATCTTGTTACCAATTCATACACACACACACACACACACACACACACACACACACACACACTCCACAGTGGCATATATGCTAAAGTACCAAAAGAATAAAATTTTATAATTCAGGATAATGTCATCAATGTAAATGATCACCAGAGCTCAAGGACCGATATCAAATACATGTCTGTATGGGCCAGGATGAGTGAATCCCAGTAGAGAATATCTGAAAATTAAATTGCGTAAGATCACTTATCCATTTACCCATTTCTCATACACTAGGTTAATGAAATTCTGTCGTATAGGGTTAGGAAACAACTCAAGCCTTCTCCTTACTTTGAAACACAGCACAACCACCTATCCGAAAAACCAACAGAATTTTTCTAGAACAAGTGCAAAATAATTTTGTGCAGTAAGAAATTGACAATCATGCTGCTGAGGCATAGGAGAGATGAAAAGTACAGAGGCATCATTCAAAATGGCAGTCTACAGCAAAACAAGTCACACCATTGCCAATAAACTTGTAAAGCCCGCTATATATTCATTGATTGATACCGTGTTTGGCAAGAAAGCAGAACAAACTATTGGAGAAGCTCCCTTTTCAAATGGCACTGTGGGCGTCACATAGCAGCCACGACATAAAGTGCAGCGAAGCAATTACCATCACGGGTCACGATGAAGAACACAGGCTCCAGGGGTGCCGGGGTGGTTCAGTCGCTTAAGCGTCTGACTTCGGCTCAGGTCATGATCTCACAGCTTGGAGCTCAGAGCCTGGAGCCTGCTTCGGATTCTGTATCTCCCTCTCCCCCTGCCCTTCCCTTACTTGCACTCTGTCTCTCTCTTTCAAAAATAAACATTAAAAAAAGTTTTAAAAACAACAAAACCACACACATACTCCAGAGCCAAAATGCCTACCCCCACATCGGAGTTCTGCCCCTTGTTGGCAGGGTGACCTTGGGCAAGGTCCTTACCCTACTGTGCCTCAGGATCTTTATGTGTAAAACAGGGATAATCAAAGCACCGACTCAGAGCTGCAAAAGAGGATTAAGTAAACCAATAACAGAGAGCACTCAGGGCAGGGCCTGGTGCACGATACCTGCTGTATAAATGTTTGTCAGATAAGTAAATACAATGCTAGCGCTAAGAGAAATTTCACCTTACAGTCAGACAAAGACATTGATGTACAATGTAATACACATATACATATACAAGGGAGTAACGTAGGAGGGCTTCTGCTTAACACAGAAAGCAAATACTACAGACGAAGAGACGTTTTTGGTTAACGATTACGTGCTGAGTTAGGACATAAATAGAAAAGGCACGCTCATTTGAGTACTGGTGGCATGCTAAACCATGTGTGCGCAAGAATAAAAAAGTAAAATACCAGTCATCAAATATGTGTCAATCCGTCCCCAGCTTTATTCCCAAAGAACAGTGGGTGGCCAAAAACTATGGCTCTAAATCTTAATTAAATGCTGAAGGAAATAATGAAAATTGTAACTGTAATCAACTCACAGCCACTGAACGTCTTTTCGATGTTCTGTACGACAAAGGGGTGAATGCGGGCACCCTGATTGCCCACACTGGCTGCGTGGGCTACTGTATCGTTTATCGCTGGCCGCAGTCATTCCACATCACGAAGAATCACAAAAACCTTCGTGGCCTGCTACAATATATGTTTTGCTCGTGTAGCTGGAACCATGGGGGGATTAGCTTGGCAGCAGCGTTGAATTTGGCAAACAGAAACACCCAAAACTTCTTGAAGGCGAGGTTCAGAAGTGGCACACGCTCACTTCTGCCACATGCTGTTGACAAGGGAAAAGCCAAGCCAGACTGGAGAGGTGCGGAAACATCCTCTCTTCAGTGGCCGGTAACTACAGCCTTGCATGGCAAAGCGAATGAATTCAAGGAGAGGCAAAGTGAAAGACCACTGAAATGACTCACAACATTTCCCCCCACGATCTATCCTCCAAGGGATGCATTTTTTGAGCGTACTTAAGGGAATTAAAAGCACAAATGAACTACTGGGACCTCATGAAGATAAAAAGCTTCTGCACAGCAAAGGAAACAATCAACAAACCTAAAAGGCAACCAACGGAATGGGAAAGGAACGGAATGGGAAAAGATATTTGCAAATGACCTATCAGACAAAGGGCTAGTATCCAAAATCTATCAAGAGCTCACCAAACTCCACACCCGAAAAACAAATAACCCAGTGAAGAAATGGGCAGAAAACATGAATAGACACTTCTCTAAAGACATCCAGATGGCCAACAGGCACATGAAAAGATGCTCAATGTTACTCCTCATCAGGGAAATACAAATCAAAACCACACTGAGATATCACTTCACACCAGTCAGAGTGGCCAAAATGAACAAATCAGGAGACTAGAGATGCTGGTGAGGATGTGGAGAAACGGGAACCCTCTTGCACTGTTGGTGGGAAAGCAAACTGGGGTAGCCTCTCTGGAAAACAGTGTGGAGGTTCCTCAAAAAATTAAAACTAGACCTACCCTATGACCTAGCAATAACACTGCTAGGAATTTATCCCAGGGATACAGGAGTGCTGATGCATAGGGGCACTTGTACCCCAATGTTCATAGCAGCACTTTAACAATAGCCAAATTATGGAAAGAGCCTAAATGTCCATCAACTGATGAATGGATAAAGAAATTGTGGTTTATATACACAATGGAATACTACGTGGCAATGAGAAAAAATGAAATATGGCCTTTTGTAGCAACGTGGATGGAACTGGAGAGTGTGATGCTAAGTGAAATAAGCCATACAGAGAAAGACAGATACCATATGTTTTCACTCTTATGTGGATACTGAGAAACTTAACAGAAACCCATGGGGGAGGGGAAGGAAAAAAAAAAAAAGAGGTTAGAGTGGGAGAGAGCCAAAGCATAAGAGACCCTTAAACACTGAAAACAAACTGAGGGTAGATGGGGGGGTGGGAGGGAGGGAAGCGTGGGTGATGGGCATTGAGGAGGGCACCTGTTGGGATGAGCACTGGGTGCTGTATGGAAACCAATTTGACAATAAATTCGATATTAAAAAAACAATTGGTGAGCTGTATTTTTATGAACTGCTTATAACATGCTTTGCAATTTGAAAACACTCTAATTCTACAATGAGTCCTAAGATATCATGATTTTTAAGTCTAGACCATAATTCTTAGTAAGACAAAACGGGGATGCAAACATCTTGATGCTAAGAGCTTTTCTGATACTTGATCATTGTTATCATTTGTTGGAGAAGAAAATTCAAGATGTATGACTGGACACATTTTAAAATCATAAAACAAATACTGCAACAGAAGAGGAAGAAGTACTTCCACAGCCACCTGCACAGTCAGAGTGCATTAGGAAACGACTTGCTTTGAACTCTTGAGCTGGTATCTCAACATTTCAACTTCGAAACAGTGTTAGTTTCTTCAGGTTAGATTTTGACACCATTCCAAAGGTAATTTTCAGTAAAAAAAAAAAATATATATATATATATTTTTTTTTTAATTTTATTTTTTTAATACTTTTTCTAACGTGTATTGATTTTTGAGAGAGAGAGAGAACGAGAGAAAGAGCATGAGCAGGGGAGAGGGAAAGAGAGAAGGAGACACAGAATCCAAAATAGGCTCCAGGCTCTGAGCTGTGAGCACAAAACCTGATGCTAGGCTCGAACTCATGAGCCGTGAGATCATAACCCAAAGTCAAACACTTAAGCAAGTGAGCCACTCAGGAGCCCCTCAGTAAAAAAAAAAAAAAAAAGAAAAAAAAAAAAAAGAAAAAAATCCTTAACTCCCAGGTTTGTGTACAATCTGATGTAGACAACTCAGACAGAGCCTTCAAATACCTGTTATCACTGCCAATAACTTATCATTGGAATTAAGTATTTCTGAGGTTTTTAAAAATGTTTTATTTATTCTTGAGAGAGAAAGAGAGAGAGCATGAGCAAGGGAGGGGCAGAGCAAGAGAGAGACACAGAATCTGAAACAGGCTTCAGGCTCTGAGCTGTCAGCACAGAGCCTGACGCAGGGCTCGAACTCATAAGCTGTGACATCATGACCCGAGCCAAAGTCAGATGCTCAACCAATTGAGCCACCCAGGGGCCCTGGAATTAAGTGTTGCTAAATTAAAAGAAAGAAAAAGAAAAGAAACTGATGAGATACAGGAAATATGCCTCAAGCTATCCACCATGGAGTCAGATGATCAGATTACTTTTCAAGATGATAAACCAGAGAACAATTTTAGGTGCTATTATTACTATAGTTTACATTAAAAAACTGTTTTTGAATTTTTAACTCTTATTTAAAACACATGACAACTCTTGAAATATACCTAAAGTCAATGGGTTACTTGTATGCTTTTTGCGATCATATGCTCTGCAGACAATACAAGTTTGAAAAGCAAGGAATGGTAAGGAAAAGCCTGAACAAGAGCTTGTCAACCCTGAGAGTCAGCAGAACACAGATTCTGTATCAAAGCAGGTACTCCACTAAGTCAGGAACGGCTATCATTAGAGAATGTCGTCACTGTGCATTACAGAAGTGACAAGCCTTCTTGACCAATGAGAGTAAGAGAAAATTAAATTACCTTGGTGAGAAAATTTCCCAAGAGTAAATCTGATCACTCACTATTTGCAAGATGTTGGGTTATGAACTACACAGTATATTAGGTTCCCACAGAATAGCACAAACCTGGTGGCTTAAAACAACAGAAATTTATGCTCTCACAGATCTGGGTTCTTGGGCGGGGAGGGGGTTCTGAGATGAAAGTGTAAGCAGAGCTGGGCTCCCTCCAAAGGCTCTAGGGGAGAATTTTTCTTTGCTTTTTTCAGTGTCTGGGGTTCCTGGCATTCCTTGGCTTGTAGACACATCACTCCCATCTCTGTCCCTGTCTTCACATGACCTTCTCTATGCGTCTTCCCTCTTCTGTTTCTTATAAGGACAGGTCATTGAATTTAGGACCCACCCAGATCATCCAGGATTATCTCGAGATCCTTAATTACATCTATGAAGACCTTGTCCAAAATAAGGTCACATTCACAGGTTGTGGGTAGATGCCTTTTTTTTTTTTTTTTTTTTTTTTTTTTGGTTAGGAGCTAGGGGACATGTACCATTCAACTCCTTACAAATGGGAAAGAGGATGGTAAAAACTCAGAAGGGAATGTCTATGGTAGCTTGAAATTCTTTTTTTTTAATTTTTTTAAATATTTTTTAAACTTTATTTTGAGAGAAATAGAGCACATGAGCAGAGGAGGGACAGAGAGAGAGGGAGAGAGAATCCCAAGCAGGCTCTGAGAAGTCAGCGTGAAGCCCGACGCAGGGGTCAATCCCATGAACCATGAGATCGTGACCTGTGCCAAAATCAAGAGTCAGATGCTCAGCTGACTGAGCCACCCAAGTGCCCCTTGAAATTCTTTCATTAAGGAGGTTCAAGATAAAACAGATTGTTAACCCTTATAAAATATTTATGTGTGTATATGTGTGTGTGTTTGTGTGTGTGCATGCACAGGCTACCTGAAGGCAACAAAAATTGACAGGAAGATCACTACCCACTTCATTATACGGTGATTTTAAACTTAAACTTGCATTTTACGTGCTCGGATAGATACTAGCTAATTGACTTTGGTTGTAACTGGGATTCCAAATAGCTAGTATTCCCTTACAATTGTATGCATGTGGTACATAATTTCTATATACACAGATTTGGTTTTAGTTTGGCGATGGGAAAAGGGAATAATCTTTGGTAACAGGTGGGAAGAAACCCTACCTCGCTTGAGTCGTCCTCTTAAATGTTAACAAAATGGCCTCTCTAACCTGTTGATGTGGCCTGGCTTTCTTTCTGGGTCTCTATGGGCCTTATACCAAGTCATAAACAAGGAGAGGAACTCTTGAGCTCAGTAAAACACACCCAATCCCCTGTTGCTCTTGCTAGAAGAGTTAATCAATCAACCCTGCTTGATGTTCCTCATTCCCTAGAATCTTCAGGTAGAGACTCAAGAAATACATGTCTCTATTATCACCTAGGAGTCTTTTTAGTTTCACTCCATCATTTGAAAATATAATTCATGACTGGAAGGCGCCATTCCAAATGCAAGATCTTAGTGTGATAGGTACTTAAGCTGGGAGATCCAGGCCCCCCTTCTCTGAAATTCGATGTGAAGCTTGGTGTGTTTCTGGGTTTTTCTGTGAAGCAGTCACTTTCTCAAAGAAATCCATCAACCCCAAAAGGTAAGAAGATCCAGAGCTCAGCTCAATGCTATGAGCCATTGGTTGGATGTTGACTATTGGTGAATTATCTAGTTTCCGTGTGCAAAAGTAGTACCCACACAGGGGATGGAAACAATGGCAAAAATTCAATAAAAGGAAAAATCTTTGATTCACACATGTCCCAGTGAAGGGAACAGTGGATAGCCATCAATGCAAGTGATGGATCTTAGGCATGAGCCCACATCAACAGTTTTTGTGATAGCTGTTTAGTAGGGAATTCAAACCCTTGTCTCCATTTTGACACATCTCAGAAAGCAACTCCTCAGACTTTCCTGAAAGTCTCCTCCAAGAGAAGTGATTACTCCCTCAAATCTTTCCCTGACAATTTTCATATGACCTCCTACCACCTACCATTTTATTTGATTACATATCTTTCTCTCTCTTCCAGATTTTATCACCTACCAGGTCCCATTGAATTTTATATATAAGCATCTTTTAAAAGTATTTGTGGGGCACCTGGATGGCTCAGTCGATTAAGCATCCGACTCTTGATTTCAGCTCAGATCATCATCTCACGGTTTATGAGTTCGAGCCCTGCATTGGGCTCTGTGCTGACAGTGCAGTCTGCTTGAGATTCCCTCTCTCTCTACCCCTCCCATTTGTGCTCTCTCTCAAAATAAATAAACCAAAAAAAAAAAAAATTTGCTAAGTGACTGTGTGAACAGATGAACAACATGGGTTGTCCCATTAGTTAAAACTACTTAGAACTATTCGTACCAGGAGGCTGAAAACCACAACCCAGTTCGCACCCCCCACACCCGTAGCTGGCCCTGCCCTCCTCCCACCAAGAGGTGTGGAGCTGAGCCTACTAACGAGAGAAGCAAGCTATGCACAAACATGGTCCCATGTGTGTTCCCAGAGCACACTTTCCTTAAACAATCTCCAGAAGGAGACTCAGATGTCCTATAGCTGCAGGGTACTGCTCTTTTTGAAAGTAGATCTTTACTTCTGAGGTAATCTTTTGCTCAAGAAACATCTGCGTGTCATTCTGGGCCAATGGAATATCCACGTGGTGTGACAGAAGAAGCAGGCTATTATTCAACCCAGTTCCCGGGGTTGGGGCTGGCTGCTGAGCCTGGCCACGCACAGAGACCCAGCATCCTCATGGCACAGCTGCTTACTGTGCACGATCCTTTCCATGTTTATTATACAGGAGTGATCCTGATGCTTAGAGAAAGGATGAGCGACCTAAACAAGGAACACAAACCCCCCAAACCGAAAAACTCAATCTTCCACTTGCTGAGGCCACAAAACCTGGGAGTCATTTTTGAGTCCTCTCTTTATCTAACATTCCACATCCAATCCATCCACAAATCATCCCAACAGACCCAGAATTGTAGGACTTCTCGCAGTCTTGACCACTACTCCCCTTGCGGGAGATTCTGCCTGCCACCTGTTCCCTGTAGTGAGCTATCCTCATAATCAATTCCCATCTTCAGCCCATATGCCCTTACATTCTGTGGTCCAAAGAGCAGCCAGGTGATGTTTTCGAAGCAGACCTTGCCCCACCTCACTCAGGGGAAAGAGTCTTCAAGATTTCCCAAGTGGCCTTCAAGGCTCTCATGGTCCACTTCCCTTTACCTCGCTGACCTTAGCCCCTTACCACCTTCCCCTCTGTCACTCCACTCCAGCCTCAGTGTTTTCCCGGATGTTTCTTGAAGTTCATATACTCTTTCTGAGTCAAGTGGAACTTCATTCTCTAACACAACAAGAGGTAAATCAAACAGCTGACTGTGGCTTTCTGATTGTGAGCCCTTGAGGCCATGGACACTCAGAAGGATCACAGACCCAGGCTACTCTGAGGCTAATGGAGGCCAGAGATAAAAAGTCAAGTCTACAACTGTGGCCGGGCCTCTGCATATTAAGTTTCCTTGATAGTGGACCCAACCTGGTTGGGCAAGTGAGCGACCAAGCCCAGAAGTGAGGGGCAGAGCCACCTCTAAAAGACCCAGGTAACCACAGGAATGAATTCTGACAATCGTTCTGCTAGCCAGTTCCACAAGCTTCCTTATTCCATTTTCTAGCTTACACTCTCCCAAATAGAATTTGTTGACGCCTACCACCCAATCAGTTTGTTGACGGATTCTAGAATCAAACAGCTTGCACTTGGGGAAGTGACCAACATGGGGCTGGAAAGGCAGAGCCCACAGGCACATCCAAGTCAGCACAGGCATGTCTTATGAATCCGATGTATTTACAATCCTTTGTCAATTATCTCTAAGTGTGTGCCTGCTTCTCATTTAAACACAAGGTAATCCCGGGACAGACTATCATAAGAATACAGCTGAATGTATGATCTCACTGGTCCTTTGTAGTTGTTTTTTTTTTTTAAGATGTGAATTTAATAAGATGTAAAAGCATAAACAAATTGTTTACCATTCTAACTACAACACAGTCAGTCCTATCCATCCTATAAGCGAGCAGTCCTTACAGCAAGCATTCAATACCACAGTGAGCTTCTCTCCTCATTCTCCTGACTCACTTGTTTAAACTTTCCAAACCTCAAAAACAACAACTGAAATTAAATGCTAACCCTACCCATTTTATTTGGTGGGGAGGTGGAGAGAGAGAGAGACAGATCTCTATTCCAGTGGGGAACATTCACAATAAATTTAAAATTAGCATATCAAGGAAATTACACAGTGCCCTGACAGCATCTAAATACCACATTTCTAGTAGGATGCTACAGGCTGGATGCCTTCCCTTGACAGAACAAAATAAATTACCTTGGGGACATCAGGTTTCCAAAATAATTATGCTGATCTGAGCCAAAGCTTTCCTTCTTGCCGGAGTCACCACATGACTCAATTTATACCGGAGGAAGCGTCTTTCACAGAGGACTTAGGACTTCCCAGAAGAATTTTGCCTCTGGTTTTGCTATTGCATTCTCTCCAAGTTGGGAAAAACTCAAGTCCGCGTACTGGATTGTTCAGAGAAAGTAAGTCTACAAGGGTGGGTTTTTACAATTAGAAAATGCTTGCATGGGGATCCACAGTGTGAGTAGGTGGACATTTGGTCCACATGGCTGCTCTCCCTGACATGTGGTGATCATCTACTGTAGGAGGATGAAAAAAGCAAAACAAAAACAAAACATAAACAGAATTCTGCTGTAGCAATATACCTCCAGTTGGTTGAAGTTTCTATCAAGATTGTCTCCAGTCAGGAGTGATACGCCAAGCTTTGGGGGAGAAAGGCAGCAATAGAGATGTTTTGTACGAAAGGAAATACCAACTGCAACCCACCATGTTTCACTGATGGGGGAAACCTGTTCATCATTTTGACCAACAAGATTCTAATAGGAATCTGAATTTGGAAAAAACGTAGCCTACCCTGTGGTTTCTATACCGTGATAAAGAACTGTCTTGTAAGAAAGTCAGCTCATGGAGAAATGTTGTCAACTTGCTTTTCAAACCCACCTCAAAAGGAGTCTCTAGGTTGTGGCTACGAACGTCAACTGGTTCCTTGAGTACGTCACGCATGTACCTATGTTGTTTATACCTTTGACAAACCAAACCTATAAGGACTCCCATCTTTGTCCCTCGCTGCTTTAAACCAACAGACTAACCACACAAGCTCATATTCTTAATGGACACAGGTACATAATTACTCCATTGATGCCTGAAAAGTAACTCACTTTGCATTTAGTCAGAACAAAGAAAGAAAATGAGATTTCACTTAGCCCTATTCACGATGTGTCTTCGCTTGTCAATAGTGCTCTAGTCCAGCTCTCCTTTGGCCATGGCCCAACATAACCTGCCTTCCTGCCTGATGCCATTTGTTTCCAATGTGTATCACAGGCTTCAGAGGATTCTTTTTAAGGCGGACTTTTAGTTGCGAGTTTGGAAAAACAAAAACAACGCCTGCCAGCAATGGGGTATTTGAAAATTTGTTGTTCCGCAGGACAGATTTGGTGATTACAAAATCAGCACCTACACGGACACACCCATATATATATATGTGTATATATGTGTATATATATATATATATGTATATATATATGTGTATATATATGTGTATATATATGTATATATGTATATATATGTGTATATATATGTGTATATCTGTATATATATGTGTATATATCTGTATATATATATGTGTATATATGTGTGTATATCTGTATATATGTGTGTATATATATCTGTATATATATGTGTATATATATCTGTATATATATGTGTATATATGCGTATATATATGTATATATATGTATGTATACGTATACATATGTGTGTATATATATGTGTATATATGTGTGTATACACACACACACACATTTTGTCTGTTTTTTATTTAAGAGAGCGGTGTGCAAGTCTCGAGTCAAGAGACAGAAGGAAAGAGAGCATCTTAGACAGGTTCTACACTCGATGCAGAGCCCAGTTCAGGGCTCAATCCCATGACCCCGGGATCATGACCTGAGCAGAAATCAAGAGTTGGACGCTTAAGTGACTGAGCCACCCAGGCACCCCTACAATGACACATATTTTAAGAGCAACTCAGCATTGTTTCTAGAAACACGTTTTATAAACACATGACACTTGTGTCTTTTTATTTTAAAAAACTCTTGTTCTCAAAAAGAGGCTTTGAATAGAGGTTTTCCGTCTTAGAAAATTACTGTTGTGTGGTTTTGGAGGGGGGAAAATGGTAAAGAAGCTGCTAAGATTAAGTACACATGAGAAGAGGAAAATGATAGTATCTTTGTTACAGAGTTACTGGGGATTAAAGTAAGATAATCCATGTCAAGCAGTTAGAACGGTGCCTACCAGTGACTGCACAATACAAGTTGCTATCATCATTCCTGTCAACATGTGGAAAAGAAGCTCATTTTATTAATTTTTTAAATGTTTACTTATTTTGGGGAGAGAGAGAGAAGGGAAAGGACAGAGAGAGGGATACAGAGGATCCAAAGTGGCTTGGCACTGACAGCAGAGAGCCCAATGTAGGGCTCGAACTCATAAACTGTGAGATCGTGGTCTTAGCCAAAGTCAGCTGCTTAACTGAGTGAGCCACCCAGGCGACCCGTTCATTTTATTTTCCTATTAAAACTTAGTCAACAGACTGTTTTCTAAGCACAACGGTTGCCTCTCAATACAGAGGGAAGGTAATTCAATAGTTTTATGTCTGTGCTCTGTTTTCTGACATATTTTTGTTTCTTGTCATTTTTCCTATTGATCCGATGAACTATCTGACACGCATTACTTAAAAAGAAGAAACTAAATAAATACTGGCATTGTTAAACACGACCATGAATTACAGGCTCAACGTCTGACACAAGCCTTCCACAAGGAAAGCAATATCCTTCTCAGTTTGGTTCTCCCTGGCCAGTTGTTCCTGACAGCTGATCGTTGGGTTTGGAGAATCGAATCTTGAGAAAGTCTGAAATGTGGCTCTTCCCGGGACTCTACGTTGTTATTTGGTAGTAGTCCAGATAGGTGTTAAGTGACAGGGAAACCTCACACTCTTGGCTGGATAAGTACCCAAACATCCAGTCACTTCATAAAATGTCTCCGAACCTCGTTGCCTTGAAAGGCTCCTGACAAATGAATGACATTTCTGGAACGTGCTGTTATCACTCAAAGCGGCACATCTCTCAGGATCTTTTAGGATTTGATGTCAGGAACTGGAAAAGGTTATGGGAGATAAAATTAAATGCACATCAAAGAAGGAAAAGAGAAGCGAACTTTTCGGAAAGTGTGTTTGCTATGTGCCCGATTCCTGCAGGCATATGTAGCCTCAATTAGAGAACGACAGATTCGCTCCTAAAACACAAGGCTGCCTGGGCCTCCTCCGAGGGACCCACTGACCTCAGGCTGCTCCAGAAATGTCCTGCTTTTTTAGATGCATCACGTTTCCTATTTTAAACAACGCAACAGATACCTGTGTTTCAGTTTTTACAGCAGGGCACGCTAATAACAGCAATGATGCTATTTCTTCCATGAAACGCAATGAAATGTTAGCTGCTTGCAGGAACAACTCTTGCAACCCGTTACTACCAATTAATTTCACAATGATACACCAGAGACCCGAGGCCTGGGAAAGTGGTTTCATGGAAGAGGAAGACCACCCAGTATGAGCTGCACGAAGAGATGGATAGTGAGGTCCAAAACCAAATTTAACCAAACAACTGCTCTTCTTAAACCAAAGGCGGGTGTCCATATTGATGTGCTAAGACACCTGGGTACCATTTAGGGGTCGCCACCTCTGAGAGCACCACAGCCACAGAGTGGGACAGGGGCTGCATTGCCAAGGCTTGTCACCAATGAGGCCGCTCAGACGCACGCAGGGGATGCTGCGTTCCCTGCCTGAGCACGTCCAGCCCGTATTTATTCCCTAACCCTAGAAGAGGGCCATAAAAACCCTAAGACTCTGGACTCCAGTCCTGGTACCTCGATATGGATGCTAAGTAGCCCAGTGGGTCAGCCAAAGACAATGTAGTGGCACATCTTAATTTCTTTTGAAATATGCTACCTTCTGGTCCCCAGTTGCACTGACATCTGAGGCTCACAACTGTAGCAACCTCTGTGACTTCACTAAAATAACAGCCTAAAGGATGAAAATCCCCACGCTATTAGCCAGCCACTTACGAGGGAGAATACGAGAAAATTGTGTTCTTTCATCAATAATCACTTAAATAAGGCCACTTAGAGCGAACACCTAAAAGGGGGCATTTATACAAAATAAAGAGTTCACTGGGGCACCCGGGGTGGCTCAGATGGTTAAGTGTCTGACTTCCACTCAGGTCACAATCTCATGGTTCATGGGATCGAGCCCCGTGAAGAGATCTGCACTGACAGTGTAGAGCCTGTAGGGATTGTCTCTCCCTCTCTCGTTCTCTGTCCCTCCCCACACACTCATGCTCTCTCTCAAAATAAATTAAATTTTTTTTAAACTTCAAAATAAGAGTTCACTAAATATTTGTTGAGTAAACGAACGACACCAGGAACTAATCAACTGACAAAAAAACAGATGAGTTGGTAAATGGTAGTAAATCTTTGTACATCTGGATCAGAATGAAGTTTTTCAGTTTTTACAATAAACTGTAAGCCCTGTGAGGACAGAAGTGGTGTCATCATGTTTTCTGTCGAGTTATCCACATAATTTCCCCCCCAAAAGGCTACACTTGAATGGAAATTCAGTAAATATTTACTAACTGAATCAAATTATATAAACTATACAAATCTGGTTTTACGGCTTTAACTATCCACACAATAACTCTGTAAAAGTAGATCTTCCCCTTTTAAAAAGTCACTTTGAAAGGTAAAGACCACCAAAACCAAAAGCTTAGGTTGAAAAAAAATCATGCACATTTCCTGGGGAAAATATGTGGCTTTACCTCCAGTTACTGAGATTTTTCTAGAAATGTTACCTTTGCAGCCCCACCTGGCATTTCCCCTTGGCTTAGGCTCTTAGCTAGACAAATGAGCATGTGCGAGGATAGTACATCTTATTCTGGAAATAAAAAGTGTTCCCCAATGATAGA
Organism: Lynx canadensis; assembly: GCF_007474595.2. Classification (NCBI taxonomy): domain Eukaryota; kingdom Metazoa; phylum Chordata; class Mammalia; order Carnivora; family Felidae; genus Lynx; species Lynx canadensis. Next base: position 101,352,799 of record NC_044303.2, on the reverse strand, counting down.
AGAGGGTAATCATGGAAAGCTTAAGGAGGCAAATACCGCTTCGGCGGACAGCCTCCCCCTGTCCCAGCGATTCCGAGCTTTTATGCTCTTCACACTGTAATGAATTAGGAAGTTGCTAAGAAGGGAAACTGGCAAAATTTATGACTGCAGTTTCTGCCACCCATTTGCAGCGTCCTGAGTATCTATCATTTTTAAGTACAAACGCTCAAGCAATAGCTGGGAGATATTAGGGAGAAATCCCCTCCGTGGCACATACCTCAATTAAAAGCATTTATAACCCAAATAATGTCTGGACCTGCTTCAGGACTTCAAGTCAATTTACAGGTGGAGGCCTGTCTTATGAACAGACAGCCTGGGCTAGTCTGCTAGAAACTGAGGACGGCTCAGCAATGTGAACATTAGGGCCGTCCTCGATTTTCTATTTGTTAAAGAGAAAATCTTTCTGACCAAGTTGGGTGGAAAAGACATGCCAAACGTCTGCCTTTCCAATAAAGGAGAAAAAGAGGCTTCAATGGAGCAGAAAGCTAGAAGAATCTTCTGGTTTAAAAAGGTTGCTGTCATATGAAGTGGGACTTTGGGGTCAGCTAGGAAAACCCTGAGAGTGGCAGAGACCACAGTTATGGAAACTTCCCGTGGCAGGGGTGCCTGGATGGCTCAGTCGGTTAAGCGACCGACTTGGGCTCAGGTCATGATCTCACAGTTTGTGAGTTCAAGCCCCGCATTGGGCTCTATGCTGACAGCTTGGAGCTTGGAGCCTGGAGCCTCGTTTGGCTTCTGTGTCCCCTCCTTTCTCTGCCCCTCCCATGATCATGCTCTGACTCTAAATAATAAATAAATGTTTAAAAAAAAAAAAAAAGAGAAACTTCCCATGGAAGACAAGGGAGGAGTGAACTTTTCTCCATCTTGCATGCGGAGGTCCTGGGAACTGAGTAGAGCACATGCGTGTTTCATTGTGAAATGCGGTAAATGACAGAGCGATTATTCTCAGGGAAAAAAATTGTTGGGGACATACAGGTGAGTCCCTTCGCATCACGTTCAAAATGTACAGCCAAATGTTTCATCTTTAATAAATGGAACACCTTCCTCCTCTGTACAGCCAATCTGACATGTTCTTAGAGGTTTTAGGTTACTAAGTCTCCTTGTTCTTTCCACCGTGCCCAATGGCACGCAGTTTTGGCAAATGCCTCCATCATTTAAGACAAGGAACTATGAGACAAAACACATTCCTATCTACCAGAGGGAATACTTTTCATCAGCAAAACTTACAGGGCAGCACAGGATGCTTACAAGTTTCTCGACAAAAAGCCAAAAAGAACCAAGAGAACATCCTAGGTCATATCTGACAATGGAGATCAGGATTGTTCAAATTCCTCCTTGGAGCCCACAATCTTAGAGATTATTTTGAGATATAAATATATTGTTAAAAAGACAAATAACAAGCCTGAAACGGAGTCATTTGCACCCGCACAAGAGTCAACCACGATTTAACTACAGTTTCAACCTAACCCACGAATGTGACCTTTTAGGAGTCAATCTGAAATTTCCTGACCAGCGAAGTAACCTGCATGATAAAAATCCTGCCAGTTCCCTTCCCCCTAAAAAAAAGATGTCGTGACCTGCAAGAACCCTTCCTTTTCTTTTGCTGGTAACTTCCTCCCCCTCCTTTCTTCCTATAAAAACCTCCTACTTAGTCCAAATCCTGGAAGCATCTCTCTGCTCGCCAGATGGGACACAGTCCAGTTCATGAATCCTTTAATAAAGCCAATCAGATCTTCAAATTTACTCGATTCAGTTTGGTTTTTTAACCATGTATATATAGATAAATTACAAACACAATGAGGCCCTGTTCCACACCCATTTTAAATGTGGCAGTTGGGTGCTAAGGGGCGGGGAAGCAAAATTAAAAGGAAAGGAAGATTTTCTGAGAAGCAAATCCATGAGGACAGAATCAGGTGCGCCACACAGGGGTACCCTTGCCTCCCGGCAGCCAGTTCCGTGTCTCGTGTTTTTGTTAAGGGAAGACCGGGGGAAGGCTAAGAGACAAAGAGTTCCTCAAAAGGCTGTGTCCTGCTACCCCGCGATCAAGACACCTACAAGGTAGACTTGGGCTCCACCACGAGGCTGGGAGCTCACGGACACGAGTACAGTGGCCACCCGCTCTTCCTGATAGTGGATCGTTTCGTGGGATGTGGACCCAATGTGACCAGACACCACTGTCGAACTGCCAAAAGTCTAGCTCAAGTTCACTCGCTTCCCTTGTGCTCAATCAAGGGGGGGTGAAATTATGTACACCATCTTTGCTCTTCCAACAGATTAGCGATGAGAGAAGAGTATTATCAAGGGCCAGAGGAGATGAACAGGTAACTCCAACTGATAAAAAGAGCTGCTCTTGTGCGGTCTGTTCTAATCACAACCCTGTCCCCGGTTCCTCCACTCACTGCTTCCTGGTCTCGGCTATTTTCCCTTATTTTTGCAGCAACGCTCCCCTGACACTCAGGAGTGAGGAAAGGGGTCTCCCGGGCTTCCTCTACTGGAGGAAAGAAGACAAAACTACCTCAGAGAGCGCGGACAATGGGGCCGGGCACCCTTTCTGCTCATGTATTCAACAATTTCATAGACACAATGAAAAAAATTCCTGGAAGCCTAATACCTTATGTCTCGGCTTCGTACCGAAGAACTTTATTTTTTGTTTTTGTGGTTTTTTTTTTTTTTTTTAAGCTAAAATGTTATTGAAAACAAAATCTTCTCCACTAGCTGCTTCGGAATGATATACTGTATTATGAAGCTCTGTACATTTTAAATGTTTCTGAGATCTTGACAAGACAAAGTAAGTTCCCCACTTTTTTTTTTCCCCCTTCAATCTTGAAACCGAACCGTTTTCTTCCTTTTCAAGGCTCCTCTGCCTCAAGGTCAGGCTGCCGGGTGGACAGATGGACGGAAGGAGTGGCGTAAAAAGGGCCTTGGAAACAAGCGTGGAAAGCACAGACACGGGCCACCCGCGGGGCTGACGGTGGCAATGAGTTAGCGGAGGCTCTGGCTTCTGGTTGTGCGGTCCTGCTGGGGTGGCCAAATCGGGCCACGCAAACCCCAACGGCAGGAAGGAGGGCTGTACAATGTGGGTCCCCTTGAATCATGCTACTAAAAAAAAAAAAAAAAAGGTGCAACGAGAAAGAAGTCCCTGTGCATTCTTAGTCACAAGTGTGAGCCGAAGAACCCACACGATTCCTCCCTTTGGTATTAAATTACAGTTTAAAAAAGCTTTTTAGAAACAAAGCAAATACATGGGAGGACTGGAAACGTGAACCGTCCCAGGTTGTGGTCCACTGAAACAAGTCTCATCCCTAGTCATAAATAAATAATCTCTTTCCTGGTCTGACTTCCACGCCAGGATCAATATCTCTTTAACATCTTACTTATTTTATTACTGCTTTTGGTTTTCTGGGACTGATTGAAAGTTGCTCAGAGGAAATCTTTGGTTTTGCTTAAGTGTCCATGACATTTAATCATGACTTTGCTTGCAGTTTAATTCCAACCAGTCAATCAGTTAATCCACTTCAATTGATTCTGGGCTCTCAGTTATTGGCTTGCACTCATTGGGCATCCGCTGGTGCCGGCTCAGCTGCGTGGCCTGCGTGAAGCTCCGTTCACACCTCTCGCACCTGGTGGAGGCAAGAGAGAAAATTGAGACCGGGGAGCGGGGGCCTGCAGGGTGATGGGCTTCCTCTCATCCTGCCTAATGAGAACAGACACTCCAAAGTGGCTTCAGATTTTACCGGCTCAAGAGGTTTAATTGGTGGCTCCTTCCAAGGCCTGGATGCCCGGGACGGGACAAAGCCCGTCTGATGCAGAACAGAGGGATCTGTCAATAGGCAGGGGGAAGGTGATTTCTCCAGAGAGCCCTGTCCTGCTGCAGCTCTGATCACTGTCAGTTCAAATAGATAAAGAACAAAAAGAGATTTTTAGGAGTGAGCCATCAAAGCAGCAGCTTGTCTGCAGTTTTCTGCTCTGTAACCCCAAAGAGAAATTGATGACAAATAGAATTTCACCTGCTGCTAATTTAAAATCGGGAATTCTACTCCCCTCGGCGTAGCGGCCAAAGATCCCGTGTCACCTCCGAACATGGGGTGTGGAGGAAGCACTACATTAGTCCGCGGCGACTGCAGGGGGTGGGTGTGGGTGGTTGTTTCTGTGCAGAAGCATCACAGTGCGAGCAAACTCAGGGCGAGAAGAATGTTTGCGGGTGGGATGGGAGACAGAAAAATTCAGGATCGACCCGTGTTTGTGTGGCTCAAGAGGCTCAGCCCTCTAGAAGGTACGGTAGAAAGAAGGTAACTGTGGGCCATAGTGAGGAGTCAGTGTGTCTGATGAGGAGCAAAGTGGCATCCTGCTCCAAGAGTATCTCCTGGCTTTAATGTTAAAAAATAAAATAAAATAGTTTTAAAAGTAGATTGTAACCTAGAGACGCTGAGCTCAATCCACCTCCTATGCAACACACTGACTACCTTGATGGCCACTCAATCTATATAAACCTATCACACACACACACACACACACAACCTCCAATGGTGATCTCTAGTTTCTCTGTGGTGGTTGCTATTCCTGGCTGGGGTCTATGACTATACACACACGCAAACTCTAGCAGTAAGCTGGGCATAGACAGTGATTTCCTGTCACCATTCTGCATGCACGGGCTGCCTGGAGCACTGGCCGAGCACCCATTAGGGCACAGCGGCTACCACAGCCATCCCCTCAGTGTCTTCTTCTCAATCATTTGAAGGAAAGGCTGTTCAGAAGAGCCGCAGACAGTTGTCCCTCCTTCTCTTTCTAAATTCTTTAATGCTTATTTTTGAGAGAGACAGAGGGACAGAGTGTGAGCGGGGGAGGGGCAGAGAGAGAGGGAGGCACAGAATCCCAAGCAGGCTCCAGGTGCTGAGCTGTCAGCACAGAGCCTGAAGTCGGGCTTGAACCCACGAACCGTGAGATCATGACCTTGGCAGAAGTGGGACGCTCAACTGACTGAGCCATCCAGGCACCCTGACTGTTGTCCCTCTCTTAACTAATGTAGTCACTGGTCTCAGGTCCCTGCATGACTGGATTGTGGCAAAGCTCTCAAGACAAAGCCCTCACTGCTCCATCATAGGCCATGTGCCCCATTATCTGGGGGACAGTCCTCTCTTCTTTTTATTAGTACGTTATATACAAAGTAACTAGCCACAGAGATAATTACCATAAATAAATAAATAAATAAATAAATAAATAAATAAATAAAACATATCCATCCACTTTGGGGATTCTTGTATATTTTTTAATGCTGGGAGCCTGGGACTTGACCATCACGCTTGGATTTTTCAGGGCTCCCGTTCCATCTGAACGTGTCAGGGTGAAGAAGTTGTGTTTCTTTGATTGTCTTCCGGGGAATATTTTTAGCAGCCCGTTCCACTGTTAAAAACTGCTCTGTGATCTTGACAAATGTATAATGTCAGCTTTAATGTATCAGACCTATCAGCTCAATGAAAATAACTCAGAAGTATTGATCAGCTAATGATTTTTGGTGTATTCATTAGCGTCCACGGTTAGCTCATCCTCTCTGCGGGGCTCCCGAAGGGCTGGTGACATGTTATCGCATTGCTGATCGTTTATTAGAGAACCGATCAGTTACTGGATCAGCGTGTCAGAATATACTACCTTTCACGGCTGACCAACTTTCAAATTATTATATTCCTTTTTAAAAAAAAAAATTCTGAAGCTTCAGAATCCATTTCAAAGCAAACTGTTTGAAAATTACAAGGAAAGACCGTGTACCTGGGTCACACTTCTGCGCCTCTAACCTTGTATATGAGAAGATAAAGAATTCACAAGTGAGAAGGTTAGTGCTTCATATAAGGCACAAGTGTACATCTATACGTAATAATTAACTATCCAGGCTGGACGGAAACATTAAGAGGAGAATTACATTACTCTCAAGCATGTGCCTAACTGGCCTCCTAGATACTTACTCTCTCGAAATAACTTGTTGTAAAAGAAAATCTACTAAGTCTGTCTATAGGACTCCCCAGATCCTCACTGAGAAATCATCTTGGGGCACCTGGGTGCCTTAGTCGGTTGAGCATCTGACTCTTGATTTCGGCTTAGGTCATGATGCCAGGGTTGTGAGATTGAGCCCTAAGTCAGGCTCTGTGCTAAGCATGGAGCCTGCTTGAGATTCTCTCTCTCTCCCCGCCCCCCTTCCCAGCTTGCACATACTCTCTCTCTAAAAGAAAATAAAGTAAAATGAAATACAATAAAATAAAAGTAAAACAAAATAAAATAAATCATCTCTACTGCCATCTGCTCCAAGTGTGAATGAAAATACATGCAGATATGTGTATCGGTGTGGGTTGGTTCCTTACCAAATGAGGAAATGAAGACAATCAGATACAAAAATAGTCTTATAAATAAGGAATGAGCCTCCATTTTACATTCATCACCTTTAATTTTAGAAAAAATCCATTCACAAGTTATTTTCATAGTTTAATGAAACTCATCAGAAGGACTCCATGTAAATACCTGGGTTCTGGCAAGTCAAAGCCAGACTTCATCCGTGTTGGCATGTAATTAACCCTGAACTATATCACAGATGGGAGACCGGGTACCTCTAACCCTGGACTTCATCGAGCGCAGCAGAAAAAGTAGCAAAGCACGATGGGGGTAATGAGCTGGGAGCAAAGAAATGCTCTTGCCCACACGTCTTCCTCACTATGCGGATGTCACAGCCACGAAAGGAACACTGCGCGAACGATGATGTGGAAAGTCATCCAAATATTCCAGCACAGAGAAACCCCCAATTTTCTATGAATATGGGTATCTTAGTTATATTTGATTTCCTTTTAGATCGGAAATCATTCTTTACTTAATCTGATAGGTGACTGGATTACAGGTACAGGGAGCCTAACCATGACCACCTGACACTGACAGAGGCCAAAATGATGTCAAGTTCTGTTACACAGAATGGAAGCCCCAAGAAGCTCTCTTTCGTGCCTCTACAGACTGTCACCAAACGCTTGTTGGATTGGACCGAACTGCACAGGGCTTGTACATACGATGTGCTCAATGCATATTTACTGATGTGCTCTTTTTATTTGATCTGCTGCATGAATCTTGTTAAAATATTAGATGATCTTTGGAATATCCTTTTTTTTTTTTTAATGTATATACTGAGCCAATCTGTCTTTCCTTGAGGCAAAAACGTACGGATGAGTATTTTTCCCCTGCTTCTAACAGACATGAACAGAAGAACCTTTCCTGTGGGAAGTTTTGGTCTTCCCAGACTCCAAAGCTGGGCATCAAGCAGTTCACATGGGGTCCTCCAGGCAGAGCTATGCAGCCCCGCCCCCCTAAAATCTTCAGAGATTATGGTTAATGTTTAGTAATAGAGAAGGAAAAAGGAGTCCTTACTATAAAGAAGTTTTAGATGCCAATTCACTTCCTTCCTTCTTTCCTCTTTTCACTAAAGAGCTTGGCAAATGCTGTTAAATGAAATGATGCCTTGCTTTTGCTCCTTACTGTCCATGACTTCCAGTGTCACCGTACAAACTGAAAGCCAAGACCTTCATCATGCTCCTTTGATAGGTATTTTTTTCCTATGGGCTCTTTTACTTTAGAAGTTCTAAGTAGATACCCAAGTTGGCTGCCAACAGGCCCACGATCTACCTGCAGCTTGAGGGGTGGAGTATTTCAGTGGGCTCTCAGCCAATCAGATTTCAAGGCAAATCCTACACTGAGACTCTGATCTCTTAACGCCATATCTTCTCCAGCCTTCTTTGGACAGCAATAATCTTGATCTGCCTAAACCCACATCCCAGCAGATTTCAGAACTTGGAAAGGGCTCTCCCCTGTCATGGCAGGCTCCTGAAAATTCTGTGAAAGCCTCCGGGGCCCTGGGCGGGTGGGACAATTTGGAGACTGAGCCACTGGAGGCATCTAGGTGCAAGTTGCTCAAGGCATACAGTTTAGGATTCTGCAGCTTTACGAGGTTCTTTTCCTTCTTTGTAACGTTGTTTAAGCCAATACCCATTAGGTGAAGTAGTAAAATTAACTGTTGAGGTGAAATCCGTTTTTATTGACTAATCTGCAACAAAGGTTTTTTTGAATGTTTGTTTTATGAGCTTGTAAAAGAGTATCTTCATAATATTTACAAATGTCCATGGGATGAATATCTGTGGGCAATGGTAAGAAGCTTCCCAAAACTCCCTTGGGATAGTTCAATCCAGAACGATCTGATTGTATACACTGAAGGATTTAGTTTTCCATTTCCTAGAAGATGTTTAAGTCTTGCACTATTAAAAACAGCATACACTCAGTTCTCCCCTGGGAATATATATTTGATAAACTAAAACACACACACACACACACACACACACACACACAAAAACAAAAACTACCCAACCATACATATAGCATGTAGCTATCATCCCAATAAGAGTAAAGGCAGAATGAACTAAAACACACACACAGAATCTAATCCAACCAATTCTCATGCTTTTCTTAATTCGCTTTCCAGATGGAATTACGTGATGGTCACAAAAACACACTCTTGGAAAGGTAAATGATACAAGTATTAAAGCCCCTCAAATATTAACCTGATGAATTCAAAGTAAGTTAAAATGGCAACGCTATTGGAAACATGACAAAAACAGGATGTTAGAGAAAAAAAAATTGAGTTGGAGTCAACGAGGTTACACATAAGTAACACCTTAACATTAATAGAAATCTATTTCGCATTTTGACCCTGAAACCTCTTCAATTAATTACTAAAATCTATTTACACAGCAACAAGATAAAAATCAATCTGATTCCTGGCACCGTGTCTGTCCGGCTGCCCTCTCTAATGTAAGGGGCCGGAAGGATCGTCAATCCTACGTCTTTGCTTTTGCAAAGCTCTCTTGCTCCAAGGCCCTGGAAATGTGCTGCCGTCATCTTCCACATCCAGGGCAGTGATGAAGCCAGAAAGTGCTAACCCTCTGAGGGGTCAGGACTGAGGGCAAGGAAAGAGTACACCAAACTCTAGAACCTGTGCTAACCACCAGCCCTGAGGGGAGATTAGAAGAAAAGAGGTCCATTTGGGCGATCACAGCCCTAGAGGGTCCAGCTTGGCCGGGGCAATGCAGGCTTGACTTCAGATCTCTTCCCATCCCCCTTAGCCAGATGCTTTTGCACAGTCAACAAGCTATACCTATGTACACAGACAACAATTAAAACTATTTTTACTACCAATATATATCATAAATTAAACCAGGATGAAAACGAGTTAAGGATGATGAATAAAGGTAACTAATTCATGGGAGGTAAGCAAAGACGACCATCTTTGATGAGTCCTCCCTCCGATGGCAGACACCAAGGCAGGCAGGACCCGGGCCAGCAGGACTCTGCCACCCTGAGACAAGCTCAGCCTCGGGTTGAGCACCATGGCAATGACATCCCATGCCAATAGGTCCAAATGGAAAATTATGGGTAATGAGAGCCTACAAGACTCCTTGGCTAAGACTGAGCAAGATTCATCTCTTATTGCCTCAATTATTTCCCTTCTGGCTTGAGCTTGTCCTAAAGAAAATGAACAGGCTATACGTCTAAGTCCTTTTAATCATCCTTCTTAACCACCGAAAGCCAGTACGGCAAATGAGTAGAGACAGAGAGGGATGAACAGCAGAGTTCATCACAAAGACAGGAGAAGTTGCTTAAAGACAACTGACCAGACCAAGTCCAATGTGCTAGTCCATACTCCCAAGCCTTTCCACCTACTTGGGCTGCCAGAAATACCTCTTTCCTTTGTCTATCTGGAAAACTCATTCATCCTTCAAGACGTATCTTCAACATCATCTCTCCCAGATAGCATTGACTCCTCCATTTCTGTGCTATCCTGTGGCACTATATATATATATATATATATATATATATATATATTATTTTCCTGCTCTTAACTTTTGCAGTCTTTACCCTATGTTATCATACTTGTTTATGAACTGGGCTTCCCCCATAAATTATGTGGTCTTCAAAGACCAGGAAGTGGAGATGCATTCGACTTTGTATCTTCCGTGACTAGGTGGGTGCCTAGTACAAAAGAAGATGTTCAGTAGGTATGTGCTGAATGAATGAATACGTACATGGATAAATGAACGACTGAATGAGTGAGTGAACCAACAGGTCACCTCGCATGATTCAGATGTCCACTGTTTTCATGACTGTGCCGTATCTAGAAACAGTCTTTCACTCAGATGCTCTTACCTTGCCAAAGCCCTCGGAATTCATTCTCACCTCTTCCCACATTGCCTGAATCCTCAAGAATTCAGACATGCCCAGTATGTGGTTCTGTTTTGTTTTGTTTCACCAATATCGTAATTCTAAGATCCAAAGAACACACTGGAAAGGCCACAGGTTGGCCACTGTCACGGAGTCAAACCACTTTAACAGATGGGGAAGAGGAGGAAATAGTTCACCAGAATCGTAAAACGTTCAAGTTCCCCAAGAGATCACTATTTAAATGTCCTAAACTGGGGTCACCTCACCCACAGTCATAAACTTGCTGGTGGCCAAAAGAGGACACTGTAGGGGCTCTCCGCTTAAATTCTAGAAGCACAGACCCTCAGGAACTAGAATCTCTTTTTTTTTTAATGTTTATTTTTGAGAGAAAGAGAGACAGAGTGTGAGCGGGGGAGGGGCAGAGAGAGAGAGAGAGAAAGACACAGAATCTGAAAAGGCTCCAGGCTCTGGGCTGTCAGCACAGAGCCAGACGCAGGGCTCAAAACCACGAACCGCGTGATCATGGCCTGAGATGAAGTCGGACGCTCAACCCACTGAGCCACCCAGGCTCCCCTAGGAACTAGAATCTTAAAATGACCTACTCCTTCTCCCTTATTTTACTGACGAGGAAGCAGACCCAGAAAAGATCATCTTGTGTCCATGGCCGCATAGCTTGAGCCAGGATCAGGGTATAGGCTTCCGGACATCGTTCTTTTAATGCCAACCACCAAACAAGGAAGTCCTCTCGGAGCCTGGATGCTCACCTTCCAAAACCTTCTCCACCCGCTGGCTGAGCTGAGCGGCACCGTGCCAGCTGGTCTGCTGGCTCTTGGAAAAGGCTAGGAGGAAAGGGGGGGGGGGTGAAGGGTCAGGCTCTACTCACTTGAAGGGCTTTTCTCCAGTGTGGGTTCGGATGTGGTTGTTGAGGGTGGTGGCCCCGGCGAAGGCACGACCGCAGTAGCCGCACTTGAAGGGCCGGTCACTGGAGTGAGTGACCACGTGGTTCCTCAGCTCTGATGGTTGTGAAAAGGACTGCGAGCAGTGACCACACTGGTAAGGTCTGAAACAAATAAAGAGACTGCCTGGTCATCACTGTCTGTGTCAAGTCGGCGAAAATCAGCGTCACGAGGCAAGGGCCTTAACTTTCCACTGACATTTTCTCTGTTTTTAAAACCGCACCCAAGGCTTTGGCGGCTGGGTCCCCAAGACTGCACCTGTGGCCCTGGGAACACAATTCACGGAGCTTCTGAGACACATCAGTATTCCCAAACGAATATTCCTTGCGGGTATCAACCATCCCGTTTCAAGAACCCTCACTTTCTTGTTTTTATCCCCACCCGAGGCAAATATTAGGGCGCTCTGGGGAGCACGGAGAGTACGGGCGTGATTAAGCAGGAACGTTACCAGAGAAGATACGGAATTGTCTCTCATGATTCCGTGACACTTTTAACTTTTCAAAGTGCTTTACGAACAATTACGTAGTTTAATCTTTACAATAATCCTCAGGGGCAGGGAAAGCAGCTGTTACTATCTCTGTCGGTTCAGAAAACTGAGGCCCAACTGTCCTCAGGGGAAATAAACTCTCGATGCCAAGGTCACCACAGGGTGTTAGGACTTTATTCTGAGGTAAATATGCAGAGAAGTGGGCAAGTTGCTTGTGTGTTTCAATAAATACGCAACTGCCTTGGGGTCTACAACGTAGACATTTGATAGTGTGTCAACACCGGTGTGCACCCCAATTTGTCTGTGACAAAAGTCCTGACTGGTACTCTTTACACCCACACACCCCACACACATACACTAATATTTATCCATTGTGGGTCATCTTCTTAAACTTTAGCTCTCCAGTTTAATCCGTGGCAAGCAACGATTTAGAGCAGCACCGAAATGACAGGATGTCCCTGTGTCTGCAGAGGGAGGACGGTGATGGGAAAGCCAATGGAAGGAAGTTGTGACAAATACCTGATAATTAGCGAGATTATCAGAGAACATTCTTTCCAGTTCACGAGAAGTAAATCGATTTGGGGTTTTCATAAAAGACATTAGACTTCTGTCTGCTCTCCCAGAGTTCTGCTGCTTACTTAAGCAGAGTCCGGTGAGTGATAGAAACCCTGGGGAGTCCTCCCCACTCACAAAACTAGTTCTCATCCTCCTTTGATGGAACTCTAATTTATCAAAATTTTTGTGAGGAAAATTAATAATCTGTCATGAGCGATACTAGCAGCACTCACGAAGCCCTGCTTTGTGGCCCAGACGTTTCTGGCTGCATTTAGAAAGCCAGTGGCAAAGCAGATTTAATTGCTCTAGCTTTCACAAATGCGTAGGCTCCAAAGACCAGAAACCAAAACGAAGGACGAGGAGACAATGGCGAGCGAGCATGTAAAACAATTCAATTAAGTGCAAAATAAAGTGTACCCTCTCATTTGTCAAGTGAAGTGCTTAATTGTGGCTACTTGCCTCACTGAACACAAATACTATTATTTTACCAGGCTTCAGCACGCTGAGCACTGATTGTAGAATTTTTTAGCTTGATTAATAGTCCAGGATTGGTCAATAACTCAATACTATACAATTTTAATTACTTACATTTAGAAATCTATTTAACTGCTCTCAAACAAGTTTCAAAAAATACATATAAGCGTCCTTGGTAAAGGAGTTTATCAATCTTGATAAATTGCACGTGCACTTTATTACAATTATTAAATATTGCTTTGAAAGCCATTAACATGATATGTAAATGCAAACGTCTGCCTGCCAAGTCTGTTCTTTATAGTAACCGTTAACCTTAAAGTGTTCCTCAAGAAATCATTCTCTCAGGAGTGAACTTTTTAAACTATTGAAGATTATAAACAAAATAATTTATTAATATATGCTATATCCACTGACAATTGATTTTTCTAATAGTGAAGGGACCATTAACAGTTATTAGCCTCTGGTTATCTATTTTTAATAGCTATCACAATAAACAATAAGCCACTAAATAAAGCCAATTAATCTTTTCTTTTCTTTTTTTTTTCTAACTCTGCTGTCAAAAGTTGGGGTGATTTATTTCCCATAGTCAGGAGTCAATCCATCCTTTTTATGTTAATAGTCACAGTCGCGAAGATTTACACACCGAAGAGCGCAAATGACCATGGGGAGGCTTATCCTGAAGTCTATTATCAAGGTAATAGCAAGGAAAGACAAAGAGAATTCTAACACATCCATTTTGCCCAATACTACGGCCTGAGAGGCATTTGCTAGGTGTCCAGTGACCTAAGGCACAACTTTAAAAACTTCGTGGAATTTAGCTTGACTTCATGGAAGGGTCTGCACGACAGGGAAAGCAGCACCGGGGAGTCCTGCTTCAGCCCCTAGCCTGAGTCAGCTGTGAGACTTTGGTAAGTCCACTTCCTCATGGTTTCCTCGTCTCTCCGCTAAGAGGGACGTAGTGATTTACCTGCTCTCTAGCCTCCCATCGTGCTCTGGTCCTGCTTCCAGACAATCAACCAACATGTGCAGCCTGAGAATCTGTCCCAAGACACAGCCCCCCAAGACGTAGCATCAACAACATGACCTCCATCTTGTATTGTGTGCACCAGCCAGTTCCCTGCACGGAGAGCCTTCCATGGTTTTGTGAGTATACACACTAATTAGAATATGACCCATTTAATCTTATTTGGTAAACAGTTGAGAAGTCAGGGCAACAAGAAAATCCAGGACCAAGATGGAGAACCAAACCTTACTTGAACTGATCTCAAGAAACAAAGCAATATCCCTTCATTCTTAGATATCCTGAAGAGTAAGATTTTATACCCCACGCTTACAGTCACCTCTGCAGAAGCTGACTTTATGCAGAGTTCAGAACTAAAATGTGAACTCGACTTGCTGCTATAATAACAGATTGTCTCTCTCAGCCTAGAAATTTACAGGAAGTTAGCCTTCAGAAAGTCTGGGAGTTATATAGCAAGTAGACAAGATTCCTTCTTTTCTTGGATTTTCACTATTTCCCACAAAAAAAGTATGAATGAAAGGAAAAGATTCGAAAGTAATTTTAACATTGACTGCATCAAAGGGTTTCACCTAAGGATGTAGGCATACATTCAAAATGGAAAGAAATCTCCAAGTCCAAGGGCAGGCCTTCGAAAACATGACCACCGCCATGGAATCTTCTTTGGAACAACTGGCCAGAGGAATTAAGACTCACAGTTTACAACGGAAGTGATTTGAGGGCACAGGATTCATTGCTGTTACTCTGCTTTTTATTCTGATAACTAACATTCTCGTAAACATGTCAAGGTGCGGCCAAAAGGTTAGGCTTCCTGTCCTAAACCTGAAGATCCGATCGATTTCAACTCCAAAGTTCTTTCTCCCTATGATGTGTCCTACTGGCAGGAGCATGGAAGGACTGACATCATCAGGCACCGCATTTAGCTCCCCTCTTCCCAGGATCTTAGGTGACTGAACAGCTAAATGTGAATATGCTTTCTAAGAAAGCACTCTGATTCTCCCCCCACGTCATCATACACAGACACCATTTCATTATTCTGAAAATATACGCAACAAGCATTCCTTACAAAGTGATGACATTTCACAACCAGAAGAAGCTTATGGCTTTTTTTTTTTTTTTTTTTTTTTTTAACTACTGGAGACATCTAGTACTGTTGTCCGATCGTGGAAATGTTCTTTATCTACACTGTCCAACATGGAGCCATGAGCCACCTGGAGCTGTTCAGCTCCTGAAATGTGATTAGGGTGACTGAGAACTAGACACACTATTTTACCCCATTTTGATTACTTCAAACTTAAATAGTCTCGTGAGTTTCAACATAGAAATATCAAAGCCTCATGAAAAACCAGAGTATGGTGCCCCATACACAGTGACAAACTAACTAAAAACCAGGGGCACCTGGGTGGCTCAGGAGTTGACCATGTGACTTCAGCTCAGGTCATGATCTCCCAGTTCTAGAGTCTGAGCCCCACATCAGGCTTGCTGCTGTCATCCTGTTAGCACAGAGTCTGCTTCCAATCCTCCTTCCTCCCTGCTCTGCCCCTCCCCTACTGTGCTCTCCCAAAAATAAACAAATATTAACAACAAAAAAAGTAACTAAAAGCCAGACAAAGCCTGGGTCAAGTTAGTTAGCATCTATCGATGCTGGTACACATTTAAACAGAAAGCAAGCAAAAAGACAAATTTTGTACATCCCCTGGCATTCTCTGTAACTGGCAGCAACTACACCAAAGATTACCCCAGTAAAATGTGCAATTCATTTACTTGGGGTCTGTAATCGGTTTTGTGTACACAAAGAAAAAGGATGAAGCACTTAACAAAATTAAGTGTGGTTTGGTTTAAAATATTAATCCTTTGATTTTTTCTTTCATGGCATGAAAGCCTCCAGGACAAAACTCGTTCAGCTGGGGCCACGTTCTCTCCTTGCCCCACGTCAGTCCGCCCACGTGTACATCTTCCAGAACTTCAAAGGGAGTACTACTTAGGTCACTGCTGGCCATGCGGAGTGAGAAGAAAATGCAGCTGTATGTAAGAAGGAAAAGATTGCAGGAAAGCGGTGAAAGTACAGAGCCAAAAGGACCTGGAGAACACGAAACCCTAAAAAGAACAGAAGCTTCACATTTGGGGGCAGGGGGACAGCGGAACACAAGAACATGGACACACCGAAAACAAAGGATCACGGTGATGGATCATCTCCAGGCTCCTCCCACCAAAGAGCACCTTCTAGGGTTACTTTCCCCTCTGGTACCACCACATCCAAACAATGATACTCAAAACGACACAAATGTGAGCAGCTGATGATGGTACACCTGGGAGGCTAAAAGGCAAACGTGCCACGAAAAAAAAACAAAAAAAAACCCCCCAAAAAAAACCCAAGGAGAAAAGAAAAAGGAGGCAACATAAAGATAAGCATTAGAAAGATACTTTCTGCAGACAAAAAAAGACAACAGGTTCATCAAAAAATAATCCACTGAGATTGAAGGCTTTGCTTACCCCTTTCTGGAGCCCCCCCAGTGGGACTGTTGAGGGTTTCTGCAGCAGAAAAACAGAAGAGAAAAGGGATTTCTAACTCCTGGTTCAAGCAAAAGGGATTTCAGCTGCCCTGGCCTAGGTCATAAGCTAATGCAAAACCCCTAGTGTTTATGAAGTTCCTAAATAAACCCTTGGGGCGTGTAGATGCCAACAGCTTCTTCCTTTTGAATCCACTCAGGGCAAAGAAAAAGTTAGTAGCCTGGGAAAAAGGAAGACAAGAATTGGGAGTCTGTTTGCAAAGTGTTAACAGAACGGAATCGAGAAATAACACTTCCGTGGCCCCAGGACCCCCACGGATGTGTTTTGATCTTGAGTGCTAATTCTTACCTGGCTAGGGCAAATGGAATTTATTTCTGCATTTAGTGTAAACAGCGTGGTCATGAAAAAGGGCGATCTGGCAACTCTAAGCGTCCCCGGATCTTTTTGCTTTACATCAAGGCAGAGACTTTTTGATGGTCTCTCCCATGGAAAAGCTCACGGATATAGACACACAAAGTCTCTTTTGATGAAGGTTCAGATGGGTTGGGTTTCATGGCCAAATACTCAGTCCGTTGAGTGAAAAATCTTTTGGACCTCGGATTCTGGGGCCTGTTTCAAATTTGGATGTGTTTGAAACTCTAACCTGTTTACCTTCTGACTTTGTCTTCGATGTCTTTTTTGCCCCTGGTTTTCTAGCACAATTTTCCTATCAAAATATAAGCGTGTGCGTTTTTCAAAGAGAGGGGAAATGGTGTCTGACTGGAAGGTTCTAAGCTTTATCACTGTATACGGCTGAATGGCCACAAACTGCCAAAGATGGAAAGCCGGCTGATTTATGGAGTCAATAACTGAAGAAAATATGTACACTCAGCAGCTGTAAGTCTGAAAATAAGTCATGGAAAATAAGAGAAAAAGCTCCAAATTTCGCAACCGTCATACACAAATGTGATACTGAAAGTGAGTTCTTCCTCTTTCTTGGCAATTCACTCATGCGGTTAAGAATTATAGAGAGTATCTTCTACTTCCAAACTTGCTGGTGCAAAGACTGCATTCTAGATTCTAGAACTGAAAAGAGCTATTCCAGTACTATAGGCAAAAAGCAAATCAGGTGCCTAAAACAAGTGCATCAAAGTGAGTGGGTATCTTCCCCAATTTTGCCCGAATCTCCAATAATCAATTCGGATACGATGGAGTAATTTAAGCACTGCCTCATCGTTACTAAGAAGCCACGAACTTGATTACTTTGCCTATGAAGGGCCTAATTTTTTTTGAAGTCCTAATTCTTAAATTCAACTTATTCCTGAATGATGGTGACTATGTCTGAACAGAGAGCAAAGACAGGGAAGAGAAAAGTACCCGCTGCTTGAGTCATCTGATCCCACCCTGGCTATGTACCTGGATATCAAGCACCCATCACTGTGCATCATCTGGGAAGGCCTGGCCACACCACATCTAGGCATCTGAGTCAAAGAAGCCCAGCAATGTCTAGCACAGAATGGAAAACTCATGCCATGTGGATTTCTGCCAGTAACTCTCAATTAACTTTAAATCAGCGCTCACCCAACAACCCCTCCTGCACATGTATTTGGTGTATCTAAGTTTTCTGAATTTATCAGGTGTTTTTCTGACAGCTTACATAGATGTTTTACAAATCATGACAATATTATTTGATGGGACAGACTTCACAGGGACTTAAGCCATAATATGCATATGGTTTTCCAAGTGTTAACTGGGGTCGGACAAAATAGTCTGTTTCAGTATCCATTTACTGTAACATATTCTTATTGCTTTATGTGATATTCAGCATGAAATCAAATCATACTCAAAGCTAAGCCTGGCGTTTCAGGACCCAGAAACTTTCAACTATCATTTCATCTTACCTTGCACATTTAGTTACTATGATAACAACGTATCTGTGCCACTAACGAATCCATACATCTGAACGCAAGTTCCTAGTAACACAAGTTAACACCTCTTTTAGGCTTCAAAACTCCTAAAATGCATTGCAAACTTGGAAGAGAAGCATCTTGAAGCTACATGCGTACTTGCAAAACAGGGAAACTTTCAAAGGAAACCCTTCCTGTGTGAGGAAAACACTTGCACAACTTTTGTGGTCACTTCTAAAGCCCAAAGCACTAACACGTGCAGAGGTCTGATGACAGTTTCACCAGGATCTCTCCCTGGAAAGTGAAAGACTGGAAAGGCCCAGCTACCTTAACAACACTAACGCAACCATTTCAACATTAATTAATTACAGCAATGCTTGATGCTTGGCAAGGGGTTTCTAGAAAAGCACAAATAAAGAACAAAGACACATGTAAATGTGCATATATATACTAAAAGGGGTTCTTATTATTATTTTAGAACACATCCACCCCCTTCCCAGCACATCTCCACCCTCTGTGTCCCTGCCAGGTTCGCCAGTACGCTGTCATATGCCGCTCAGCTGGGAGGGGACAGCTAGGGGTGTAACACAAGGCAAAGAGAACAGAGGGGCTTAAGGTTAATCAGTGGCCAAACGAAGAAAATAATTCAGAAGACGTGCTTCCAACCACGTATCTTCCTTCCAAAAAATCATTTTCCATGTTTTATTTCATTTCACATTCAAAGTGCCTTTTCCAGGCTATTCTTAGATATTTGGGGTTTAATCACATCTTCACAGGATGTGAAAGGGAGAGAAAGCGCGGTCCTTTCTTATTGAATTATTTTGATTTTTGTCTTTTGCGCTCCCGGCTCTCAAGACTGTCGAATAAACGAGTTTTGATTCATAAATAATAGTTCCATTATATCTACTGTGCCACTCGTCAAAGCACCTGAAATTTTAATTCACTTGTTCAGCTAAATTTCATCCTCAGTTCATGGCCATAAAATTCTTTATTGACAAACTTTCAAACCAACTTTGACTCTGAGGTATCTGGTCAACATTTTTCTTCTGTGTGGATATTAGTTTATTGAATAAGTGGCATCTGTTTTCCTCCACATCACTAGCAGAGTAGGTATTTCCTTTTGACAGCTTTGCAGGATTTATGGGTTTGCACGCTCTGAAGAAAAATAGTACTAAGCAAAAAATTCCAATTCATTACCTCTTAGTACTTAATTAAGTTCATACCCACGGCACACTGGAGGTGAACCCTGAAATGCCTGTGACAGCAAGCAAGGCAGCCAACTATATTATCTTAGGAAGACAGAGAGGATTCTAATGCTCCTGACCTCATTTTTCCATCTACGATATTCATACATGTGCCGTCTGCTTTGTTCCCCTTTAGACCCGGACAGAACTGTCTGGAAAGCGAGAGCAAGGTCCCTCCCTGCGACCTCTGTCGTTCCCGTAGCCTGGCTACACTGTAAAAAGTCCATCAGCGGCCCCGCCACTCATCTCTGACCTTCCAGAACGCGCGCACACACCTCCCGTCGTGGGCGGCTGCGGGAGGCGCCTGGGGCCTGGCGGAAGGCAGGCAGTGGGTCTCACTGAGCAAACACGAGGGGAGCAGCCAAGAGTCGGGGTTACCTGTCGGGGTTCTGCGTGCACACGTGCATCTGCAAGAGGATCCGCTGCGTGAAAGTCTTAAAGCACTGCCCGCACTTCCAAAGGTGCCAGTCACTGAACTCCGAGTGGAGCTGGCTCGTGGAGGTCGGGCTGGCCAGGACTCGCTGGTTTTTCACGTTGATTTGGTTAAATCCTGACTCCATGGGCCCAGACTTATCCAGGAGAGAGAAGTTCCTGCTGCACGGCGTCTGTGGGAAAACCACAGAACGCTGCTGGGCGGCCGGGGGCAGTTTGCTGCTCTTGGTGAAAGGCTGCAGGGCGTCTTGTCTGCACATGGCCTCCATGACCGTGGAGGGGACGTTTACTGGGAGAACAGGAAGAGTGTCAGAAGATCAGTTTAGTGAGCCTTTCCAAGAAGCACCATTACACATGCTTCTAAAAATTCCTTTACATCACCATTGTCAACATTCGTTTTTCTGGACTCCAAATTACTTGACTTGAAGGGGAAAAGAAAGCACTAATGTCACAAATTCCTATCTCACTCAGTGCCTCTTCATTAAGCACATACTATACGCTCAGGGTTGTTTACACATTGTCTTTGCCTCACAGTTCACTTATGGGTAGAGACATAAAGACTCCAGAATGAGGCTCCACACTGCACCCTAGGCTTGGAGACAGTGGAGAAGGCAAAAACAGCAAAAGGAGAAGAGAGGGGAGAGAATGGCGGGCGCGGGGGGGGGGGGGGGTTCTGCCCACAGAAGGCAACCCCGAGCAATGTCTGAGAAGACAGATTTGGGCTCTCAGGATTTTAGGCCTTCCACCGAACCTTGCCAGCATGCGACATTCCAGAAAAACCGGCTGAAAGATGAACGGAAAGAGGTGAAAGATGCCTAGAGACAATAGTCTGGCACCTTAGTAGGATGGTGAGGGAGACAGGCTGACCAAACGGCATGGTTCTTGACCCCATGGGAACAAGGGGTCCAAGAGGAGGTAAACCTCAGAGGCTCTATAAAGTCCAGATAAATAAATAAATACGTCACGTCTAGGAAACAGAGACCATTTCTGTACAGAAATAGCAAGAAAAAAGGGTTTGAGTCAGATGTGACTTACAAACAGGGTGCAGTAGCTAAGGTCAGAGTCGAAGGCAACACAGCATAGCGCTGGCAACTCGGGTTTGGGACCAGGAAGACCTGGGTTCGAATCCTGACTCTGCCTTGTATTAGCTTAGTCATCTCATCTAAGTTATTCAAAATCGCCCTGTGCCTCAGCTTCCCCATCTGAAAGATGAGGACAGTGGGAGTCATAATCCTAAAAGTAACCGCAGCAGGGCTAAGGGGTTGAGACAGCCTCCATTTTCACACTGCTCTTTAATACTCTTGCGACCAGTGGCAAGTACAGAACGTTGACATCTACAACCGCGTCCTTGGTAAGATGTAAAATGGTCCCCCTACGGATTAATGCACAGAATGTAGAAAGTGCCAAGCCACAGATGTTGAGGCCTAAGAGCAGTGGCTTCATCTTTAAACCCCGTCATGACACGGAAATGCAATAATCGAAGTATCCATCAACGACGACCACCATTACTCTTATTTTAGGGAAGACACTGGAATGAAGAAGATGGATGTAAACTGGAATGGTGGTAAAAGCAGCAAAAGCAAGAAACATTTTTGAGGAAGGAAACCTAATACATGTGAAATCTGTTTTTCTTTAAGTTGTTACGGTGCTAATAATCCACATCATGCACTCGCTCGTCAACCCACAGGGTGAAAGGTGATTAGAATACGCTTTCAAACTATTATTCTTGTATTAAGTCAGTACTGTGGCAATAAAATGTATTAACTGGTTATTTCAGGGGTCAAAGAGATTAAAAGTCACAGGATGGCCGAGGGGTGCCTGGGTGGCTCAGTCGGTTGAGCGTCTGACTTCGGCTCAGGTCATGACCTCACAGTTTGTGGGTTCGAGCCCCACATCAGTCTCTGTGCTGACAGCTTAGAGCCTGGAGATTGCTTTGAATTCTGTCTCCCTCTCTCTCTGCTCCTCCCCCGCTCATGCTCTCTCTCTCTCCTTCAAAAATAAATAAAAACATTAAAATAAAAGTTTAAAAAAAAAAGTCACAGGGTGGCCAAAGAAGAAAATTAGAGGCCAAAAAATTTGAAGAGGCTGACAGGCAAAAAGATGGGTCGTGGGAAGTAACCTATGGCCCTTGGCCACTGGTTCAAGGCCACAAGGGAGGACACATACAAAGTGAGGGCTCTCATCCTTCCCTCAGACCATCACTGAGATGCCCACGTACCATGCAAACTCAAGCGTGCTCGACTACAAAGAGAAAATGGTAGTGGACCGTGGACACGGGGAGGCTCCACGCTTGAGAGGACAGGGAGAGACCATATGCAGACACTCATGGGGGATGATGGGCTGCCACTAAGGGCCTTCCAACCCAGACAGTGTTCTGTACAATCACAGCTGTGACACGCATCCAATAAAAGGAACAGCTCTGTGTACAGGACTCTTGTCGGCATGGCCCGTCCTGTCTTGGGAAGGGAAAATAAAGAGATTCACAGACCTGGGAAGAAGTCTATGTAGTTGAATGCACCTTATACTCACAGGGGAGGCTTTTAAAAAGTTAAAATCACATAGGCACCAGGATGGCTCAGTCCATTAAGCCTCTTGGTTTTGGCTCAGGTCATGATCTCACAGTTCATCAGTTCAAGACCCACAGCAGGCTCTGTGCAGGCAGTGTGCTGGCAGTGCTTGGGAGTCTCTCCCTCCTCTCTCTCTCTCTGTCCCTCCCAGCTCTCTCTCAAATAAGTAAATAAAATCGCTTAAAAAAATTAAATCACAAGCTCTTGGTAGGGCCTGGGCATCTGCATTTTTAGAGGCTCCCTCAAGTACTTCTAATGTACAATCAGGTTCCAAAATCACTGATCTAATCCAACCCTCTCTTATTACAAATAAAAAAAGCTGAACCCCCAGAAGGTCCAATACTGTAACTCGACCAGGGTCACACATACAGAGGACACATCTGAGCTGGAAGCTTTAGCCTTCTAACTGCCAAGTCATTTTTTTCTAGCCACACTCCTAGACTGTTCACCACTCACCAGCTGTGTTTCAAAAGTGAAAAGAACATTTTATAGGTAGTATAGGGTTTGGCATGTATGTAAATATAGGATAAACATAAACATAGATGTCATATATACATATACATCATAAAGATACTGAAACATACCCATATACATGTTTATATGTCTATATTCTGTATATAAATATTTACACGTAATTTCAACTTCTGAGGCAAAAATGTATAATCAATATGAAATTTGCCCATACGTTTCAGACTTTCAAAAGAAAATCTTTGCACACAGAACTTTATTTTTTTATTTAATTTTTTAAATGTTTACTTATTTTTGGGAGAGAAAGAGCATGAGCAGGGAAGGGGCAGAGAGGGGGAGACCCAGAATCCACAGCAGGCTCCAGGCTCTGAGCTGTCAGCACAGAGCCCGACACAGGGCTCGAACTCACGGACCGCAAGATCATGACCTGAGCCGAAGTCAAATGTTTAACTGACTGAGCTAGCCAGGCACCCCTAATGTTCATCTATTGTGTGTGTGTGTGTGTGTGTGTGTGTGAGTGACAGAGACAGAGAGAGAATGAGATTGAGAGACAAAGCAGGGAAGGAGCAGAGAGAGATGGAGACTGAGAGAATCTCAAGCAGGCTCTGTGCTGTCATGCTGTCAGCACAGATCCCAATGTGGGGCTGGATCCCACGAACTGTGAGATCGTGACCTGAATCGAAACTCAGATGCTTAACCAAGTGAGCCACCCAGGCGTCCTGAATGTTACTCTTTAAACAGGTACTGCAAAATCAGGAGGAATGTTTTAGTAGTTTTTTTTTTAACGTTTATTTTTGACCAAGCACAAGTGGGGGGAGGAGAAAGAGGGAGACACAGAATCTGAAACAGGCTCCAGGCTCTGAGCTGTCAGCACAGAGCCCGACACGGGGCTCGAACTCACAGACCACGAGATCATGACCAGAGCTGAAGTCGGACGCTTAACCGACTGAGCCACCCGGGCGCTCCAGCACTTTGTTAGTAAAAAATAACAGCAGCATTGTCAGAGATCAGTGTAGAACTCGTTTTGTGTACCCTGTTTATAACTTATCCAGAAGAGACAAGGCACAGGGGAACACACACATTTCTAGGCAACACTAAGTTCTTGCAGGTTGGGAAATGGCAGACTAAAGAAAGACACGTTGGAAAGACTGTCTACTGAAGATGTCATCAGTGTGCACGAGAGCAGGGTAACCAGCCAGAAACTTCACTCTGGGGAAATTAATATAAAGAATACTTTAAGTATAGATTGTGAATTCTGACTTCCAACTTCTCTTGGAAAATAACCTCATAGGTTGCCTCACCTTTATATTAAGCACGAGAATGGGTAAGCAAATGAATTTAACTCTAATGGGCAATGTCAACAGGGTGATAAAAATGCATACGTTTGTAAAATAATCTAGGATATTTGGGATCAGAGGTAATGATAGTAATATGAGGCAGTAACAGTGAAAATGGTTGGAACAAAATTATGCCCTGTCTCATTATTTCCTTCTCTGGGACACCTCAAAGCAAAGGTAATATGCTTTCAAGACAGAAGTAGCAACTACACTCTATATTCTACACTCTATATTCTACTTCTGGTGTGGGATCCTTTATTGTACGAGTGAATCAATTGAATCATCCGTACAAATGAATCAAATGAGCACATAACGTAGAGAGAGGAGAAAGTAATGGTGGGAAGAAATAATTATCACAAAAGCAACCATACGTGATCTCTAAACTGTCCCACAGAGTTCCTGCACACTTTCATAGGACTCTTGGTATCTACAAATTACAGTTTTTTTAAAGAAGGATTTAAAGGACACAGAAGACTATTCTTCCTAAATTAGAGCCCCATGGGCTATGGCAATCCAAAAGTATGAACAAAATGACCGGAAAGGTGACAGACCTTGCAGACGCCTGCAAAAGGCCCAGAGATGATGAACTAAAGTGGCCTAGAAAATGAGGGGTTTCCACACGAAGACACAGTGAGCTGGGAAAATCTCTTCCTTCTACGAGACAAAGATTAAGGGGGTAGAGGGAAAACTGGCAAAGCCCTACAGGGTATAGACTCAAGGAAGAACACGAACTTGGCAAACCCTGGAAAATTACAACAGTGAGAGGGGCCCATGCAGGATCCGTACAGCCACCCTCTGTCCATTCATTCAGTCCACCAATACTTCGTGAGCTGCTGGTGCCGTGGGTACGGGGGGAAAAGCAAGCCCCGACCCCTGTCCTCAGACCACTTACACTCTAGTGAGAGAGCTATCAAACAAAAGGTTTTTACAAGTAAGTTCTCAGTGTCGTCAAATCTAAAATCCCATTAATTGCAGGTTGCATCATTAACTGTAAGGCATCTCCCAGGTTCAGAAGGAACAAAAAGAACAAAACGTGGCGGGGGGGGGGGGGGGGGGGGGGGGATCGGTACGTGAGCACTTACAAGACACAGGTGCTCCAAGTGTGACGCATGCTATGAGAGAGACGAAGAGGCGCCAGGAAAGGTGGGGGAGGGGGTGCGGGACAGCTTCTCTCAGGCAGTGACCTTGAATGTGAGTCCCAAAAGGCACACAGGTGTCAGACAGGTGGGAAGGGGGAACAAAAGGCAATATGAGAGGATGGAACATGGGCAGCTCTGCTACGGGGTCTACCTGACAGGCTGAGGTGAGAAGGAGCTCAAGGGAGGACGCAAGGTCTGTGACAAACTGAACGGGTCATGGCCAGTCTAATGACGCGTGAGTTCTAATTTTGTAAAACGGGACGTGAACCATAGGAAATACTTTCTGGAGACTCTGTGTGGCCCATAGGCTACCATATTAAAGACCTGGGGACCCATTATAAGAGTAATGGCAAGCCATGGGGCGCCTGGGTGGCTCTGTCAGTTGAGCATCTGACTCTGGATTTCAGCTCATGATCTCATGGCTGATGGGATCGAGTCCCACTGCCAGCGCAGAGACTGCTTGGGATTGTTTGTCTTCCTCTCTCTCTCTCAAAAGTAAATAAACTTAAATTAAAAAAACCCCAGAATATACAATCAACAGGGCTTTGTAAGAGATTAGATAGAAGGGTGACTAAAAGTGAGATGCCAAGGTTTCTAGAAAGAACTGGATGAATGGGGCTGAGCTACTGAACTAGAGGAGGGGCAGAATGGTTTCAGCGGTATGTGCCCAGCTAGATAGGAATGCGGGGATCAGTACAGAGATCTGGACTGGAGACACAAATCTCAGAACACCTAAATCGGGTCCCCCGGGGAAACGCACTGAAATGCAGATTTGCAGTTTTGTGTGCACGAGGTTCCCGGAGGAGTGCTCCTGGGATCAGTACCTCTAGGAAAGTGAGGCAAGAGAACTCTGTCCAGGGAGGAGACGGGACAATTCTGGAGATGGAAGTCCTTCACAGGCGTCCTGTTTTGGGGCAAGGGAACCAGTCCCTGGTAGCCTCCACCCACAATGCCCAGTCACTGAACATGGGCTACAGAGAGGGGGAGTAGGACAAAGGGCAAAGTGGCTCCCTTAGGCTGAAGGTACTTCCGGGAGACAAACTCCTCTGAGGCCAGCAGCCCCTTAATCTCCCCCCCACCAGGGGAATGAGTGCCTCAATCTAATAGCAAGGTTGGGATCTAGGTGGTACCCCCAGAGCATTCCAAAGCACCCAAAGAGACCGAATCTCTGACAACAGTGGGTTTCCCTGTGTTTTTGTCACTTCTCACTGCAGATGCGTTCTCAGCAATGGCTGCCTTCTGTTGGGAGTCCTGTGCAGGTACCGAGGCATCCCTAGGGGGTGACTTCTCTTTGCTTCCTTTAGCACCCTACAGGTTTCTCCAGTTCTTGACCAATCACTGTTGGCCCAGGGTTTCCAGACCTGGCAGGCAGTACAAAATCAACCCCACAACATCCCATAGCCAGGGCTGACTTTTAGAGTGTGGCATTGTTTGCTTGTTTTTATGTTTTTGAGAGAGAGAGAGAAAGCGTGCACGACCAGGGGAGGGGCAGAGAGAGAGGGGGACAGAAGATCCGAAGCAGGCTCTGCAATGATAGCAGTGAGTCCGTTGTAGGGCTCGAACTCAAGAACCATGGGATCGTGGCCTGAGCTGAAGTTGGATGCTCAACTGACAGAACCACCTAGGCACCCCAGGCACTGCTTTTACCAATGGCCTCAGAGGGACGTTTCCTTAGCTCCCAGGACTGTGGGTAGTATTTTTCTAGTCCTCAATCAGGGAGAGAACAGGAACTTCTAGTTCCCGGGCTTAAGTAAAGAGGCAAATCCCAGCTGCCCAAGGTACTCAAAGGGCCTGGAGCCTGGACTCCTACCAACCTCACGAATGCTCAGCCCAATCCCCCTGAGCTAAGGCTCACAGCCGTGGCCATGTCACCCGGTTCCTGTGTTGTATCTGGTTGGTACGCTGTGTGTTCCAGTGATTTCTTCTAGACTTGAGGACAGGGTCTGAGCTCCTCTACCTTGTCACAACCCTCCCCACGGGGCTTGGCACACAGATGGCCCTGCAGGACCCAAGTGGAATGGAAACTCCTCCGTGTTTCCAGATGTAAGGTTGAGCCTGGGCCTAGCGCCTCCCTCTTGGTGGTGTGACAGGGTAAGGGGCATGAGGCGGAGGTGCCCCTTTTTGTTTTCTGCTCTGTAAAATCAAGAGGAAGAGGGGAGCAGAGGGGGGCAGTGCGCCCACTGCCTCGGCCACTGCCTCTCACATTCTGTTACCTTGGCTTCCCTTACCAAGACAGAAAAAGCAGCAGGAAGACTTGTTTAACATTTATTCCCTGGTTTTTTTTTTTTTCCACTTCCTCTGAAATGAATATGAATACACTCTGGTCTTTACACTCCGCAGGAGCTAATCCCCCACTGGAAGCTTTGGGGAGCCTCATTCCTTCTCGCGGATGCAATCTGTCGACACAGGCTTTCCTTCGGGCTCTTCGGGAAGGTCTAGGGTGGATGGAGCGGCTCTCTGCTTGGAGCTCTATTACATTTATAACCATGGTTTTTTACAAAGAAAATAACATAGGAATTGCTTCCAGAACCCAAATGCCTGTGTCAAACGATGCCTTCTCTTTGAACAGCAAGGCGGCTTTCGGGGGCTTGTCTGGGCACCTGAGTGTGCCCCCACCGCCTCTCAGCTGCCGCTGGAGGGGGGCAGTCACTGAGGCCTGAACCCACCGCACACGCTCAATAGGAAATGTGTACTTTCATTGTTGAAAGAACCATGGGAAGAAAACGATATTTTAATAAATGAAAGGGTTTAATAAGTATTATTTGCTAAGTAAAATCATATTTCCCTTGAATGTCTTGGGCCATGTATCAACTTCATTAACAAAGAAAAATCTGACTGAAACGTTTAATCCCTTCAAATAATGGCAAAAAAAATTCTCAATATTCATCTGGGGGGGGGTGGGCATTTAGTAATTGGTGTGTGCAGAGCACTAGAAGGAGGCCCTGTGGAGGTATTTTGTCTCTAGTATCAAGAAGCTTTTTAAGGTACCTAATTTATTTTGTGGCTCGCTCCGTAGGATAAAAATGGTCTTAGAATTGCTAATCCAGTTGAGATGATTTAAATTACTCAGGGCTGTGGAAGGCTATCTGTTAAATTATCTGCCCATGCCCTCTCACACATTTGTGCTTTTAAATCACGCAGAGTATTTTCTCTGTGCAGAATAAGGAACCCTCATTATAAAGCACTCCCAGCCCTCTCCGTGAATCATGCGGAATGGGAATCCATCTTAGAAGTACGGTCATATATCTCCCCCACACTATCTGATGAAGCTTTCTGCTGGTTTCTTGGGTGGCCAATCACATGACAGATATACGACTGTGAGACAGGAACTGAAATAAAATTCCTATAATACCCTTAGGGGGAAGGGGGATTGTCACTGGTGAGCGTTTAAGTCAATGACTTAATTTTCTTGAAGCTTCCCTCCACCCTCACTTTGAGCTCGGAACTCAACACCCAAAAGAGCCGCTTCATTTATCTACCGAATCCGCGATACTTCAAGCTGCTATAGTTTTCCACCTTGTCTTCCAAGGATTTCAATAAATGGTTGAACATCTATCCCGGTGGAGTTAACGTAATACTCTAATCAGCAGCCTCAAGAGTGCTTTACACGGTCGGACTCTATGAGACAGAAGGATTAAAAAGCAAAGCATCCGGTGTTTCCAGAAAGTACCCTTTTGATGACACTGCGGCAATGAATCTCAAGACCAGAGGGTGCACTCTCAGATCCCTGTTGTCGGTGGCTGTGAACGGCACACAAGATCCCGAAATCCTCCAGCCCACCCCCTACATCTGTCTCATCCACGTAACAGCAACACCAAGTGCAAGCAATGTTGCAAATGTGTGACTGCCACCCCAGAGATCACATCAAGGGTAAGAAATGCATTCCCTAGGGAGTAATTCCATGGCTCCCCCTCACGTGCATGTGTACTATTTCTCAACAAAACAAGTAAGTAACCTGAAACCATTTTTTAAAACTTAGGGGCGTCTGGGCGGCTCAGCTCATTGAGCCGCCAACTCTTGATTTCGGCTCAGGTCATGATCTCATGCTCGTGAGTGTGAACCCCGAGTCCGGCTCTACGCTACCAGTGTGGAGCCTGCTTGGGACACTCTCTCTCTCTCTCTCTCTCTCTCTCTCTCTCTCTCTCTCTCTCTGTCTCTCTCTCCCCCTGCCCCCTCCTGCTTGCGCACATGAACGCACACTCTCTCTCTCTCTCTCAAAATAAATAAATAAGCTTTTTATTTTTTTTTTTAAATAGAAGTAATTCCACGGTGGTTTCCATTTCTGACTCCTAACTCAGTAGCTGGCCGTTCCTTTCTTCAAGTTCCTCAGACCAAAGCCTTAGAGTTATCCTGGACTCCTTTCTTTCTCGCTCAGCATCCAGTGTGTCCGGAAGCACTCCTGGCTTGACTTTCAAAACGTTTCCAGAATCCAGCCACTTCTTACCACCTCTACCATGACTATACTAGCCCGGACTACCACCCCCTCTCCCCTGGAGTCCTGCAGGAGCCTGGAACTGGATTCCCTGCTCCACCCTCCGCCCTTACTGTCTGGTCTCCACTCAATGGCCAGCGTAATCTTGTTACCACTGCAGCCAGAACATCTCACTCTTCGGCTCAGAACTCTGCCATAGCGCCCTTCGCCTGGCCCTCGAACAGAGGAAAAGCCACGCTTCCGACAGGGGCCTCCTGGGCGCCACGGGGTCCCCGCTCCGGTCCCACCCCACATCTGAGTTAACTCGTCCTCACCTCACTCCCTCCACAACACCCGTGCTAACCTCCACGATACTCTTCCAACAGGCCAGAAACATCCCCATCATGGGGCCTTTACTCTTTTCATCTTGCCGCCTGGAACATTCTTCTCCCAAATAGCAAACGTGGCTGATCCTTCCCTCGCCAATCTCACCCTAAAGGCACATTCCAGGTAGGGCCTTCCCCGCTCACTCCTGCCAACCACAACTCACAACTCCTGGCATGCCTCACCCCTTCCCCTGCTTTGGCCACTCTACAAAATGTACCACCTGACAAGCCATGTATTCGTTCGTTCGTTCATTCATTCATTCATTCATTCATTCATTCATTACTGTGCCTCTCTCCACTAGAATGTAAGTGCCCTGAGGGCAGGAATTCCCATCTGCTTTTTGGCTGCTGCATTTGCAGCACCTACGAAGACACTAGCTCACTACGGGTGTTCAATGAGTATCTGCGCAATGAATGAACACATCCTTGGACTATGTGCCTAGGTACCTGAGAACTCTAGGCTTCAATAAGCTTATCTTCAGACCTTTCTCAACACACACACCACAGTAACATCTTCAGAGTCTGTAGCAGGTTGTGGTAAAGGAGCAAACAGCAGACCTTACAGGATTTCTGGAAGGCTTTTGGATCAACTTCCACACTTCAGAAGGTGAGGTTACATCAAGGTTCACAGGACAGGCCCATGTCAGCAGGCTAGAGGGCCGGAAACTGCTGTTTCTCTGTACATGGACTTCGGTCTAGTCTGGGGGAACAGGGGCATGGAGCCATCCTGAGAAGACAGAACATTCTGGTGTCCTGTCCATTTCTGCCTCAAACACCAACCACACACTCCATGTCCAACACTGAGATTTTTCTCCTACAAAAACAGACACTCCTTCAAACCCAAGTATCACTGCAGAAAAGAAACTTTCCAATGGAAACTTGGGAAGTAAGAGGAATGTACTATAGGTCCAAAGATTCATTGTTTGATTGGAGATTGGTTTGGGGTTAGAGTACAAAGAGAAATTTGATGGCAATACACTTCCTGGGGGTTCTATTTTTTTTTTTTTTTTTTTTGGCAAAGAAAATAAAGACAACATGAAAAAGAAATATCTGACCAGCAGCATTTTTATCAGGAGTAACACAAACTTTTTTTTTTTTTTTGGGGGGGGGGATCTTTGTGTGTGTGTGTATGTGTGAGAAAGTAAGTGGGAAAGGAAAAATAACACTTTTTTTCCTCCAAACTGAAGTTTCTTCAATAGATCTGTTCTCTCTGTTCTTTTTTCTGTTACAGAATGACAAATTATTAGTTCACTGCAATTAGCCGTTATCCGTTTGGTGGCTTTATTGCCACACCATTTTTTTTTTTATTAAAATGGTGTCAGTGAAACCAGTGTTTCTCACTGAAACGCATCAGCATTACCTAATTCCATTCCAAATCCTGGAAATCACCTTATAATACTTTGCAAAGAATTGATAAAAACAAAAATAAAAGTTTTAATAAAAACGGCTCCCAGGTCCTGTTTGCCTACATAAGACTTTTTTTTTTTTTTTTTTTTTTTTTTTTTTTTTTTTTTTTTTTTTTAGAGATAATGACTGCCCTGGTAATAAAGATACAAATTAAATAGTTCATGTTAGACTAGGAAATTTGCAAAGACAAACTCCTCAGTCACGTGTCTATGATTTTTGCTACTGTTTCTCATTCCAATGACTACTTAGCACCCCCAGTTGCCTGGAGGGCTTTGACCCCTAAGTAGACAGCACCGTTTTCTTATTATTTTATTTTTGCCTGTGATGTGACTCTGGCAAGATCGCGTACCCCTGCAGAGCAGGAGTTACAGCTTGTGCTGTTCTGGTAACCCCATGCGGTGGCAAGCACAGTACCAGACACAGAGTAGGTGCTCAATAAAGACCAGCTGCTTCAGGGGTACCTGGGTGGCTCAGTCGGTCAAGCCTCCGACTTTGGCTCAGGTCACAATTGCCCAGTTTGTGAGTTTGAGCCCCAAGTCGGGCTCTGTGCTGACAGCTCAGAGCCTGGAGCCGGCTTCGGATCCTGTGTCTCCCTCTCTCTCTCTGCCTGTGCCTGACTCATTCTCATTTTCATTTCCATTCTCTCTCTCTCTCTCTCTCTCAAAGTAAGTAAACATAAAAAAAAAATTTTTTTTTTAAATACCAGCTGCCTCATTACTGCTACCAGCGACTACTTAAAACTATGACAATGGCTTTGACAATAAATACAGGTGAGGAAAGGACTGGCTTACATAAGATGCCCTGTAAAAAAGCAAAGGACAGGAGCAGGAGAAGAAAATGATGGAACAGACTCGTGCACATTTGCATCACGTATCAGGGTGAGTTGGATTTCAGGAGTCTCAAGCAACACTCTTAAATGGTTAGCTTTCAAATAAGTATTTTGAGATGTGAATTCAGAGCTAAAAGAAATTCTTACAGTTTTCATCCTGGGCAATGCATTGTAAAGGGATCCCAAAGAAAGACGTATAGCTGTCATTGTACCACACCAGAAGCTCGGTACCCCTGGGAATATCTATACAGGCTCGGTAGAATATATTCGACCTATTCAAAACAAAAGAAAACCCAGCTTAGTAATAGGTAGGATTCAGGTGCCCCACCCTCCACATTTTCATTGCCCCGAAAAAGTTCTGCCCAGCTCCATCTAAACAGTTTGTTTGCAATAAAATCTGCACCCACCTTATCATTCCCAGCAACCAATTACAGCCTCTACCCCGGTATAATAAACACCTTACAGTTTATTTCCACAATGTCCCTCCACAGAACATCCTGGCTGAAGAGACACATACAGGGCCCAAGAGCTGGCATAAAGCCAGGGGCTCATTAAAAACAAAAAACAAAACAAAAAACTCCATCTCAGATTAATGAGAAAATTCCATCTCTCGGCAAATTGTAGACGCTGGTGCCTCACCTTCATCTATCAATTAATATTATTGATTTCCTTTTTGAAGGAAAAGCATTACACGTATTCTTGCAACGTGGCAATGGGAGTCCCCAAATCCGTAATAAAATTAAGCGGCTTTGTGATTTAAGGACAGAGGAAAGTAAAAATCTTCCCCATCGCCTATCTTCTCAAGTTTGACACAAGAGAAGAGAAAACCCCTCTTCTAGGGAAAACGAATGGAAATTCATTAAATACAAGGGGAGCACTTTACTCTGGCTGAAAGATTACCCTCTGAAAGGACAGAGTGAAGGCACCAAGAAATAAACATTTTTTAAAACAGCTTTGGTACTGTAAAGAAAAACCTACAGATTAAAAAAAAAAAAAAATGAGGAGACCGTGACTGGTTTCCTTAATGAAGAATTGCTACAAATATTAGCCTCAAGTTCAAGATAAAAGTGTTTAGGGTTGGTGGGCCTTAAATTTAGCCTTTCTGTAAGGAATGGCCTTGGCAGGGCAATTGGCTCCTTGTAGAACACTGCAGACATAAGGCAAATCCTTCTCCACATTTTTCATGGCAGTGAGATATGCACTTGTCAACATATTTTGTCACCACAAAGTGGCTCTTGGCAATAGGATCATAAAGATCAATAAAAAAAAAAGTGCAGATTCTCAATATTTTACTTGCAGCTGCAAAAATTTCATTTATCTTGTTATTTTCCTTACTTGCTGCCATTCTGTCTCACGAGGGCACTGCTAACTAAGCAGAATGTTTTTCCCAACATTCTATGAATATCTGACAAAAACTCCAGCCAGTTGTGCGGACCTCGCCACCCTGCCTCCCTCCGCATCTCCAAGAGCTGTGCATTTTATTAATTCTTTCCACTGCTACATAAAAAAATCAAAATTGGAGCCGAGCTATAAATCACCGGCATCTCCTAACTTGAGAAAAATTGAGTCGACTTTGTACTTCACCCTTGTAACATTTCATCTCTCGGTTTGGCTTCCCTTAATATAAACACAGCGCCCGGCAAATGAATGTGCTAAAAACCAAATGACACACTTTGCTGCTGAAAGAACAGAACTGTTTTCAAGCAATGGGTGGTCTTCTGAGGCACAGAGTAAGCCGAAAGGGAGGGGTGGGCAAAAAAAAAAAAAAAAAAAAAAAAGAAAAAAAATGTGTAAGGGTACACCGTTCCTTACAAGCGGGCAAAGCTTCCAAAACTCGCAGAAATCTCTGCATGTTGAAGCACATCAAAGGAATTTTTCCCTCTTCAGATAATATTTCCTTTGCTGACATGTATTTAGTATTGTGGTTGGATGACTCATAAAGATAGCCTCATGGCGTCCCAACGCAGTTGAAGCACAGCACACGCCAACAAACATTATTGTCAGCCTCAAAATAAAAACAAAACGTTCAGCTAAGGGTCAATCAATCAAGGGCGCTTTGAAGAAAATTCCATTTAGATATTACAAATCATAACAGAATGAATCTAAACCAGCTGACTTTTTGTGAAGAGGACGTTCATGTACAATAAAAATTAAGCTGGCTCTTCGGGGTCCAACTTTTCTATTTTCTTACTCTTGGACGTGGTCACTGGTGATGGATGCCAGTTTTTTAAATTGTGTTTTTGTAGTTCATTTTAGAAAGATCCGAAGTAATCGAAAACAGATCGGCAGAGAGATCTAGAAGGTGAAGCACTATCATGAAAGGCTAGCTGTAAAATCCACTTACTACTGACAGGTAACTGCCTTACTCTTCGGGGTTTCTTGTTTCCCCCAAATTCAGAATTTGCCTCAAGAGCTCCCCAGGTGCTCATTACGGAACCGGCCAGACTATCTCTTGCTGGAGGGACAAACCCAACCTTTACTAATTTTCTAGCTCCGGCTTTCATAAAAACTTCATGACAGAAATGCGGCTGCAGTCAAGTAACCAAATACCGTCATGCACGGTTTCGTTGAAACCATTATTTAATGAAATATAACTGCCCAGGAAACCATGGCAGTGAGTCACATGCTGCCCAAATATGTTCCCTTTGAACTGGAGACCTTCGGAGAGCCAGCCAGATTTGTGCAGCCTTATACCTGCGAGGGGTATAAAGCCCTTTTTTTTTTTTTTTTTAAGCTTCATGTTTAAAAACTAAAAAAGAAAAAAAAAGAAGGAGAAAGAAAGAAAATAAATAGCCACAGGCAAGAAGCCAAGTTGCAGAGTACAGGACCTTCTGCTTTGATGTGTCTGTGGTGCCTAATAAAGCTAACCAGTTGCTTCTGATTCTAAAGGGAACATGGCTGTTTATAACTGAGGTCATATATTTATATGGCACATGTTTTCGAGGGATTTTGAGGAAAGGGTTTTTCCCCCCCTCTCTGTGATCTGTTTTTGTGTTCCCATCTCCATTTCAGCCTTCTTTAGCACTAAGTGGAAATGCTTGACCAACAGGTGCACTGAGCGGATGTGGCAGGGCATCTGGGAATCCACCTTGCTTTTCTGCCCCTCCCATGCCCCTCCCCACCTTCCCCCCACCCCGCCCCAGCCACAGGCCTCCCAACGGGATTCTGGAAAATGAGGCTCGCTCCACTTTGGGTCTGTTACCCTTTGGGCTTTGCCCAAACTTCTCAGGGAACCGGCGGCTTCTTCACGTTCTGGAACTGCCTGATCACCCGACATGTATCTTGAATGGTCAAAGGGCCAAAGCCAAACACTCTGACACCTTTTGAGGGACCGGGATGGGCTATTCTGGCTCAGCCATGGCTGCTGAGCTGAAGAGCTCGGGAAAAGCAGCCTGGAGTAGGCTGAGAGTTAGTTCTTGGCCTCCCACGTCTCTGTGCAAATGACACTGTTTCCCGAGGGAGAAAGCCTAAAGACGGCAGGGTGCACGGGATCTGGGGCTGCATCTCTGAACTCCTATCTACACGCAGGCACACACCGGCTGTGGGGGAATCACCCCACATCGGCAAGTTTTCCCAGCTCATTCAGGCACTTGTGGATGTTCAGGCAGTGGCGTGGAAGTAACGACACCACGTGCACCGAGTAAAAGAGGCCCTTCCGGGAGCATCTTTACTCCTGAACTCTCGGGATAGTGTGGTTTCAAGAACCAAGGAGATTCCAAAAACCTAGGAAAACAACGTCTGCCAGTCCTCACAGGGTTCCGCAGGACTCTGCAGGGTTTTAAAACCAGCAGCAAGCCTGAATTTGTACACGCAAGCCAAAGGGCTTCAGCTACGTTGAAGTGGTAAATCAAGGTACATACGTTACCTGTACTGAACTACTGTTAGATTCTGTTCTCCGCAGTGCCTTGCACATCGGATATACCTCATCCAGCTCGACTTACTAGGTTCCCCACCATCAATAAAGTGCTGTAGTGTTCCATCTTGGTCATATATCTAGAGAAGAGGTCAGAAGGTCAAGTAGTTAGAACGAATCATCAGCAATCATTTTCCCTGCTTCCCTTGGTGTCTTTATGCGTCGGCTGCAGAAATTTATGGCCTGTAGGTTCGCTAGAGCTTTATTGATGTTCGCGGAAACTCAACCGGAATAGCAGGAAAATATTTTTGGGTGATGCAAGTCGATCCCGTTTTTCTTATCAAGCCGATCTTCCCCTGTATTCAACATATTTCTGGTATCTCGAGGATGTGAGTGACCATGTTTCCCAAAGGATATTTAACCTATTTTGACAGGCTACTCCTAAGTAATGAGCTGC
Organism: Lynx canadensis; assembly: GCF_007474595.2. Lineage (NCBI taxonomy): Eukaryota > Metazoa > Chordata > Mammalia > Carnivora > Felidae > Lynx > Lynx canadensis. Next base: position 101,316,107 of record NC_044303.2, on the reverse strand, counting down.
CGGATAAACAAAACAAGCTGAAGGGAGAGGCCATGCTGACATGGCTGGAACATCCACACGAGAGGCCCCCGGGCTCAAACACGTAACTGTTCGAAGGCATTCGGGACGCAGTAACCGTCTGTTAGACGAGCCGGGCGACCCCAGGGAAGAAAGCAGGTGGAATGATATAGACGTGCAGAGAACTGGTTAAAACAAAACACAACAGGCTCTCATTCAGATGAAATAAAAGGACTCTCACCTCTCAGAGAATATGGGACTGCTGTTGTCAGCACCTGAAACTATTAGGGCAGCCATCAAAAAAGAGAGACCCTCAAGAAGAGAAAGGGGGGGCAGAGAATGACTATTTCCTAGGGATTGTAAATGTCTTAACTGAGGTTGGTCTACTAATGACTGCTTGAGGTCATTCTAAGCAACTCTTCTTTCAAGATCACATTCAAGGAGGGGGGCCTGGGCCGTTTAGTTGATTAAGCGTCCAACTTTGGCTTAGGTCATTATCTTATATAGCTCGTGAGTTCGAGCCCCACATCAGGATGTCTGCTGTCAACACAGAGCCTGCTTGAGATCCTCTGTTTCCCTCTCTCTCTCAAAAAATAAACACTAAAAAAAAATTTCTTAAAGATCACATACAAGGAAATGAAATTTGTTTCAAACCAGGCAGGGACAATGGGACAAAGAGTCTCACGCGTAACACTAGCCAACCCAGCACAGGCAGAGTGTGAGCCGACCACAGAGGTCATCAGCTCCTGTTTACAGAAACCAGGTGAGCCCTGGGGAGCTTGGAGGATGTGGTCTCTCGAGGGGTGTGAGGTTGGGGGCTTACATACATACAGCCATTCCAGAAGGGAATCCCAGTCCTAGCGGGCATCTGGGAAGCAAGGGGTGCAGTTCTCAGAAGGAACCATGATGTGACTGGTCCTTTTCAAATACAATAGTGATGGGATCCTGGTAATTTGCTGAAGTGTTGCCCACAGCATCCTGGAAGTCATGTCTCTTCCCCTCTCATCAGCCTTTTCCACTGCTCTCTTCCAAACACACATGGAGAACAAGCCTTACAGAGAGCCTCACTGGTTACACTAGAGACTAAAATTAGTACAGTGATTCAGATTAATTCAGCTCAGCATTTCTGTGCTGGGGGCCAAAGGGCTTAGTGATGACAGTTTCTTTTATTATCTCTAGTCATTTTAAAACAGATGACTTGTTTTTTTGGGTTTTGGGTTTTGTTGTTGTTGTTTTTGCTCATTTGTCTCCACCCCCAACCTCTCCCCTCATCTCAAAGACATCCCCCACCCCTCAAAGACAAGACATCAATCTGATGGAGGGAACTGCTGGAGAAGCTTTGGGTAGCGCAGCAGGGCGATCACAACTGATAATCAATGTCGCCTGAGAAGAATAAAGAGACTCCTGGATTATATTATAGTTAAGATTAATGACTTCTTGCAATTCCTAGTTTGAGGATGAGGGCAAGGGAATGGAATCATTTCATGAGGTAGATGTATCTGCTCCCTGAACCACCTAAAGACAGACTTTGCATTTAGGTTAGATCCCACTGTATTATGTGGCGGGGGTTTCTGCTTTCCTTTTTAGGAAGCTGGTTCCGAGATTCAAAGTCTCAACCGTGACTCTGCTGTTGACAACCCGTGGGACGCTGAACAAAGCCATTAGTTCCTCAGACACCAATGTTTACCTAAAATGGAGCCAGAAATGTTGACGACCCAGCCCCTCTGCCCTATCCTTTCCCCCACGAACCAACTTCCCTTGAGAGCTGCGAGTGAAAACAATTATGAAGCGTTTTGAGGAGGACAATTCTCCTTGGTGCTTCTAGCCCATTTCATCAGCAGCACATGAAACTCTAGTATTTACGTGTAACGGGTGTCACTTGGACGCGGGCTCATCTGAACACCAGGCACAAGCCAGTCAGTCTTGAAAATGGGTATAAAAAGGTTTCTCCCTATACTCTTGTCTTAGCAAAAATCCCCCCAAATTAAATATAGTATGACGACAGGAATCCTATCATTTTTGCCTGCTTGATTGGAACTGCTACTTGCCTTGAGGGGAAAAGTAGGTGGCTATTTGTCAGGCCTTTTCCCAACATCACACAACATAGCATAGGACATGAGGCTGTGCCTCCCCGGCTTCCGCTAATACCAACTTTACGCTAACTCAAATGGAAAAGTGACGAAACTCACAGGTACTTTGTCAGATCCCATAGCCGTGCCCCCAGAGTTGAGGAAACTCATTCGACCTTGATGTTGTTCTCTCCCTCGGCCCCCAGTGCCCAGCCATCACCCAATGGAGTTGAACTTGCCTCCTACATGCTTTCCAAGGACAGTCTCTCTCTCTCTCCACCGTCACCATCATCAGCCCGAGTCACCTTCCTCGTGCACTATACCACAGTCCTCAGTGACACCATCTGTTTCACCTAAGTCCCCCCGAAATAAATGTCATAACTATGTCACAAAATGTCACATCATGACAACATATATTCACAGCACGTGGCATTTCCTCAAGGGGGCTCATCATAATAAGACCAGTGCCTCCTGGTCCTGGTTCGTGGTCCCCAACCAAAGTTTTTAGAGGGGCCGAAAATGTACGCCTGTATACTTGGCTCAAGGTCATCCTGGACCCCTTCTGGTCTGTGATGTTAAATGTGAACATTTATCTTTTTTTTTTTTGTAAGGTTTTTAAAAATGTATTTGTTTTGAGGGGGGAAGGGGCAGGGAGAGAGAGAATCTCCAAGCAGGCTCCACACTGTCAGCGGAGAGTCTAGTGCGGGGCTCAAAGAAACCAACTGTGAGATCATGACCTGAGCCGAACTCAAGAGTCAGATGCTTAACTGACAGAGCCACCCAGGCGCCCCCCCCCCCAAGAGTTCACATTTAAACTCAGTGTTTCTAGAACAAGAAACAAGGGGCCAGAAGGCACTGACACGTATTTCTGTTCATTCCTCGAGTAGAAGGGGAATCCAAGCGGGAAAACGAAGATACCCAAATATGAGCACTGAGCAGGAACTAAGAAAAGCCCTAGGTACTCACTTGGGCCCTATCATCACCATCCATCATCAGTTCAACTTTGTTTCCATTTAAGAGCTCAGGTGTTTTTTGTTGTTGTTGTTCCTGTTGTTTAAAGGACGCACTATGTGCAAAATTCTGCATGTAACCAAACTATACAAGGACAGTGAGCCTATATCCATCTACTGTATCAGGCAGGGCCCAACTTTCTTTTTCCAAGACAGAAGGAACTAAAAACAAAAATAATATAAAAACAGGGAGGGGGACAAAACAAAAGAGACTTATAAATATGGAGAACAAACTGAGGGTGGCTGGAGGGGTTGTGGGAGGGGGGATGGGCTAAATGGGTAAAAGGCACTAAGATATCTACTGAAATCATTGCTTCACTATATACTAATTTGGAAGTAAATTTTAAAAAATAAAAAATAAAGTTAAATCAAAAGAAAAAAAGGCAGAAGGAACTAGAAGTGAAGAAATGTTTCAACAAGTTTCAAGCTAGAACAACAATTCCAAGTTCAAGAAGGTGTTCTTGGACATTGCATTAACATCTATATTTGTGGGACAGTAAAATGAAAATTTAGATACCTGTAGGACTAAAAAAAAAAACAACTTAAGGAATTTAAGGATATCAATTAATGCTGATACCGACATTTATTTTGTTTTCATGTCCTTTCAAAACAAACCATGCATAAAGTGTTTAGACAATCCTCTCAAGATCTATGAAAATGTCAACAAGGTCACAAATTCTGTTCATTCCAATAGTGAGAATGAAGGTAAGAGAGTGAAATTTATATTAAGGGAAAGACTCATTCTGGAAGAACACTTGAATAAAGCAGAGTGTTTTTTTTTTTTTTTAACGTTTATTCATTTTGGAGAGACAAAGAGACAGAGCATGAGTGGGGAAAGGCCAGAAATAAAGGGAGACACAGAATCCGAAGCAGGCTCCAGGCTCTGAGCTGTCAGCACAGAGCCCCATGCGGGGCTCGAACTCATCAACAATGAGATCATGACCTGAGCGCGCGCGCGCACACACACACACACACACACACACACACACACACACACAGGATACTTGGTGGGAATTGAAGTAAAATTTTCAAGTAGAAAACTCTCCAAACTATACCAAGTGTATCTGGCATATTGGTTTTAGAAAGGTAGCTCCAGCTTTGCTGAAAACGAGTGTAAGACAGCACAGTCATATTGGAAAACACTCTGGCAATATTGAAATAAAGCTGATGATGTGTAAATCCTATGACTCAGCAATATCACTTCTAGGAAATTACCCCCACTGAAATCCCAGTGCCCCAGGAGACAAGTCCAAGGGCATTCACTGTAGCACTGTTTGTAATAGTAAATAATGAGAAATAATGGAAATACCCTTTATCAGAAAGACAAACTGCGCTTTAATTACCCAATAAAATAGTACAAAACACTTAAAGGAAATGAATTAGATCTGTTTGTATTCAGATCTAGTTGATATGGATAAATATCAAAAACAGAGAGTTGAGGGGCACCTGGGTGGCTCAGTCAGTTGAGTGCCCAAGTCTTGAGTTTGGATCAGGTCGTGATCCCAGGGATTGTAGGATCAAGTCCTGAATCGGGTTCTGCACTGGGCATTGACCCTGCTTTAGAGTCTCTCTGAGTGTCTCTCTCTGAGTCTGTCTGTCTCTCTCTCTCTCTCTCTCTCTCTCTAATAAAAATATAGAGGCACGTGGGTGGCTCAGTTGGCTAAGTGTCTGACTTCAGCTCAGGCCATGATCTTGCAGTTCATGAGTTCGAGCCCCGCATGGGGCTCTGTGCTGATAGCTCAGAGCCTGGAGCCTGCTTTGGATTCTGTGTCTCCCTCTCTCTCTGCTCCTCCCCTGCTCCCACTCTGTCTCTCTTTCTCATAAATAAAGATAAGATAAAAAAACAGTAACAAAGAAAGATTGAGGAAAAACAGGCTGCAGATTGATACACATGATACGGTTTGTTAACATTTCAAAATATACAACACTCAGTAGCATACTTTATGAAAGCGTATACTGCAATATACAAGTAGTGAGAGCTAAAGATACATACGGTAAAATTCTGAAAAGGTTCACCGGAGGGGTTCATGATAACTTTATGAGAGCGCTGGCCTTGGGGAAAAAGGAATGGAGGTAAAATAAGGGGAATTTACCTGAAAAGTTTCATTTTTCTTAAAAAAAAAAAATCTGAAGCCAATATGGCAAAAGCTTAATACTTACTTTTTGGCTGGCCCACATACTGGCATTTCTATATCATACTTTATGCTTTTCTGATTCTTTTCCAAAAAATCAGAGAGAGAAAAATAAATGAAAACCTAGGCACTCATTTCTTTGTAGTTGGGTGTTTGCATGTGTTGTTAAAATAGAGAAGCTGACTATATTACCCAAGGTTAAAACGTTATCTGTGTTATCTTCCTAGGAAAATGTTTGGAGTATGTACGACTATGTCAACAGCCCCTGATTTCTTCTGTGATCCTTGTTGTTGCTATTTTAAAACCTTTATTTTTGGTCTGTGCTTTCTCTTTTCTCTTTTATCAATGCGACTGGAGAGATAAGTAAGGGTGAACGCTAATTCTTACCTTTTTAAGGGGATTTTTGCAGTTTTCAGTCCAGTAATATTTACTGGGATGCCACACATGATGGAAAGAATGACCACACGTTCTTGCTTATTACAAACCACACATGACATCAAACGAAAACCACCGTGTGAAAGGTGTGTATTTATTTCAATCCTGGATACCAGGAAGCACCACTGTCTCCCATGACTTTAGGGTCCTAGAAGAAGAGTCTACTTTTTTTTTTTTTTTTTTTTTTAATTTTTTTTTTTTCAACGTTTATTAATTTTTGGGACAGAGAGAGACAGAGCATGAACGGGGGAGGGGCAGAGAGAGAGGGAGACACAGAATCGGAAACAGGCTCCAGGCTCCGAGCCATCAGCCCAGAGCCTGACGCGGGGCTCAAACTCACGGACCGCGAGATCGTGACCTGGCTGAAGTCGGACGCTTAACCGACTGCGCCACCCAGGCGCCCCAAGAAGAGTCTACTTTAAAGGACAAGAGCAATAAAAAATACATCCACGTTCATGATTTCCGGTTCCTGAGTTCAAGCTGACAGCACAGAGCCTGCTTGGAATTTCTGCACCCCCCCCGTCCCTCCCCCACTCGTGCTCTATCAAAACACATAAATAAGCTTAAAAAATTAAAAAAAAAATGGGGCGCCTGGGTGGCGCAGTCGGTTAAGCGTCCGACTTCAGCCAGGTCACGATCTCGCGGTCCGGGAGTTCGAGCCCCGCGTCAGGCTCTGGGCTGATGGCTCGGAGCCTGGAGCCTGTTTCCGATTCTGTGTCTCCCTCTCTCTCTGCCCCTCCCCCGTTCATGCTCTGTCTCTCTCTGTCCCCCCAAAAAATAAATAAACGTTGAAAAAAAAAATTAAAAAAAAATCCACCCAGGTTGTGTTATACATCCTAATCCTGAGTGGTTTGTCCACGGCTCTGTCATTTATGAATGTTGCCAATTTACATTTAATGATAATCATCATCATAGAAACAATGTAAGGAAGCAAGTAAGTTGGGCTCATTTTTAATTTATAAAAAGCAGTAAAACCTCCTTCTGAATGACAGTAATTTGTACATATCGGTGGCTCTGAGCCATCAGTTTCTCTGAATCAAGAGTTGCAAACCCAGCGGGCTCTCGGGCTGGACTTGGACACGTGGCCAACTTGGTTTTTCTTCCACCGTGTTTTAAAAACTTGGAAATTTCCAACTGTTCTCAAAAAGTAAAATCAGAAGGTGAGTCCCCACTCTCTGGCAATAATCCACCGAGGCGGAGAAAAGATCACCCCCTTTAGGCCAACCCTGTGGTTCTGCACCACTCCTTATTGTCTTACATGCTCCCAACTTCAGTAATTTACTTATTAGCTTGGCCTCATGAAGGATTTCAGTGTGTAATCCCAGCCCTAAAGGAATTATTGGTACGACTAAAAATCAGTCTGTGACAACTGGGGGCACTCTGAAGGAAACCCTTTTGAACTGATAACCTGGAAACACGGCAAACATTCATTACGCCTGTGCTGCCCAGAAGCCCATCTGATTGCAATCCAAGCTTTCTGTGCTGTAGTTTTCCAGGGAGTGAGAGAGCTGGGTTCATTTCTTTCATTCTTACCAGCAGAGGTTTTCAATGATCTTTTTAACCAAAGGACCCCCTTGAAGTCAAAGAAGTTATAAAAGTAATTTCACTATAAAAACAGATAAAAAGAAAGTCCGCCAGAAAGCACCCAGCCAGCTCACCTAACCTCACCCCTGCTCTTGGAGGCGGCTGCTGGGACATCACCAAGGGCTCGCAATGAACTGGGGGGACCTGTCTGAAAAAACACCACAGGCAGAGCACTTTCTCCGGTGGACAGACCTCCGTGAAGATTTCGGTCGCCCATTCTTCTGCTAGGACGCTGAGTACCTTGGCTAAATTTAAAGCCCAGGAGAATCAGATTTGGAAGGGACCTCAGAGACCATCTGTTCCAAACTGATCAGGTTTGACCTAAGAAAATGGGGGCTCCACAAGTTAGTGGCTTAGACAAAGCGAGACTACTAGTCAGTGGCAGACTGAGGCCTCATCTCCAGGCCTTCTTCCAGCCTCCATACCTCTGCTTTCCCACTGGGAGATGCCATGCCTGGGTCACCTCATCCACTGTTCCAAGTACCCTGAAAAGAGCCAGTGACTGCAGACCAAAGGACCATGCATTATAATAGCATAAATACTAATCTGTTCCTTCCAGAACATGGGTCCTTGAACTTTGGCATGGAAAGAAAAAAAAAAAGATCCCCAGGTTTTATAGGAAAACGATTAGCCAATTTTCAGTGAGCAGGGAGACATCTCTGGCCCCTCTCCTTCATTTCCATACCTTGGCCTGTCCCTGTGCCCAGGCCCCAGACACCAGCATTTGGTTGTGCGCTGAAATGCCAGCCACTTTCAGTCTTTACCGGGTGGCTGACGTGACGGAGCATATTTTATGCCCAAACATCTAACACGGGGCCTGGCACGTGCCCAGAGGAGGACCTCAAAACACGCTGCAATGAACGGAAATGAATTTTCACAAAAATTCTGTCACTTCCTAAAGATCTTAGCTTTTACTCGAAGCCTGAGGGAAAAAAATCACCACTAAATGCAATTAAACTCCATTCTGAACACTATCCACCAGGGCTTTCTAAAAGAAAATATTACATCCTCCTTGAACCTAACTTCTGCCAATTCTATGAAATGCAAAGACACATTGCATGTGATTATTGAAATGTAATCAACAACTGTTATAACAAGAGCCAAGAAGTGGTCTTTGGGGGGTTTTGGGTTCAGATCTGAAAACCTAAGCACACGGAGGATGCAGGGAAGAAGAGCTACAAAGACGGTTTGCCTTGTGGTGCCTGAGTGGCTCAGTCGGTTGAGCGTCCGACTTCCGCTCAGGTCATGATCTCACGGTCTGTGAGTTCAAGCCCCACGTCGGGTTCTGTGCTGACAGCTCAGAGCCTGGAACCTCTTTTGGATTCTGTGCCTCCCTCGCTCTGTGCCCCTCCTCCCGTTCATGCTCTGTCTCTGTCTCAAAAATAAACAAACATTAAATAAAAAAACAAAGATGGTTTCTCTTATCTTCTCTGCCTGTTCTCCACAGTGCCTTCATCTGGCCCCCTCTTTCTGTAAAATTCAGAAAAGCAAGGTTTCAATAAGCAAGTGTATTAGGGATTTGAGAACCTCAATTGAAAAAATATATTGTTTGCCAAGATGCATAATAACGTTTTACTGTGGGATTCCTCTGGGTCAGGAGGGGCAGGGAGCAAATATTTTGTGGCCCAGGGAGAGCTAACACAACTAATGCCACAAAGAATAATTCCTCACTGTTTTGACCGTGAACACTTACAAACCAGAATACCTCTGCTGCTAAATCAAAACTCTTACTTTCAACAGTATGGTTGTTAGGGGGACTTTCTTAAGTATTACCAGGGAAAACATGCCACAGGAGTCACTCTGGTTAAGAGCAACTGGGGAGGGCATGTGGAGTTGTAAGCCTGGCTCCCCCTTGAGTAACCAAGTGACGTTAGACAGTGACTTAACCTCTTGAAGATGCTGAGACCTTCTTTGAAAAAATGGTGCTTATGATAGTCCCTACATCAAAGGGCTAATATAGGGGCACCTGGGTGGCTCAGTTGGCTAAATGTCCGACTCTTGGTTTCACCTCATATTACGATCCCACAATTTGTGGGATCGAGCCCCGTGTCAGGCTGACATCAAGAAGCCTGCTTGGGATTCTCTTGTTCTCTGCCCCTCTCCCATGCACGCTCATGCTGTCTCTCAAAATAAATAAATAAACTTAAAAAAAATACAGGTGAATATAAAACTCAAATGGGCCGGTGTATGTGAAGTTCTCAAACCAGAGCTGGGCACTCAGTATAAGAACATCTGCTATCCTTAGGCATCACTATAATTAGTAAAGAAACCTCAGCCCAAACATGACCAACCAACCAGATGGCGGCCCCTGACCACAAGATAGTATGTATAATGTAAGCAGACTCATTGCTGCTAGGGTTGACCAGCCTGTAAGCTCACGGAGGGCAGGAATACACTGTAATTGCTTTTTAAATTTATCCACAGGCACCTCACACGAGTCTTTACACAGACTAGGAAATCAACTTCTGCTGAAAGAAAGAGAGAAGAAACGGATCCGAAACGACACAAGCAAGGTGTATGAATAAAACAGATATTCTAGGGGCTCCTGAGTGGCTCAGTCGGTTAAGTGTCCGACTTCAGCTCAGGCCACGATCTCACGGTTCGTGGGTTCGAGCCCTGCATCAGGCTGTGTATGGACAGACGGGGGCCTGGAGCCTACTTTGGATTCTGTGCCTCCCTCTCTCAACTCCTCCCCTGCTCATGTGGGCGTGCGGGCTCTCCCTCTCTCTCTCAAAAATAAACAGACATTAAAAAATTAATTTTAAAAACCCAGAATAGATATTCTAGTTTTATCTCCCAGATGAGCCTATTAAACGATAAAACAAAGTATTTTAAAGTGCTGGATGGATGAGAACACCACACAGAAAACGCTAAGGAAGTACCTCTTCAGTGCTAAATTTCCCATCTCCTAAGCTTACTCAGTCTTTGGTTTTAATGCAGGGTTACAAAAATGCCATCCCAAAGACACAGGTACCTCACCGCCTTCAGAACATACCTGGAGCCTATTTATAATGAACAGGCAGTCCTTGCATGCATTTTAATTAACTGTGGCTTCGAGACCCCAAAACCCCCTCATTGAACATTACCTACTACGTAGCACTGCTTGACCTCTGAAGTCAGTGACATTATTTGGCCAGGGGAGGCCCCAACGTATAGTGAGCACCTCGTTCCTCTGTGAACACTGAACACAATCAAGGTAGGCGAGCCGTCTGAGCAATCAAGCATACTGGATAAGGAGCAGGGGACATGTACGGATGGCAGCCTAGAGCATCAGATCGACAGGGAGCTCTGTGAGTCAGGGCTTTGGGCCACTACCTCCCAGTCTCGAGAGGAAGATAGCAGGAACCCCGGCACTGTGGGCTCCCAACCTCTTTGAGCATAGATTTTTAAATTAAGCTAGATCAAAGCTTGAGAAAAGAGGCCACTGAGCAATGCTTTAAACACGAAGAGAGTATCGGGGCACCTGGGTGGCTCAGTCGGTTGAGCAACCGACTTCGGCTCAGGTCATGATCTCACAGCTCATGAGTTTGAGCCCCACGTCAGGCTCTGTGCTGATGGCTCGGAGCCTGGAG